>NW_024721079.1:5235928-5400020 GCF_018991925.1 Homarus americanus | reverse complement strand
GAAATACATCTGTCCACACCACCCACCAAGAAGTACATCTGTCCACTACCACCATCAAGAAGAAAATCTGTCACACCACCACCACCAAGAAATACATCTGTCCGCCACCGCAAGAAATACATCTGTCCACACTACCACCACCAGAAGTACATCTGTCCACACCACCAGCACCAAGAAATATATCTGTCCACACCTACCACCAAGAAATACATCTGTCCACACTACCACCATCAAGAAGTACATCTGTCCACATCACCACCACCATGGAAGTACATCTGTCCACACTACCACCATCAAGAGTATATCTGTTCACACCACCACCACCAAGAAGTGCATCTGTTCACACTACCACCGCAAGAAGTACATCATCACACCACCACCACCAGAAGTACATCTGTCCACATCACCTACACCACCAAAAGAGTACACATCTGTCCCACCACCACCACCAAGAAATTACATCTGTCACATCACCACCGCAAGTATATCTGTCCACACCACCACCACCAAGAGTACATCTGTCCACCACCACTTTCATGAGTACATCTATCCACACCACCATCAAGAGTATATCTGTCCACCTGACCCTGAAATACATCTGTCCACACTACCACCACCACCAAGTATATCTGTCACACACCACCACCACCAAAATTACATTTGTCCCACATCACCACCACCACCAAAAGTACATTTGTCCACCACCACCACCATAAGAGTGCATCTGTTCACACCACCACCACCAAAAGTACATCTGTCCACATCACCACCACCAAGATGTGCATCTGTCCACACACCACTCACCACCAAGAAGTACATCTGTCACATCACCACCACCAAGAAGTACATCTGTCACACCACCCTGCAAATTACATCTGTCCACACCACCACCACCAAGTACATCTGTCCCACACCACCACCATGGAAGTACATCTATCTACCACCAGAAGTACATCTGTCACACCTACCACCACCACCAAGAAGTACATCTGTCACCACCACCAAGTGTACATCTGTCACACCACCGCAAGAAGTACATCTGTCCACACCACCACCACCAAGGAAATTACACATTTGTCCACCACCACCAAAAGTACATCTGTCACACCACCACCAGAAGTACATCTATCCACACCACCACCAAAAGTACACATCTATCACACCACCACCACCAGAAGTATATCTGTCACATCACCACCACCAAGAGTACATCTGTCACACCACCACCAAGTACATCTGTCCACACCACCTACCAAAGTACATCTGTCACATCACCACCACCAAGTACATGTTCACACCACCACCACCAAGTTCATCTGTCCACATCACCTGCAAAGAGTACATCTGTCAACACCACCACCACCAGAAGTACATCTATCAACACCACCACCACCAAGAAGTACATCTGTCACATCACCCTGCAAGTACATCTGTCCACACCACCACCAAGTACATCTGTCACACCACCACCACCAAGGAAATACATCTGTCACATCACCACCACCAAAGTACATCTGTTCACACCACCACCACCAAGAGTTCATCTGTCCATCCACCACCACCAAAATTACATCTGTCAACACCACCACCACCAAGTACATCTGTCCACACCTACCACCACCAGAAGTGCACATCTGTCCACACCACCACCACCAAAATACATCTGTCACATCACCACCACCCAAGGAAGTACATCTGTCCACACAACCACTACCAGAAGTACATCTGTCCACACCACCAAAAAGTACATCTGTCTACCACCACTACCAAAATTACATCTGTCCACTACCATTACCAAATGCATCTGTCACACAACCACTACCAAGGAAGTACATCTGTCCATCACCACCAAATGCATCTGTCCACACCACCACCACCAAGAAGTACATCTGTCCACACCACCACCATAAAGTACATCCTCCACACCACCACACCAAGAAGTACATCTGTCACACCACCTGCAAAGTACATCTGTCCACCACCACCATAAAGTACATCTGTCCACACCACCACCAAGTACGTCTATCCACACCACCACCACCAAGAAGTACATCTGTCACACCACCACCAAAGTACATCTGTCTACCACAAGAAGTACATCTATCCACCACCACAAGTACATCTATCACACCACCACCACCAAGAAGTACATCTGTCCACACCACCACCAGAGGTATCTGTCCACACCACCACCAAGAGTACATCTGTCCACATCACCACCACCAGAAGTACATCTGTTCACACCACCACCACAAGAAGTTCATCTCCACATCACCACCACCAAATACATCTGTCAGCACCACAACCACCAAGAAGTACATCTGACCACACCACCACCACTAAGAAGTACATCTGACCACACCACCATCACAACCACCAAGAAGTACATCTGACCACACAACCACCACCACCAAGAAGTACATATGTCCACATAACCACCATCAAGAAGTACATCTGTCCACACCACCACCACCTAGAAGTACATCAGTCCACACCACCATCACCAAGAAGTACATCTGTCTGCACCACCACCACCTAGAAGTACATCAGTCCACATCACCACCACCAAGAAGTACATCTGTCCACATCACCACCAAGAAGTACATCTGTCCACACCACCACCACTACCAAGAAGTACGTCTGTCCACACCACTACCACCAAGAAGTACATCTGTCCACACAACCACTACCAAGAAGTACATCTGTCCACACAACCACTACCAAGAAGTACATCTGTCCACACCACCACCAAGAAGTACATCTGTCCACACCACCACCACTACCAAGAAGTACATCTGTCCACACTACCATTACCAAGAAGTACATCTGTCCACACAACCACTACCAAGAATTACATCTGTCCACATCACCACCAAGAAGTACTTCTGTCCACACCACCACCACTACCAAGAAGTACATCTGTCCACACTACCATTACCAAGAAGTACATCTGACCACACCACCACCAAGAGGTACATTTGACCATACCACTACCAACGTATATATTTGACCACACCACCACCAAGGGGTACATCTGACCACACCATCACCAACATGTACATTTGACCATACCACCACCCCCAACAGTTATATGTACTTGATTGTAGTTTTGAATATACACATTATGATAGTTGTCATAAATGAGAAAAGTTTGAAATACCAAGCGTAAGGAGGAGGTGGAGCTTGACACGGGTGTGGCATGCCAAGGTAACCTAGCACCCCGTCCAGTCCTGCCACAGTAACCATGGTGTAGGTGCAGTCTGGCAGATGGTTACGTTCCTGCAGAGTTGTGTCACACACCTCCCAGCTGGCTGAGCTCTTTTTGTTTTTGTTTTGTTTGACGAGGTGGAGTGTGTCCTGGTCTTACTTGAGAGATCTGTATCTACACCCTAATAACAGGGTAGTGTTTTCCGCTCGTGGCCAGTGTTTGTACTGTTGATGTTAACCTCCACTGGAAATGCACATCATAGAACTTGGGTTAAGAAGCTGAATGTTTATAAAACAAAACAAAAATGTATGATCGAGAAATTCAGTATATTTCTAGAATATACAATATTGGGTTATCATTAAACAATCATAATTACAATAATTTATGACAGTTCAAAATAATTTTATTATAAACTTCTGATCCAGGTAAGAATTATGATGTCTGTAAACAACAAAAAAGGGTTCAAAAGGGGTCAAATCTCAAGGATTAAGAAGCGACAAGTCCAGAAAACTGTGCGGACAAACTATTTCGGAGTGGGAATTGTGAACTCTTGGAACAATCTGCCAGAGTGTTGTGACGGCACCGAGTGTAAGCTCTTCCAAGACCAGACTTGTCCAACTCTGGGGCAGGTACAGATACAGTCATGAATCAGTGCATACCCAGTACTTGCCAACAGTGTGTAACACAGACGTGACCGATCGCCCAAGCTTAATTGATTAGTGGCGAAGAGGATAAAAGAAAATTTGGAAAAATTTATTGTCTTTGGGCCTACCGTACTCTACAGTACTGTATTGTACTTCTAAGATCCATCTTCGCCACTGATTGGCTCGTTAGCCGCTTGGGCGGTCGGTCACGTTTCTGTTACGCACTGCTGGCAAATACTGGGCATCATTCGGTGTCCTTCAGAATTAGGCTATTTAGTACTGTACTATAAAAGATGATAGGCTAAATAATTTATGATTTTGTTACAGCTGCCACATGAAAATTAATTACCATTATATATATATATATATATATATATATATATATATATATATATATATATATATATATATATATATATATATATATATATATATATATATATATATATATATAGAGTTATGCGTAACTGACAATGTGTTTAGAGTAAATGGGAAGTTCTACAAGCAAATATTTGGCATGAGCATGGGTAATTGTCTTTCTGCTCCTTTAGCCTGTATTTATATGGAGTTTTTTGAGTCTAGATTACTACCCAATATAGTGGACTTTATTCCTCCATGGTATAGATATGTAGATGATGTTCTTTGTCTTTGGCCTAGAAACAGTGACCCATTGGAATTTTTAGACAAGCTTAATGATATTGTCCCAAGTATCACATTCAAAATTGAAAGAGAAATAAATGGATCCCTTCCATTCCTTGATATGCTTATCATGAGAAATGGCCAAAACTATAAACTTAAGGTATATAGAAAGCCCACACAGGTAGACAGTTTCATTCACTTTTTATCGAATCACCTTGAGTCTACCAAAATGTCAGTTTTTTCTGCTATGTTCTTAAGATGTCTGCGTATTTGTGACTCTGAATTTATTGACGATGAATTGAAACACATTCGTTCCATTGCACAGAAACTCGGGTACCCTTCTGTGGTTGTTGATCGTTGTTTTAAAGGGGCTAAAAAATCCTTTCATTCCTCGCAAACCAGACAAGTTCCGACACTTAAGAATATTTTGACTCTGCCCTATCGTAATGAATTTGTCCCCTTAGTTCGGTCCCTCAAGCTTCTAAATATTAATGTTGTTTTCAAGTATGACTCTACCATTACCAATATGTTAATAAGGAATAGCCCAAGTTTGAATGTAAATGGAAGTGTTTATTGTATTCCATGTAGCAAATGTTAAAATGCTTTGAAAACCTTTGATCTAGATGTATGATAGTTATTTTGTGGGTCCCTTATTTTTGACCTGACCTGACTAGTCACGTCACCCCCCTTCTCTTAAGCTCCTCTACGTGTGTGTTGGTGTGGGGATTAGTGGATGACATCATTATTACCTGACCTCATGTTTTTAAGGTCACCCTGTATATTTAAGCCTCTCTCTGTCCATGTAGTCCAGTTGCCTCTGAAGATGTCTTGAATAAAGACGAAAGCTAAGGTGCTCCGTTGTTTCCATTTTCCCGTGTGATTTTATCAAGATTTATCTTATCCACGTTTTCATTGTGGATTTACATGAAATATATATATATATATATATATATATATATATATATATATATATATATATATATATATATATATATATACCGTTAGATACTGCTTTTCTTACGCACAGCTTGCTACTACAGTTTGCAACGGCTACGGTCGTATGTACAGAAGCAGTAGATATCTCACAAGTGTTGTCGAATTACCACTGGCTGTCCCGCCACTCTCAGGTAATTCCCCGACGATCGGTATCAGTGTACAGACAATCAACAGGTAGGTAGATTCCCACTAGGTCACAGAAACACACTTGTGCACTGTAGTCTTCTTTAATAAACACTAATTCACACCAATACTAATAATAAGTAATAATAATTAACAGTTTATTGAAAAAGTTCTGCAGCCCGAGGGCTGAAAATATACATTGGACATAAATGACTTATTACATACATTGGTGGTTTAACAAAAGCCTTCATTAGAGAAAGGTAAAGGAACATACAGTGAACACACAGATTAATGTAGGTGTTGAACAGCAAACTCGTAGTGTAGTAACTCCCTCCCAGATGGTATTAGGAGGGACCTCACGTGGTGTAGTAGTTCCCTCAGATGTGTTATAGGGACCTGGCGTGATCTGTAATTCCTCGCAGATAGTGTTATGAGGGCTTTCTCGCGTGTGTAGTAATTCCCTCACAGATGGTGTTATGAGGGACCTCACGTGGTGTAGTAATTACCTCACAGATGGTGTTATGAGGGACCTCACGTGGTGTAGTAATTACCTCACAGATGGTGTTATGAGGGGCCTTACGTGGTGTAGTAACTCCCACACAGATGGTGTTATGAGGGGCATCACGTGGTGTAGTAATTCCCTCACAGATGGTGTTATGAGGGGCCTGACGTGGTGTAGTAATTCCCTCACAGATGGTGTTATGAGGGACCTCACGTGGTGTAGTAATTCCCTCACATACTGTTCACAGGGTAATGTTTTCACGCCCTCTCACTTCGAATATCGTCAGCACACTACCAGTGTACAATTCCTTAATCTTTTCACTTTATATTGATCACAACAATTCCACAATACTTGCACAACAATTAATGTTCAGTTGTCCAACTAGGCTTGGTTTTGACACAGTGGAAACGATCGACTGGCTGCGTCAGATTGGCTTGTTTGAAGAATACAGGCCACTTCGCCTTTCGGCTATTTCGGCCTTGCGTTAACCGCACGCTGTCGCTTATATACCTCACCATCAGAGGATCCCGGAACACCCTAGCACAACCCAGAGACCCCTGGGAGTTTCTCGAACGTTCTACTCTGATCGAGGCTTACGATAAGAAGTAAATCATAACAAAAATGATACCATACATTCAAGAATATTCTTACATAAGAAATGCATCAATATATACACGAAAATCTTCCTAAACTTTCGGGAAATAGCACACCTGGGCACAGGTCATCGACCCACAACGCCCTAGGGGGCGAAAAAATAAGAGTACTGTAAAAAGAAATTAAAATAGAAAAGAAAAAGATTATATTAATCTACACCACGAAGATGCCGGAAAACCAGCTTTTTAAAGTGAGACAGATTGTATGAGTATGGAACACAGTAGAAGACAGAGCATTCCACATTTTGGCTGTGTGAGGAAAGGAGGATGTGCTATAACGGGTTATTCTAGTGTGACCGACATTATTGGTCCGACAACCACAGAGAAACGGTGGGCACCACGGGCAAGACTAGTGTTACGAGCCCTTGGCCTTGCCGGCGGTACACAGGATGCCAAATCCACCATACATTGCCCGTTAAAGTACCTGTAAAAGAAAGAGAGTGAAGCAACAATGCGGCAAAGAGAAAGGGAAGAAAGATTATCAACTAGAGGAGGAGAGTCAATAAGACGGAATGCCTTTGATTCCACCGTATCTAACAGTTGGAGAGAAGTGTCATCCTAGATATGAGAGCAGTACTCCAAGTTAAGACGAATAAATCCCTTATAAACTTGAAGCAACTGCTCAGGAGTAGCTACAGCATCTGCACAGCATTCCCAGTTTTCGGGAGGCAGCTTTAGCAATGTTGTCATTAAGGCGGCGTCAAAGGCACTTTTTTGCGTCAATTCTCCCATTTTCTGTCGTTTTTTTTTCCAAAACCTGTCATCATTCCTAGAGCGTATCGGTCTGACCTGTTTGGCTTGCGCCAATTTCCATGGTCAAATCAAGATCCATACGCGATAATAAGGATCGACTTGTCAAGGTCAAATATTTTAGGTGACGCCTTAAAGGGCCTCTACAATTAATTTTATAGTGGATAAATTATTTGTCGTAAATTCGTCAAATTTAGGGTCATTTTCCAAGGGCATGTGACATTTCGAAGAAAATTTCATTGGCACCTTGATGTGTCTTTAGTTGAGGAATCTCTCTGCAAGAAGTCCCATCCTTGTATACAGTACAAATTTCGTTCCAGAGTTATCTTTAAAAAATGTGTTTTGAACTTTCGATGGCGATGACTTTGACCCCCAAAAAAGTTCAATCCTTACTGTATACCCAACAAAGAATTCATGACGTTTGGTCTAATTTGTTGCAGAAATGGCTATTACATACTTCATTGCATTATTAGCGACGGTGCAGACACACACTAATAGACAAACAGGATCATTCAAATATATATATATATATATATATATATATATATATATATATATATATATATATATATATATATATATATATATATATATATATATATATATATATATATATATATATATATATATATATATATATATATATATATATATATATATATATATATATATATATATATATATATATATATATATATATATATATATATATATATATATATGGTGTAATTGTGTATATGGTGTAATTCAAGATTATTTTCTTTAAATCAACACTGCACTGCACTATATATTGTCAATATGTAAAATAAATTTCAGAATGACCAATAATTGTACAGTCAACCCCCACTTTACGCGGTTAATTCAACCCACAGGGTACCGCGGAAAGTGAGAAACGCGTAAAGTGAACAACATAACATATGGGATTAATTGAAATAGAGACCGGCTGACCCCCAAACTCCACTTTTTCCGACACAATACCTATGTTCTAGTAAAAATAACATCTTAATTTTATGATGGTACATGCACACAATTAATACTTAAGAGAAATAGAGAAATACAGTTGCCAAGTTAATGTCCATTCAAATAATGGACTTATCTCCTTCCCCCTCTTCTCACACTACACTGCCGGCTCTTCCCTCTCTGAGAAATTTTTGGGGGAAAACCACTAGATTTTAAGGTATAGTAATAAATAATACCTCAAACTAAAGTTAGGATAATATAATTAACATTGCTGGATTCCTTGCAAGACCAGGAATATTTTGAATATAAATGTCATATATTTTGCACAAAAGATAACATATTTACTCAGAGTAAACAAAATACTTACATTAGATCTAAAATTTGCATGTCTAATGCAAAATCTATGATGTTTATATTCAAAATGATCATCAAATTGTAAGAATTCCAGCAATGTAAATTATATTCTGGCCGGGTAATTTGTATGAATTTTATGAGCTAAAACAAATATCTTCAGTTAATAAAAAAAAAATAAAAATAAAAATATTTTTACCGCGCCAGATGGTCGGTCGGTCCCAACTCTCCCCCCCATCCCCCTCCCTCCCTCCCTACCAGAGAAATGTTTGGGAGAAATTATTATATTTACATTTTTAGTAATAAATAATAACTCAGACTAAAGTTAGGATATTATTATTGACATTTCTGGATTCCTTGCAGGTCAGGGAATATTTTGAATGTAAACTTCATATATTCTGCACAAAGGATAAAATATTTGCTTTGTGTAAACCAAATTATTACATTAGATCTAAAATTTGTATGTCTAATGCAAAATCCATGATGTTTATATTCAAAATGATCATCATATTGTAAGAATTCCAGCAATGTAAATTATATTCTGGCTGGGTAATTTGTATGAATTTTATGAGCTAAATAAAAAAAATAAAAAAATAAATTATACTTCACCGCGTATATGAGTAGATGTACCGCGGAAAGTGAAAGTCCGGTTCTGGTAAGGTACCGCGTAAATGAGAAATCGTGGAAAGTGAAACTGTGTAAAGCGGGGTAATACTATACAGTATATATAAAACAGCTGGTGCTGAAGGTCTTATGTGTATTTATTTATCAATCCTTTAAAGTGACTAAGTTTTTCTCTTATAAAATGTCACTGAACTGACGTGGAAGAAAATAATTTACATTACTGGGATCTTATAAGATAGTGATAAATTTGAATATAAACATGCTATAGTTTGCACAAGACAAAAATTTTGTAATTATTTAATACATTATTTTGAGTACATGTACAGTACTGCTTTGCCCTTAGGACAGTGTGTACATGTAAATGAGTAAAAATAAATGAAGAGAGTTACATAAATCGAGCCAAAAATATTAGTTGAAAAACTTTATGCAGACAGACCTGTGTTTTTGTTTTGAGATTATTCATCCCCTTCCAACATCACCATAGGGGGGGGGGGGATCATCAAGATCAGATGATAATGCAGGGGAGGATGTGGGCAGATCAAGGTCACTGCGAGAAGTTGAGGGCGTTGGCTGATGATTTTGATGCGGAGGTTTTCTTAAAGAACATGGTGATGGGAAGCTGTTGTTGTTGTTGTTTCTTAAAATTCTGTTACATATTCTTAATACTGAGCCATATGGCTTGTAAGACCTCGTGAGAAGTTAATGCTGCACTCCATAGAGAGGTCATACTCAAGACACTTAATTTTTTCAAGTGCTCGGCCACCTGAAACACTTCACTAAACTTGTATATCTACCAACATGCTGGCTCTTCTTGTTCTTCATCATCGTCGTCACCACTGCCGTCTTCTTCATCCGCTCTCACCATTTCTTCCAACTCGGCATCAATCAGAGTTTCCCTGTGCCCTTTAATTAACTCCTCGATTTCCTGCTCGACCATGTTTTCAAACCCATTACTGCTTACAGCCCTGGTCATCGTCATGATGTGCTTAACTTCCGAGTCGATCGTAGGGAATCCTTTGAAGTCATGCACACAGTCACTCTACAGTGCCCATCAACACGAATTAACTGACTCTGGTTTCAGTGCACCCATGGCCTCCTTCACAAAAGTGATGCAATTGGCAATACTGAACTCCTTCCAGCATGCCATAACACTGCTGTTAGTACCGTCTTTCATGGTGTTGCGAATGCGGACAAAGGTCAGGCATGTGTACGCTGCCTCAAAGCACCGAATCACGCCCTGGTCGAGAGGCTGGAGGTGGTGTTGGGTGGAAGGAACACTACCTCAACGTACGTCATCGTGTACGAATTTTATGGCATCCGGGTGGCCTGGTGCATTGTCAACGACCAGCAACACCTTGAAAGACAGGCCCAGCTTCTCTAGGTAGCTCTTGACCTCGGGAATAAAACATTTGTGGAACCACTCAAGGAAAAGCATTGCTGTGACCCAGGCTTTCTTGTTTGACTACCAGTAGACAGGGAGGAGATTCTTATTTTTTCTCTTCAGGGCTCGAGGGTTGGCAGATCTATAAATCATGCCTGGCTTTATCATATGCCCTGCTGCATTGCCACTTAGTAGGAGAGTGACGCGGCCCTTCGCAGCCTTGAACCCGGGGGCCTGCTTCTCAGACTTGGAAATGTAGGTTCTGGTTGGCATTTTCTTCCAAAACAATCTGTTTTGTCAGCGTTGAAGACCTGCTCTGGAAGATATCCACTTTCCTCAATCAATTTCCTGAATTCGTCTGGGAACACCCGTGCAGCTGTCTCGTCCGCCGATGCCGATTCGCCAGTGATTCTAATATTTTTCAGGTTGAAATGCTTTCCGAAACTGTTGAGCCAACCTGCACTGGTTTAAAATTTTTCTCAGAGCTGGTGGATGCTTCGCCCTGAGGAACCTCAGATTTAAACTGATAAAGACAAGGTGCCTTCCCCCTGAGCATATTGCCGTCGATGGGGACACGTTTCTGGTTCATATCCTCTACCCAAAGACTCAGTGCCTTCTCCCTGAGCATATTGCCGTCGATGGGGACACGTTTCTGGTTCATATCCTCTACCCAAAGACTCGGTGCCTTCTCCCTGAGCATATTGCCGTCGATGGGGACATGTTTCTGGTTCATATCCTCTACCCAAAGACTCAGTGCCTTCTCCCTGAGCATATTGCCGTCGATGGGGACACGTTTCTGGTTCATATCCTCTACCCAAAGACTCAGTGCCTTCTCCCTGAGCATGTTGCCATCGATGGGGACACGTTTCTGGTTCATATCCTCTACCCAAAGACTCAGTGCCTTCTCCCTGAGCATGTTGCCATCGATGGGGACATGTTTCTGGTTCATATCCTCTACCCAGATGTTTAATACCTTCTCCACCTTCACTAGAGTTGCATCTCTAACCTGGCTAGTCACTTTAGCAGTAAATGTGGCACTTTTAGACACGGTTTCACAAATTTCCTTCTCCCGAATCTTAATGGACCTCACGCTTGATTCGTTGCGTCTGTACCTCCGTACCACAGCAGCGACCGACATCTCGCCTTAAAGTCACAATAACTACTCTCTTTCGTATGTGGAAGCTTGGAGGTTGATGAAGTGTACTGTACAGTAAGATGAAATCTAGTTACCGAAGCATAGGAAGATCATCAAGAACACTGTTGGAAAAGGGTGATACCTTGGTGGTTGGTGGAGAGGCGTGTAGCGGGGAAGTGGGTGGTGAAGCGGCAGCAGTAGCTGACCAAGTAGACAAATCAGTTAGGAGAGCGGCTGGTTCTTTCTTGAAAAACATCATGATAGGTAGTGGTTTCCTCTTGGCTTTGAGGTCTCTAAGCATTTCACTCCACTAAAATCACTAGCACTGACACTAGGCAGTTTTTTAGGGGCCATTTCGCACAGAAACACTAAAATTTTGAGTGTAACACAAGAGAAGCGGCATCACAGGCAATGATTGAGCACAAACAAAGGGAGAGGAGATGTTACAAGCGCGTGGGAGTGACTCGCTGCGCTGCGGCAGAGGCTCGTAAGCTAGCCACCATCTGCTTACAGTGAATAGTCAAAATTGCAAATCGCAAACCCACGAACAGCAAGGGTTTACTGTAATGTATTGATATTAAGTGGTCAAACATATTATATGGCAAATAATATACAGTAGTCATCAAAGCAGTACTTAAAAGGTCATTTAATGCATCCTGACTCCCGTTCCAAAGGTAAGTACAGTAGGGTCGGGATATATAGCGACTTTATATAATGATTTTTTTATATCGTGCTACCAAAATTATCAAAATTTTCCTATATATAGCAATAATTTCTTTTATTTCGCGAGGGAAATCGGACAGGAAATATTTAAAATTTAATCACGACTACCAAAATTATCGAAAATTTCCAGTATATAGCGATAAATTTATTTACAGTAGACTCACAACTTACGTGGGGTTATGTTCCTGGGACCTCACATAAAGCCACAAACCATATAAAGTAGGAAGCATTCCTAAAAATCCCCCAAATCACCCAAAATATACAAGTTGAAAAACTGTACAGTACTTAAATGTACTCAAAAAGACTAAAACATCTATCTCTTATGCAAAATATATGATGTCTATATTCAAATTATTCGCTGTCTTACTTGGATTCCAGCAATGCAATTTATATTTTGTTAACTTTAGTTTGTGACATTTTATAAGAAAAACTTTAAGCCTCAAAACCACAGTCACCCTTACTGGAAGTCGGAAGGGAGTTGATTTATTATGACAGTTGGGCCGGAGCACAGACAACGGTTACATAGTGAAATTTATTTATCTGTCTTATTGGGGAAGTTTAAGTTTTTATCTTATAAAATGTCAATGAATTGACTTAAGATAATATAATTAACATTGCTGTAATTCTTGTAAGCTAGCGATAAATTTGAATATAAACATGCTATAGTTTTCACCGGACATCAAAATTTTAGTAATAATTTAGTACAAAGGACTAAAATTTTTATCCCTTGTGCAATATATATATATATATATATATATATATATATATATATATATATATATATATATATATATATATATATATATATATATATATATATATATATATATATATATATATATATATATATATATATATATATATATATATATTTTTTACTGAGGATAAAAATTTTAGTCCTTTATGCTAAATAAAAATATATATATACATATATATACAGTGAACCCTCACTTTACGTGGTTAATTGAACCCACGGCGGCCCGCGTAAAGTGAACAACATAACATGGGATTAATTGAAATAGAGACCGGGCCGACCCCCAAACTCCACTTTTTCCTGACACAATACGTATGTTTTACTAAAAATAACATCTTAACTTTATGATGGTATTCACACACACATAATATAGAAGGGAACAATCAATAAGAGAATAATATACTGAAGGTTAGGTTAGAAAAAAACAAGGTTGGGGTTAACACTTACGTTAGTAGAAGAGATGGGTCGGCGTAGGGGAATGGAGGCTGGTTCCGAGGCAGAGGGAAGGCTACTGGCCCTCAGGTGAGTCTTCATCGCTGTCATCCACACTTACTAGTGCCTCCCTGACAAATCCCTCAAAGTCATCATCACTGTCTCTGCCTCTGTCACTATCACTGGCTTGGGCTGGCTGTGGTGGGTTGCGGGCGAAGAACTTGGTTATGCTTTGCTGACGGCTGGTGTTTATGTTGTCGTGATAAACCTTGATGTAGGGCTCCATAGTCTGCAACAGCTGGGTAGTGAAGATTTCATACCTGTTAGCGTCAGGGTCGTCGGAAAGGAGGAGCGTGACTTTCTCAATACACTCGATGGCACCCCTTACATTACTATGGGATAACTGGCGTTCTTCTTGGGATGACGCACCACCTGCCTCTTCACTGACGTCATCATCATCTACCATCTCATCGGTAGTCACATCAGGATCCCTTATCACCTCCAGGATGTCGTCGTTGGTGGTCTTGGAGAAGCCTGCAGCTGTAACACTCTGCGCAGCTTCTCTGGCAAGGTCCACTGCTACTGCAACAGTCTGAACCTCACCAGTCACAGATTTACTCTGCCTAACACCTGGAATACCTTGCAACACATGTCTCCATGCGTGACGAACAGTTGCTACAGACAACTGATCCCATGCCTCCACCAAGAAGTCCACAGCTTTCTTGACGTTGAATGTTCTCCAAAATTGTCTCACAAGTACTTTTTGCTCTGCCAACTGTTGATCCTCGTCGTCTTCGCTCTTGCTATTGGTGTTGGTGTCACTCAGGTTACGCAACCCTTCCTTGGTGTTGGTGTAGTCGTTCAGGAGCTTGAATTTCTTGGCAGAGAATGCAGCTTTTACATTACACATTCAATTCTTCGTCCATGGGCTGTATTATAGACGTAGTGTTGGGAGGAAGGAAGACCACTTTTACGTTGGGGTGACGATCTAACAGTAGGGGCGAGTGTCCTGGTGCGTTGTCAAGCAGCAACAAAATCTTGAATGGAACATTCTGTTGCTCACAGAATTTCTTCACATCGGGAACGAAACAGTCATCAAACCAGGAGGGGGACAGAGTAGAGAACATCCACGCCTTACGTGCGGTCAGCCAGTGGACATTTAGCTTGGTCATGTCCATGCTCTTGTAGGCGTGCGGCTTGCGTGCTGTGTGGATCACCGATAACTTGAGCTTACAGGTACCGGAGGCATTGGTGGTAAACAGGATGGTGATGCGCTCCTTCTACAACTTCTGGCCCCAACACTTGCTGGCATTCTTCACAACAAAGGTCTTGGAAGGTAGCTTTTTCCAAAAAAGACCAGATTCGTCCATGTTAAACACCTGGTCGTCGGTGTACTGTCCTTCCTCCAAAATCTCACGTAAAAACGGAGGAAATTCCCTAGCCGCAGCAGGGTCAACACTAGCTTCTTCACCACCAATGTTGATATTGGTGATCTTGTTCCGGATCTTAAACCTCTGTAACCACCCAGAGGAAGCATTAAAGGGTTTGGGCTCTGTAGTTCCCATCTTTCGTGCCACTGCAATGTACAGTTCACGTGCGTACTCCTTAACAGAGTGTGTGTCGACCGCCATGTTCCGTCGCGCCTGACGCACCAAGTACCTCACAAGTAATTTTTCTGTCTTGAGAAGCACCTGGTTGTGGAAATACTTGATCATAGAAGCACCTGTAGACTTTGTGATGTTCATGTGCTCCTTTATCTTGGCTGTATCCATCTTAATTGTCCTGATAGTTGATTCGTTAACACCATGCTGGCACGCGAGATCAACCTGTCTTGTTCCTTTCTCCAACTCTTGTATGATCTTATATTTGATTTCGTAGCTTAAGGAACGTCGTGTCTTCTTTGGCTTAGGGCGGCTGGGTCCAGGTAATGCAAGGTTTCTGTGTGGTGGTGGTGGTGGTGGAAACCATTCTTATGGAACAATGGATACCGATAAACACGGTGTAGCCGGGAGGGGTGTAACTGACGCGGGTAGGTCAAGGGGCTTGAACGCTCCAGCGGCGGGGCACGTCATAGTACATTAAACCAATCACAGCTAGCGGGGAGGGAGGTAAGGATGCTTTGCCCAATCACAGTCCGATACGTCATATGACGTCACCGATAACGCAACAAAGACATACATTGCGCAACCTACTCGCGCCGCTTACACAACATGGCGGGAGGTTTGGATCCAAAAAAAGCTCGGCGCGAGAGGACTGCCAGCCGCTCTCCACGTAAAAGGGTACACACACTGCGGAAAGTGAGCATTCCGTGTTCGGCAGGGTACAGCGTAAACGTGGAAACGCGTAAAGTGAAACCGCGTAAAGCGAGGGTTCACTGTGCGTGTGAATATATATATATATATATATATATATATATATATATATATATATATATATATATATATATATATATATATATATATATATATATATATATATATATATATATATATATATATATATATATATATATATATATATATATATATATATATATATATATATATATATATATATATATATATATATATATATATATATATATATATATATATATATATATATATATATATATATATATATATATATATATATATATATATATATATATATAATATATACACAGTATAGTCTTGATTTATGCGGTCAATTAAACCCGTGGATGTCCGAGTAAAACGAGGAACGTGTAAATGAAATAACACACATGGGTTATCAGAAATGAGTAAATTTTCATATGCCCATCAATGTTATGCATGTAATGTATGTTAACAAATCTTACATACTCTTGTATTAAAAGTTACTGAAGTCCACATTTAAACTGTCTTAAGCTTCTGGCTTAGGCTTGGATTCCATTTATGCGGTAGTAGAAGCGTTAATGCCAAAAATAGATCATATTGAAATGTACCCAGTGGTTTCCATTGACACAGATGCATTCGCGTAATGCAATTGCAGTACATTTCAATCGGTCCCTGTAACGATTGAAAACATAACTGCACGGAAACAGAAGAGAGACTACCACACTGTGACGTCACTATCCCTGTGTTTGTTCACCTCGCCCAGCAAAATGCCTTGAGGAAAAAAAAATTTGTCAAAGATGTTCAGATCTCCCTGTATTAGGTTCTCCACACACAAATTAGACAATTTAAACAGTGTGATAATATGAGCATAAAGGCAGCAGTGAAATTAAGAGATAATAGCGAGGAATAATAGGTCACACTTTATTGCCTAACATCCTTGGACCCTATCTCGTGATATATCCCGACCCTACTGTATACAGTACTGGCGAGATATTCTACTACAGATGAATTTTGCACTCACACTACGAATATGATGATTTACAAACCACACTTTCCTCACTGTAATCAGTTTCTTAATCAATATCATCATAGCTTGCACGTGGTCTCTTTGCCTCAGGTCCTTCCACATCCTCCTCTTCCAGATTATCCAAATCTTCCATGGAGAGGACTGATCTGGGTTGTCGTACTCCAACACTACCAGCAACACCAGTGCTAGAGAAGATACAAAAGTTAATACCTTCATTGCCTCTATACATCCCTAAGCCAAATTAAACTACACTACAGTGAATCCTCGAAGATCCGGACTAAAAGGGGGGACCACCTGTCCGGAAAAGCCGATTGTCCGAATTTTCAGGTGAATAATAAATGATACTATAAGAAACATAAAAAATACAGTATTAATGTAGTGTTAAAAATATTACCGTATTTAAACCATGCATTTACCCGTGATAACATAATAAGAAACATTGTATCATTACTAGAGTGAATGAAATAATATTCCCACAAACAACAATTGTCAACTCTGTTTATGTTTCCCACCTCCTTGGGCACCTGTGTCCAAGCAACTGATGGGTTAAGCAGCTCCCACTGGCCTAAAATGTTCTTTGCTCTGGTTTGGGAATGTTTCTTAAGGAAACTTCTAGGAGGCTTCTAAGCCCACAACCCCCATTTTTTTTGTCCGGATTCTCTGAAATCCGGATTTCCTGGGTCCGGATCTTCGAGGGTTTACTGTACTGTATATATATTTTTGTAAAATTGTGCTGAGCCTCCTCCAGCATACCCCCAAGTTTCCTAGCTGCTTGTAACTTTTAAAGTTATGTAGGACTTCATTCAACACTTCCATTCCTAACCATAAAAAATACTTGAATTAGCCACCAAACTCTATAGCAAAATTTCAAGTTGAATTTCTCTCTTTCAAGGAGGAGGCTGTATATGTGTCACCTACCCATATACTGTAGTCTTACAAGATAGCCATTCAAGGAGGATGTTGTGTACAAGTTACCTAAATATGCAGTCTTCAAAGAGTACAGTACAGTATACTGTCAAAGCACCACCTATCGGTAGGTGTATTTTTTTTTGACATATTTCACACAGCATGTGGTATATGTCTCTGCCAAGTAAACACAACATGAAGTGTTGTGTAGCACTTGTAACAAAATTAGCGGAGCGACTAAGTGTCCATTTTTTAAGGAATCTTGCATTTGTGATACAAGTATATGACAATTGGCATGAAGATTCAATATGGGTTAATTCTCAAATATACTGTACTTCTAATTGGACATTTAAAATTCCAAGAAGGTGGCCATTTTCCAAGATGGCCACTGAATGTGGATGTCAGATTTTCCTTTCTGGCATAAAAATTATTGTGTTCATCAATTCAGGTGATTTCAGTGTTGACTTCCATGTTTTTGAGTATGTAGAATCTGAATTTTGTAATGAAAACTGTGAAATGGATAGCATTCAAAGGAAACATGCTTATAAAGAGTTAGTGTCAATGTACTACTAGGGCACACTGGTGTCAACACTGCTGTGAAACTCAGCATGGGGTTCACTGTCACCTAAGTACGAAACTCATAGTAAAGAATAATATATATTAGGTTACTTTTTTTTTTCGAAATTGGTTATTTTGCAAAATTTCCGGCATGCATGCCGGTAATTTTGTGAACTAACTTACAAATAGACAACCTGAATTAACCTAACCTCATGGTTAGGTTAGGATGGCTCGTGTCGATTGATACACAGTTAAGTGACCCTGTTCTTTTTTTTTTCTTTTCAACTTTGGTTAGTCTGTTTGTAATTTTTTTTTTTTTTTTGCAAAATTACCAGCAAGCATGCCGGTAATTTTGCAAAATAACCGATTTCACAAAAAATAAACGTAACATATATAAGTACTTAGTGTCTCAAATGTTACCTGATCAGCCCCAAATGAGGTTAGGTAGCCACACCTGAATTGACAGGGTGTGCCAGCATGGGAGAGCCAAGCCAAAGATTAAAGTTACCTGGATGGTGTACAGATTACACCGGACTTAAATGATACTGGATGAATGATCGGGCTAGGTGTAGGGCAAACAATTGCTTGAACCTAGTTGTATCCCAAACAGGTAAGTACATATGATACAGAGTGGTAAAAGGATAAACCCTCGGCTCTGTACCACAATGGCGATGAATATTGGTCCTAAAGGTAATCCTGAATGGAAAACAGATTAGACATTTTGTTGTCCATTAATCAAAAGGCATTTCTCTTCTCTAGCCACAGACCAGGCACACAAACAAAACAATGCAGTCATATAAGGTGATGGGGGAGCCAGTGGCCTGACAGAGGATCCAACAACCCTTAGGCGATGGATGGTGGCAGGACCTGAAGCTAATCGTTTATTTGCAGGATATGATACAATGTCAGGAACAAAAGAACCAAGAGGAACTAACTGATATCATGAAGAAAGTCCAAATACTCAAAGGTTGTTCTTTGATAAAGTGAAATCACTGTGCACTGTGTTGAGAGAAATGGGAAACCAATTTCTAGAGGAGTCAACTGACCTAATTATGTTAGACACAAAGGACATTGTTGATCCTACCCTCACTGAAATGGTTGGTACACACTTACAAAGAGGCAAAGAAAAATTTCAGACATTCATCCAGGGGCTGTAAATGAATGGGAACAATTCTTTATACTAGCCAATCAAGAGAAACAAGGTAAACTTCTTCAAACATGAACAAGATGCTAACAGTTTAAAGGAGAAGTTCCTGATGGATGATTGTCATTTATTTTCACAGTCGTTCATTTCTTGCCGACCAGACAATGTGATTTGCAAGAATTCTTCAACATGAGAATCAGTCTGCCCCTGCATCATTGAGTGACAACGATCAACTCCATACCTGTCAAAAATCTCAGCAAGTTGAAATTCTTGAAGCTGATGTAACTAAGCTAGACACAGAACCAGCTGGTAACAACATAATAATAGATTGTTCAACTATGATTAATGCCCTTCCTCCTAAGTCATCAAAGACTTTCAATGAATATGCTAGTGAAGATGTTCTTCCAAAATTGGAATCTTACTGTACCAACTATAATAGGGAGGATGTTGTGTTTGATGTCTATACAAAGGACAGTTTAAAAGTTGAAACCAGGTCAAAATGAGCTCAGATGAAGGGTGACAGAAACTAACAAAGCTCCAACAAATTGGAGAAGCTTTCTAAGCGATGACAATAACAATACAGTACTGAACTTTTTCACTTTCTTGCCAACAAGATGTGTGAAATTGTTACACCTAGCACAATTATTGTAACACAGGGAGAAGATGCCATTCGCAACCATGATACACCTCTAGAAGAGTTGACGCCATGCTCCCATGAAGAGGCAGATACTGTACAGTCGGCCCTTAACATACGCGGGGGTTACGTAACAGAGATACCTGTGGATGTTAAAAATCCGCGTATTTTTGCTGCCCCCCCCCCAAAAAAAAACCCTGGCCCCCCATGTCCTTATTTACCGTATATACCTGTGTGTAGTTCGAGTTTTTAAGACCAAATTATTTGGCAAAAAATTGGGGGTCGACCTCTAAACGGGTAATAGTTTCGTTAGGTTGAAAAATATTTACCAGTAACTACCAGTAAACAATGGAAACGATGCACCAACGCACCACCAGCTGTGAGTGTCGGTACAGTTGCCAGGGCAGATCTCTTACGTCATCATAGCAAGCCCAAAGTAGCGAAATCCATGGTATGGTAGCACAGGACAATGTAAAACATAAAGTATTCATTAATTAAAGTTTATTTATAGATACTGTACATAAATTTTTGTTCATTACATTTGAAACATCAATCTTTGTTAATTAAATTTGAAACAAAAGAAAACTATGATACCGTATTTTCATTAAAATATTACATCACAAGTATATTTTACCTCAACTGTGACTGAATGAATATACGTATTCTCAGAAATAAATATGGAAATATAATATTTTTGCTGGAATGACGTACATATTACAGTGGAAAGTGGGATAAAATCATGACGAAAACAATGACTTTCGCATTCTTTCGTTATTCAAAAGATTTTGCCATAATCGCTTTTCGAATGGTTTTCAGTTAAAAAACTGTTGTACTCGTACTGTATTACAATAATATTCTATCCTATCATTAGCCTTATAATCCCACAACTGAAAACCATTCGAAAAGCGATTACGGTAACATCTTTTGAACGAAAGAAAGAGAAAGTCATTGCTTTCATCACAATTTTATCCCACTTTCCACTTTAATACGTACATCATTTCAGCAAAAATATTACATTTCCATTATCTCAGAAATAAATGGTAGTTTTGTTGAAACGTAATGTACAGTATTTAATATTAAAATGCAAAAATAACTATAAAAACAATTAATACACCCATAATGTACTGGCTGGCATCTCCACTCGTCCCTGCTCCCGCGTCCAAGGTCACTACTCCTCCCAACTCGCTCCCTCCACTCCCTCCTCACCGTCACTACTGCCGACAACAAACACAAATGTTTTGTGAATAACTGCACCTCCACTTCCTATGTACAGTACTGAACTGTACTGTACTGTGCATTTTTACAAACAATAAACATGGCAAGAAAAGCTATAAAAAAAAGAGATAAAGATTTCACTTTACTGTACCGTACCTATCCTCGGCGACAGGAGGGGGGTCATAGGGCTCATCGTCACTCAATTCCATAACGGGTGGTGAAGTGGGGGCGACGGTGGATTCAGCTGCTTCCTCACTGCCGCCAGTGATTGATGGTGTTAAATCTCTCCTTCGGTGATCAAAGAACATGGTGATGGGGAGTTGTCGTCTCTTTCTTTTCATTTCTTCCATGATGTTTTTGTATGGAGCAAAAACGTCATCCATCCCTCGCATGAATTTCAGGGCACGCACCATGGAGGGGTCCATACTATAGGCCAGGTTTTTCAGTGCCTCAATATTCCTGGTCATCTCCCCCAACTTCTCCAACGTTATTTCTTGGTGCTCTTCCTCAACCTCTTTCCCTTTCGCTTCCTCTTCCTCTTCCTTGCCTGAGTCTACTAACTCCTGTAGATCCTCCTCGGTCATCTCAGTGTCGTGCTCTTCAATTAGCTCCCTAATCTCGTCCTCTGCCATGTCCTGGAAGCCTTCAGCAGCCACTTTCCTTGACAGTACCAGGGTCTTTCTGAATATTTTCATTAAAATCCATCAAAATCATTTTCCTTGTCATCGTCTTAAGCACCAAACAGCTCCTCCCAGTCTTCTCCTTGAACAGGGCTAGAGGGTACGTGTTTTTCGAATTGTTTTCAATTAAAAAAATTTTACAGCACATGTATATTTTACCTAAACTGTGCCTGAATGAATATATTCTCAGAAATAAATAGTAGTTTTGCTGAAACGTAATGTATTTCAATGTAAAATAGGATAAAATACATGACGAAAACAAAAGACTTTACTCATTTTTTTAATAGTTTTCGGTTAAAATACTGTTATATTACAATGATATTCTATTCATACTGTGCTTGATATACTACATTCACGGATGTGTAATATTTTTGCTGAAATGACGTACGTATTACAGTGGAAAATGGGATAAAATCGTGACGAAAACAATGACTTTCGCTTTCTTTCGTTCAAAAGATGTTACCGTAATCGCTTTTCTAATGGTTTTCAGTTAAAAAAACTGTTGCATCACAAGTGAATTAGGAGAGAATATTATTGTAATACAACAGTTTTTTAACTGAAAACCATTCGAAAAGCGATTACAGTAACATCTTTTGAACGAAAGAAAGCGAAAGTCATTGCTTTCGTCACTTTCCACTGTAATACGTACGTCATTTCAGCAAAATATTACATTTCCATATTCTCAGAAATAAATAGTAGTTTTGCTGAAACGTAATGCATTTCAATGTAAATTAGGATAAACTACATGAAAACAAAAGACTTTACCTAACCTTCCGATGTTCAAGATATGTTACTCGTTTTTTTAGTAGTTTTCGGTTAAAATACTGTTATATTAGTTATATTCTATTCATACTGTGCTTGATATAATACATTCACGTGAATGTAATATTTTTGCAACTACTGTACAGTAAAAGTTCAAAAATCCGGATGCCAGAAATCCGGACCACCCGAGAATCCGGATTCTTCGAAAACTATTTTTTTTTTTTTTTTTTTTAGCGGGCTTTTGTGTATGTGTGAGCGCCACAGCTGCACAGCGACAACAAGCGACCACGTGGTCGCCACTTTAAAACGAGCAATCAAACTGTGACAAAATACCGTATATACTCGTCTATAACCCCCCCCCTCGTTTATCGGTCGACCCTGATTTTTTGACCAAGAAATCGTTAATTTATGATATTCCTTGTTTATAGTTCGAGCCACGTTTTTGAGGGTAATGGAACAACAAAACTTTCAGTAAAAACGCTCTACGTCCTATAAACTGAGGCTCACCGTGCCTGAAACACGAGTGCCGAAGGCAAATTGTTTACCATTCATTAATACGACACTTTACACTGAAACGCGGGTAGTTTCAACAAAAATATTGTATATTTCCATTCAAGTATTTATTCAAGTCAATTAGGAGGGATTATTATTGTAATACAACAGTTTTTTAACTAAACCATTCGAAAAGCGATTACGGTAACATCTTTTGAACGAAAGAAAGCGAAAGGCATTGTTTTCTTCACGATTTTATCCCACTTTCCACTGTAATACGTACGTCATTTCAGCAAAAATATTACATTTCCGTGAATGCATTATATCAAGCACAGTATGAATAGAATACCATTGTAATATAACAATATTTTGAGTCCTACTCTTTCCATTTACAGAGTACTGTACAAGCCCATAATAATGGCTCCTAAAGTAGATAAACTTCGTTGTGTGAAGAGAAAGAAGAACACGTTGAAATTGAGTGACAAACTTGAAATAATTAAGAAACTAGAACGTGGTGTGAGCAATACTGTTCTAATGGAAACATACGACATTGGAAAGTCTACAATTTATGATATAAAAAAGGCAAAGAATAAAATTCTAGAATTCACAGCTTTTTCATTAAAACTGCTCGTTTTGATAAATAAAGCATGCTATATTTGCTAATGAATAAACTATCAAAATGTACCTGTTCATCTCTTCTTTATTCCTTCTTAAATTTGAATTTTACAAGTACTGCATGAGAATCCGGAAAATCCAAAAATCCGGACCGACCCAATCCCCAAGCAGTCCGGATTTTTGGACTTCTACTGTACAATGCTGATGTCAACACAAGCGTGGTTACAGCGAGACTGACTGAGTGAGGGAGAGCTATGCGTGTGTGTGTGTGTGTGAGGTTGCGGGAGCGGGCGGTGTCCCGTGTTCGGTGCCGCGTGCGAGTTGAATGGCGCGCGATTTGAATGTACTTCAATTACTTCAATGTACAGAATATTCTTCCGGCGGGGCAATCCGTGTATTTGCAAATCCGTGTATGCTAAACCCGCGTATGTTAAGGGCCGACTGTACTCGCCTTTTTGTACATGCAAGACAAGCTGTAATGGAAGGCAGTAAAAGAGTTCTCATAAAAGGCAAGGACACAAGATGACTTTGTCATAGCTATACTGTATCTGTGTTCACATCACTAGGAGAAATTGGTCTTGAAGAAATGTGGATTTCTTTTGGTCTTATGGTTCAGGATGAGAGGCGACAGGAATTTTTTGGGTGACTGTACATGCCAGTAGCTGTAAATATGAAAGAATTCTTATAACAATATCTCCCAAGGGTATGAGCAAGATATAAACATGTTTCTCATTGTTTAAGAATTGCCTTATCTTATTTTTATGAAAAGAGGTAAAGGTATGTGCAGAACCATTACTTTATGCATAAAAGACATATCTGAGGGCTTCAAAACAATCATAATCTGTTCTAGCATCCTTTAAACATAGGAATAAAAACCTTCTGTACACAGATTGCCCTATAATAAGTCATTATTTGTAAAAAATGTTTTCGGTTAGGCAAATTTGGCGGCCAACTTGGAATTTTGAATGTCCAATCAGATAGATTTGATAAGTAACCCATACTGAATGTTCATAACAAATTTCATGCTTGTATGATCATTTGCATGATTGTACCTGTTATCCACTACACTAAGAGTGCTTGAATGATGTTTTTCATCATCTACAGGTAACCGTAAAGTTGATCAGGAGGTAGATGTATCAGCCAGATACATAAACTTTGGAGGATGATGTGTAGATATCACCTAAATACAGTATTCAGTATTTTGAGGGATGTGCATGTTTCACCCAGCTACACAAAACATGGAGTACCATATGTACCCTCCAGTCAAACAGTGGTATTGTATATATTGCCTAGTTAATAGCTATACAGCAGCATAAGGTCTACAAAACATTTTCACATTTAAACAAATAATCTACAACAATGTACACACACAATAAAAACTATCTGCCCACCTGGGCCCAATGTGTTTGCAAAGGAACACAATGTACAGCAGTTTTGGTTCGGTTGTCAAAGATTCACAAAGAGTGATCAGAATTGTTTGACCATTGTGTCATATTGTATCAAAGAGAAAAGGGGCAGAGGCTTTTTTTTGTGTGAGTACATCTATTTAACTTGATTTTCATGATATTGTTTATTACTGTACTTTCAAATTCTCAGAATGCATAACATCTCTTACCTCCCTGCTCCTTGCTGACCACAATCAGAAAGAACAGCATCAAGAGAATTAAAGAGAGACCGAGCATTGAGCTGAGTAAAGCACATTGGTGGTGTAACTGCAATTACGTTGCGATTTGGCCCCTGTGCTTGAACCAGAATATGATGATCCTCTTTTAATCTAGAAAAAAATATATATATATATAAAAAGGATACTATAATAAAAAAATCTACCTTAATAATAAGTCCCAAATATGCTGTAACAGGACCTATCATCAAAAAGTTTCAATATAACATTTCATGGAAGACTTATTCTGAATTTGACAATTCTCATGATCAGTATTACCACATCATCATCCTCACATTGTCATATAGTCCACAGCACCATAAGCACTATAAGTACATTATCCTGGGTCTAACATCATCCTTGACTTGACACCATCTTGGGACCATCATCCTAAGTCTGATACCATCCTAGGTCAACTATCATTCTTTACTTGGCATCATCTTGGGCCCGTATCATCTTGAGCCCTGCATTGTCCCAGGTCTTACAACATCCTGGACCTCACATCATCATAAACCACCATAATGAGTCTCATATTCTTGGGTTTGACAACACCCTATGGTCATATGAAAACCCAAATTATACTGACACCTACAATATTTTTGAATCCACATCATTTTAAGCCCTGGATTAAATTGCATCCATCAATATCACTGGAACCTAAAACTTTTCAGGGTCTGACAATATCCTAGGTTCCACACAAATCCGAGCCCAGGAACATCCAGACAACCACAACATCTGACCCCACAACAACTTCACCCAAGTATGTCTGAGAACATTTTGGGTCTCACACCAACTAGAGCCATGCCTTACACCATGGCCCTTAGATATTCCTGACTTAATGGTAACTTGGGTCTCACATCATCTTGACCTCAATTTATCCTGAGCTCCACATCATCAAGACCTCTATAACATCCTACACTGAGTACGTACCATTAGAGTCCTTGCGTCACCAAAAGATATGCAAATCATTCTAGTCTTAATGCCAGTCAGGAATTTTTTTATTTTTTTCACTCTATCTTTGTATAACAACACTGGGTCATTAGGGTGTGTCATAAGAGGGAAGATCAGCTAAAACTAATGGCCCATCACTTTTTTGGTAGATTTTCGTGTATATAAACAGAAAATAATTTCAGTTTCAATATTTTGCAACCTTTTGCTAGGTAAATTTTAGCGTGAAATTTATCGAAAATCTAACGTACAGCTGCATTAGTGCATTACAATTAAATAGTGAACATTGCTTTCTGACTTCATTCTTTAACAACCCAACTAACAATATTTTTTTCTGTTTCAGATTCTGATGCATTTATAAGTTGATAATATTTGCGATGGCTGCTTGTGTCAGGACGAGGAACCAAAAATCCAGCCATCTCAGTCACTATCTTGGGTCTGGGAGAGAGCTCCTGAAGTCGGAGTTGCCTACATTGAGAGATGCTTTGAGATATGGTGTTTTAATCAGGCAAATCAGTGAAAAGAACCAAAGAACTTACACAAACAAAGACATTGCCAGTGATATGACCAAAGCTGTCTTGGCACAGTACACTCTGGCTAACGCTCAGTTCAAGCTTCCAGTCATAACAAGTCAGAAGAAGATTAGTGAGAGACTGCTAGCCAGTTGGGAAAAGGCAAGAGATATCTCTTGGGAGAGGAAAACTTGCAGTTAAGGACAGCCAAGGGCGGAAATGGACCAGTTATTTTGATGAGAATACTGCAAGTGCCCAATTGTTCTTCTGTCCTGAGTTTGGAATGCGTCTAAGTGACTGTAAATCGAGGCCCACATCTCTCCTGTTGCAAGGACTGAAAGATTCCTGTGTCCGAACTGGCATTTGTCAAAGCACAGAGAAGACTGGCAGTATAGGGGCTCTCATAATTTCTAGCCAAGATATTCCGGGTCAAGAGACAGGAGGCTGCCACAGAGACAGAAAGAGGAGAAGATTGCCGAGGAAAAGAGGGCTTGAGGCCCAGAGGGGGTGAGGGTAAAAAAGGCCGATGATTGGAGTCAAGCTGATTCAGGGGATTTAATGACTTCCCATATGGCCAGTCCAGTGCTGACCAGAATGGTGACTTTGTCCTAACCCAGAAAATAATGATCCCAAACCTTCCAGGAGGCATAAGATTCGAAATAGGAAAGATATCCGAGCATAATCTGGCCAGCACTCGCGACACCACACTGGTCTCAAGAGAAACTACGAGATAGCAACAGCTGCCTGGATTGGCGGTGGTTGATAACACCTGATGATGTTCACCTGGTGATAGATCATAACAAAGTAAGAGAGCTCAGGGAGAAACTTGTCGTGGCTTTTGAAGGAGTTTGATAAGGGATAAGAGAAAATGGAAGATTAATTGTTTGTTCTTTGATAGGAAGAGGATGACACTAAAGTGTTCATGAAAGTTGGAGATTCCTGACAAGTTGTTCCCTGCCATGGTGAAGGAGAACTTCCTCCTGCTCTGATGAACTGGGAGGGAAATGTTGTGGCATTTCTCCAGAGAAAAGATGACATCAAGGAAACCAGCTGAGATAGTGGCAGATAACATTGTGAACTGGCTCCAGAGAGAGAAGGCGTAAGCCAGACCCTGCAGGCCATTGGAGGACAGCACCAACACGAACACAGGGTGGCAAGGGGGGTCATACAGTGGATAGAGCGGAAGATTGGGAGGAAGCTGGTCTGGATTGTTTGTGACCTCCACACCAACGAGTTGCCACTCAGACATCTGATCCAGGAGCTGGATGGCAAGACTCTTTCAAACAACAGATGGTCTGGTCCTCTTGGCAAGATGCTGGACTCTGCCACTGAGTTAGAAATAAATCCAAGCTTTGAAAAAATCACAGTTGGCCCTCCACTCGTTGAGCTTGCACATACTGTAATTGACGACCTGAGTACTGACCAGTGCTATGGTTACATGATTTGCAGTGCCATCAAAACTGGGGTCATGCCTGATAGACTTGCTTACCTGCAGATAGGTCCAGTCTCACATTCTAGGTGGCTCACAACGGCTCTCAGGTTCTGCAGAATTTGGGTCGCTCATCATAAACTGAAAAGGAACCAGCTTCACAACCTGAGACTTATTGTCCAATTCATCGTGAGTGTCTACTTGCCAAATTGGTTCAACACCAAGGTCAAGTCATTGTTCTCCGAAGGTCCGAGGCATGTTCTCTTCCAGCTTGAGCTCCTGAGGAGTCAGCCAAGGAAGGTTGTTCAGATTGTGGAGCAGACTGTGAGGAGATCTTCCTGGTATGCTCATCCGAGGCAGTTCTGCAGACAATGCTCTGCAGTAAGGATGAGGAGGAGAGAAGAGTGGCAGTCAAAAAGATCTTGGATATGAGACTTATGAGAGGATCTGGGCATGACGAATCAGTTGGTGACGATTCCTTCAGGGTCAGGAAGACTCCTGAAGTCAATCTAGGTGCCAAGACCCTCACTGATCTCATAGATCTGGATAACATCCAGGCTGGCAGTGAGCCCCCTCTTACCTGCAGCCTCACCAATGTTCAAGTCAGAGCTTTCCTGGACAACCCCATGCATGTCCCTGCCTGGCCCTCGCACACCCAGAGTATAGAGCGTTGTGTACAGCAAGTGAGCGAGGCCAGCAGTCACGTGTACAGCCAGGAGAGGAGGGAAGGCTACATCCGAGCTCAGGTGGTCAGCAGGAGGTGATGAGTAGAAACAAAGCAAGAAAGACATGTTCTCTATGGTGTGCAGCAACACCGGGTCGTAGTAGTAAACCGGTTTTGTATTTGATGATTTTGTTTCTAAAGGAATATTAAATTTAATAAATGTGTCAAGATCATTCGTTTCACTATTCTGGATCATTTTCATCCTAATAAATTAACCTGATACATTTACTTTACTTTAAATAAGCTATTTAGTGGTGTTGGTAAAAGGGTGGGAATACTGAATTTTCATAAGATTTCAAGTTAAAATTTACCTAGCAAAAAATGAAAACTTTTCAAATCTGAAGATATCACATGATTCTGCACATAGAACTACATCATTAATACCATGAGCCGATTTTTCAAACTAAAAAAAAAAAATTCGCCTCCGTATGACACACCCTAATGGGTCATCCAATCCAATCCCTATACCAATCTGAGTTGTTAGAATCAAAGAACCTTCATTATTTTATACCAAATGTCAAAGCTCCAAAAATATCATCAATCTTTCTAGAAGATAAGACTTACAGCTTTACCAGTTTTTTGTCATATTGGATAAAACTTTTATGATTTTGATCTTATATTTTTTTGGCACATTCTGTATGAAAGATTATGTGTATGTAACAAAACTTAAAAAAATTAAGAAAATTACATATGTCTACCCAAAATTACTTGCAGTGACAGCTGGGGGATTGCAACTCAATGCTGTACACGCACATAATTATCATGTAAGGTAAGTGGAAATTTTTTTTATTTTGTATAAAATTTTTTGTTTTTTCTTTATTTGGGATAAATGTTTTCTTTTTTTATAAACTTATTTATTTCATGCCTATAAATTGTTTGAGTTATTTAAACATTATTTAATCATTATAGCAGGATATAAAATTTTGGGGGGATCTTTAGTCTCAGGAACAGAACCTGTTTTTCTATTTTTCCCAAAAGGTTATTAATAGTGATATACAGTACGATCAATCATGTAGCAATGGCTTTTTGGGGTTCCTAAGCCCATCATATAACGGTCATGAAATATGTTTCTTCTCACCTGTATACTATTGCCTGGGTGAGTTCAGTTGCAGGTTTTCGGCTACATTTATCTTCCACAATTTCTATACCTATGCAAAGACCCATCCCTCGTACATCTCCAATACAGGAATGCTTTGCTTTCAGTAGCTGAAGGTTTTCTAACAATGCCTTTCCAACAGCTTTAGCACTTTGAACCAGCTTCTCATTTTCAATTACATCCAAAACTGCCATGCCAATTGCACATGCAACTGGATTTCCACCAAACTGAAAGAAAACAAAAACAAATACAAATGGAACTTTCTTGAATTATTAGAAATAACATCCATTTACACACGAGTCTAAAAAATAAGGAAAGTTTTCTACCAAACAATTAACAAATTATTTGTCATCCATTTCACTACACACAGGAGACAGCTCAAAGCAGCAGAGATACAGCTCCTCCACTACTCGGTGGAGACCATGGTCTATTGCAGAATTAACTTTCTGGGCTTTCTTAAAATATTTATTTAATAATGTCGATGCAGTTTATGTGATTTGATGTGTCATTTTGGGAAGGTTAAGTTGGTTACCCAAAGTTGTTCTACAGTAAAGGTCTGTCGAGTCCAGTACAATAGTGAATTTAACACGTTAAAGGGCACTGCTTACGAGGATTTCCGATGAACAGATGCATACCATTATGATATACCCACGCAAAATGAGACCCCACTGTACCTGTGGGCTTCTGTACATGTAACTGAACAAAAAAAAATTAAGAAAATTAATGTATACATGTCTCTACCCAAAATTTTTAATTTAAAAAGAAATAACCATAACATATACTGGTAGTTCATGGCACTATGAATAAGTTTCATCAAGTGGGGAATGGTTAGAAATTTCCCAAATCGACCTAGTTGTGAGAAGGTTAACAAGAAAAAAGAAAAAAGAAAAGGAGCAGCAGAAAACTGGAGCTCAATGTCGTCAAAATAAAGACAATTCTTAGTATTAAAATATCCCCTAAAACCACTTGGTGGAGCTCTGCAACATACCCAAAATTTGGTAAACCTTAACTCAAAAACTTAATGGAATTTGGTACTGAAATTTTGCAAGCAAACATCATGTCGTCAGATGTGAACAGGAGTAAAATTTCATAAAAATCGGAGATTATCATTCAGAAACATTCCGGAATTTTGGGTGATTTGGCATGTAAATCAACCATCACAAACCTTTAACATATGTTGTTATACAACAATAAAAATACTCAAAGTGAATTTATCTCATATGAAAAATTGGTACAGTATTACCCCACTTTACGCGGTTTCACTTTCCGCTTTTTCTCATTTACGCGGTGCCTCGCCAGAACCGAACTTCGAACTTTCACTTTCCGCGGTTCATCTACCCATATACGCGCAGAGTGTCTGGCTCGACGCTATTTTTAGATTCGCCCCTCCCGCCTGCTATTGCCTACGCCTGGGCAAGCCGCGCGGTAAGGTTGCGCAGTGCATGTCTCTGTTGCGTTATCAGTGACGTCATATGACGTATCGAACTGTGATTGGCCATGCATCCCTACCTCCCTCCGCTGCTAGCTGTAATTGGTTTAAAGTAATATGACGTGTCCACCCGCGGGAGGGAGGGAGGAAAGACGACGCTTGACCTAACCGCGGCAGTTTCATCCCTCCAGGCCACATCGTGTATACGTGAATCCATTGTTCTGTGAAATGGCTTCCGCCGGACCACCGCCACCAGAGAGAAACCTTTCCTTACCTGGACCCAGCCGCCCTAACCCAAAGAAGATACGACGTTCCCTAAGCTACGAAGTGAAATACCAGATAATTCAAGATGTGGAGAAAGGAACACGTCAAGCTGATCTCGCGCGCCAGCATGGAGTCAACGAATCTACGATTCGTACTATTAAGAAGGATGCAGCCAAGATCAAAGAGCACATGAGAATCACAAAGTCTGCAGGTGCTTCAATGATCAAGTATTGCCAGAACAAGGTGCTGCAAAAGGTGGAAAATTTGCTGGTGAGTTACTTGATTCGTCAGGCGCGACGCAACATGGCGGTGGACACGCGATCCATTCAAGAGTACGCACGTGAACTATACGCAGCAGTGTCACGTAAGATGGGAATTGCAGAGCCCAAACCCTTCAATGCTTCCTCTGGTTGGCTGCATAGGTTTAAGAAGAGGAACAATATCACCAACATCAACATTGGTGGTGAAGAAGCGAGTGCTGACCGTGTGGCGGCTAGAGATTTTCCTCCGTTCTTACGTGAGGTTATGGAGGAAGGGCAGGACACTGACGACCAGGTGTTCAACATGGACGAATCCGGCCAATTTTGGAAAAAGCTGCCAACCAAGACCTTTGTTGTCCAGTCTGCCAGCAAGGTTCGGGGTCGGAAGTTGCAGAAGGAGCGCATCACCGTCCTCTTTACCACCAATGCCTCTGGTACCTGTAAACCAAAGTTATCGGTGATTCACACAGCCCGCAAGCCGCACGCCTACAAGAACGTGGACATGAGCAAGATTAATGTCCATTGGCTGACCGCACGCAAGGCGTGGATGTTCTCTGCTCTGTCACTCTCCTGGTTTGATGACTGTTTCATTCCCGACGTGAAGAAATTCTGCGAGCAAAAAAATGTTCCATTCAAGATTTTGTTGCTCCTTGACAACGCACCAGGACACTCGCCCCTACTTATGGATCGTCACCCCAACGTAAAAGTGGTCTTCCTTCCTCCCAACACTACGTCATTAATCCAGCCCATGGACCAGGAGTTGATCTGAAATGTTAAAGCTGCATACTCGGCAAAGAAATTCAAGCTCCTGAATGACTGTACCAACACCAAGGATGAGTTGCGTAAGCTGGGTGACACCGACAGCGAGAGTAAAAGCGACGAGGACAAGGAACAAGAGGTGGCGACTCAAGAAGTTCTTGTCAAACAGTTTTGGAAGAAATTTAACGTCAAACAAGATGTAGACTTCTTGGTGGAGGCATGGGATCAGCTGTCTATAGCTACGATTCGTCACGCATGGAGGCATGTGTTGCATGGCATACCAGGTGAGAGGCGGAGTCAACCTGTGACTGGTGAGGTTCAGTCTGTGACAGTGGCATTGGACCTTGCAAGAGAAGCTGCGCACAGTATTACAGCTGAAGGCTTCTCCGAGACCACCAACGAAGACATCCTGGAGGTGATCAGAGATCCTGAAATGACTGCCGACAAGATGTTGGAAGATGATAACGTCAGTGAAGAGGAAGGTGGTGCATCAATCCCAGAAGAACACAAATTAACGCATAGTAATATTCAGGGTGCCATCGAGTGTGCAGAAAAATTAAAGCTCTTCCTTTCCAACGACCCTGACGATGACCGCTATGAAGTCTTCCATACCCGGTTGGTGCAGGCTATGGAGCCGTACATCAAGGTGTATCAAGACAGCATCAACACTAGCCGTCAAAAAAGCATTACCGAGTTCTTCGCCCGCAACCCACCACAGCCAGCCAGAGCCAGTGATAGTGACAGTGAAAGTGACTTTGAGGGATTTGTCAGGGAAGCCCTGACAACTATAACTGATAGTGATGGTGATGCACCTAGTAATGGTGATTCACCTGAGGGCCAGTAATCTGCCCTCTGCCTCGGAACCAACCTCCATCCCCGTATACCGACCCATCTCTTCTACTAACGTAAGTGTTACACCCAACCTTTAGTTTTCCTAACCTAACCTTTATTTTTCCTAACTTAACCTTTATTTTTCCTAACCTAACCTCTTCTATATTAATTGTGTGTGCATACCATCATAAAGTTAAGATAATATTTTTACTACAACATAGTTGTGTGTCGTCAAAAAGTGGAGTTTGGGGGTCGGGCCAGTCTCTATTGGAATTAATCCCATATGTTCTGTTGTTCACTTTACGGGATTTCACTTTCCGCGGTACCCTGTGGGTTCAATTGACCGCGTAAATCGGGGTACTACTGTATACATTTTGAAAGAGTACCAACTGATTCAATGCTCTCTAAATATCTAAGTTCTAAAAACTGTACAAACAAAGATACTGTACTCACAGTGGAATAGTATTCCCCAAGAGCATCAGCAATTTCTCTAGTAGTTATCACAGCTGCCATAGGATGACCATTACCAAGAGGCTTACCTATAGTAACAATGTCTGGAACAATGCCATGTTGCTGAAAATAAAATAAAATATTCCAATTAGGTGCTGCACTGCCTGTTTCAGAAGTATGAAATCAAGTCTGTTACTTTGAACCTTTAGATTCATTCATATCGGTTTCATGTTCTGGTTGGTACTGAGACAGTTTTAAACACCTGAAGCAGGCAGTGCAGCAATAGCTGCCTGGGAGAGTTAAACTTTTGGGTGAGAATGTACCAGTACAGTAATATGCTCTAAGGAGACTATTATGTGACAAATTCATTAATGCTTCCTGGTTCAACTAAATAACGAATGCCTCATGACTATTACAATACAGTCATGCGCCGGTTAACATCCGACCGAACAACGTCCGATCGTATATACGTCCGTGGCCCCCCCCCCCAAAAAAAAACCACGTGATGCCTGCTGAACCGCCACTCCACGACCCCCTGACGGAGACACGATGATCCTCCCCATACTAGTCAGATATTATGTGTTAAAGGAATATGCTTCCTTACTTAGGCTATTCTAAGCGCTTGCCTACAGGTGAAATGTTAACCTACATCTATTAAGGATAAAATCTTTCACCTACAAATTGACAATAACACATTTGCTGTAATCAGACATATCTAGTTGCCTCAACAATTGCAAGTTGCAATTGGGGTTGCAATTTCAAAATCTGTGGCATTACTAAAAATAGTAAAGTTTCTGGTGCACTCTAAGATTAAGAGAGAAAACGGAGGACTCAGGCGTCCTGATGTGAGAGAAAACGGACTCGTATGATGGGGGACCAAATAAAAAAACATAGCTTCATGTTTTGTGGACTATAGTATTAAGCGTACCCTTTTCATCACTTTGTAATAAACCTAGCCATGCCTATGTGTGTTTATATTTACCATAACATTACATATATATTTAGTGGGCATACATGGTCGTAAAATGGGAAACTTGGGGTTGGGTCTTGGGTGCCAGGAACCAATTAGAATAAATCCCATAGGTTCTGTACTTTCGTTATTGGCGGGGTCCCAATTAGGCGCGATAACCAAGGGATGACTGTATATACTTGTGACACTGGCCAGTTGCTTCTGGTGTTATGGTACAGGGGTACCAAGTGACAGCACTAGGATCCCACTTCCTCTATCAAGGAACAAATAATTAAAATTTAAATTGGAAAAAAAAAAAAAAATAAAAAAATAAAAAAAAAATAAAAAATTCAAATAAATTACTATCTTACAAGAATCCCTCCAATGTAAGTTATATTCGCCCAGATCATTTGGGTGGAAAATTATGAGAAGAGCTTAGTCACTCTTAAGTAATGATAAATAAACACGCAGGCAGGCCTTCAGCGCCAACTGTCAAATCTTATCTCAAATAAATAAAAAACAAACGCCAGACATTCTGTCACCTCACCTCCCGCCCCCTCCCTCTTCCCGCCACCCTCGTGTTCAAGATAAAAGATTGGTGATTTCTTTATGCTTATTTTATATAATATCTCGGACTAAAGTTACGATAATATAATTTGCATTGCTGAAATCCTTGCAAGACAGAGATTAATTTGAATATAAGAGTCCTATATTTTGCTCGATATAAAAAATGTAGTACATTAGTGTACAATGTACATTTTATAAAAAGTTTTTCAACTGTATTTTTGGGTAGATTTACACAAATTTCTTCATTTATTTTCACCCATTACATTCACACACCATACTAAAATAAACGTAAAATAAATTAGTGCAAAGCTGGACTGCACATGTACTAATTTGATTACAGTACTAAAATTGTTATGTCTAGTGCAAATTACAACATGTTTATATTCAAATAAATCAGTATCTTACAAGAATCCCACCCTCCCAACCCCTCGCTGGGTGGCGGAGCCGTCAGTCCCAGCCAGGCTTTTAGGCTTACAGTTTTTATCTTATATAATATCTCAGACTAAAGTTAGGAGATTATAATTTGCATTGCTGGAATCCTTGCAAGATAGCCAATAATTTGAATATAAACGTCATATATTTTGCTCAAGAGATAAAAATTGTTGTACATTAGTGTATTTTTGGGTAGATTTACATAGATTTCTTAGTGCAAAGCTGGAGTGCACGTGTACTAATCTGATTACGGTACTAAAATTGTTTTGTCTAGTGCAAATTATAGCATGTTTATATTGAAATTAATCAGTATGTTACAAGAATCCCAGCTATGTTAATTATATTCACCCAGGTCATTTTACTGGCTTTTTATAAGAGAGAAGCTTAGTCACCTAAGAACTGATAAATATACACGCGTTAGACCTGGGCCTGTGCCAACTGTCAAACGTGCTACCTCCCCTCCCCCCCACGCCCCCTCGCACCCTCTCTCTCCTCCATCTGCTGGCGTTGCTGGAATCCTTGTAAACCAGTGAATAATTTTAATATAAACGTCATGTATTTTGCACAAGAGATAAAAATTAATCACCTGTATCACATTACAGTAGTGATTTAAGAGTAAAAGTGTATATGTACGTATATAGTATTCCACATACACGTAAGTATAAATAAAAAGTTTATGTGATGATCGGACAACGTCCATTTCGGTTAACGTCACGTTTCCAAGAACGTATCTAGGACGTTAACCGGCGCATGACTGTACTCTTAACCTCTGTAATTCATGGGCTTCTGAATATGGAGGACATCTCATGAAAATCATTTGACAACACACAGACACACAGATATTTAAAAGTATCTACCTCAAAAGCCCAAAAATATTCCCCAGTCCGACCAAGACCTGTCTGAACTTCATCTGCTATACATACTCCTCCAGCTTCACGGATCAAACTGAAAGAGTGTACAGTACTGCAGTTAACACACTGTACTATATATATATTTCACAAAGTTCCAATATTTTGGGGGAACTATCAATGATATTTCTTTTAATTTTTCTAAAGCTTGGTGTACGAACCTCTGTTCTGCATGGCAGTGAACAGTGACATTACCCCCATGAATCTGACCTATATATATATATTTCTTTATAAAATCACATGGGAAAATGGAAACAACGGAGCACCTTAGCTTTTGTCTTTATTCAAGATGTCTTGAATAAAGATGAAAGCTAAGGTGCTCCGTTGTTTCCATTTTCCCGTGTGATTTTATCAAGATTTATCTTATCCACGTTTTCATTGTGGATTTACATGAAATATATATTTATTTATATATATATACAGGGTGTCCCATACATTTCCATACATAGGAAAAATAAATTGTATATGAAAAAAGAACAGTGTATTAAAGGAAAAGCAGCCTGGGATCAGAAGAGGAAGAGAATGTGTGGATCAAGTGTTTCTGGGGATGGTGAAGAATTTGCTTGTTTGATTTTATGGATCAAGAAAAAAAAATACAGAGAAAAAAAGACAAATGAATTGGAGAGTACTGAATATGTTTAGGGGTTTCCATTTTGGATATTATTGAATGCTATCCAGTATTTTTATAAGGAGAAAGAATCACGCACCCGAGTTTGTTTGTAAGGGGAAAATACTGCTTCCCAGTGACTGTATGATTAAGTCAAGGATGTATAATTTGGCCTGGTTGTTTAAGTAGTTTCGTGGATGGGCTAGCAAGAGAGGTGAAAGCAAGAGAATTGGAGCAGGGTAAAAATTTTTGTTAAAAAGAAAAAGAAAGTACAATACCTGTATAGTAATCCTGCATTTTTCGCAGGAATTACATTCCTGAAACCCCTGCGAAAAGCCAAAACAGCAAATACTCTTTTAGGAATCACTGTACCTGTGGCCACCTAACAGCTCAGGTAGGTCATGCACTTAACCACGCCATGCTCTCCACTCACGGCCCAATGGTCACACTGATCACTGATGCACTGTACCGGCATTTACTAACATCATTATTTGAAACTCATCATATTGTAGTATAATACAATGTAATGGAAAAAGGTAAACACAGTTAAAAAAAAAATTATTTACAAGTAAATAAATTTTTTTTTATTTCGCTGAGGTCGGTAACACCCGCATTGCCAGCCACTCCCTACTGTCCCGGCTTCTGCCAGCCCTCACGCAATCACGCCAGCCTGCCAGTCCTCTTCCACCCACATTCCTCCACTTGAAGACTTGTATTCTGACAAAAAACACAAATGAATTGTCAGTCTTCATCACATCTCGAGCCATAGCTCATACCACCTCTGAGCTTGTCCAATAAAACTGTTTTTTCCGTTAAGGTCATCACTATTCTTGATCTCTTGGTCACTTTAGAGTCTTTGGTTGTAATATTTGCCTTTGATGAGGCTGGCTTACATCCCGGAGCCATGTGGAATGCATGTGGGAGGACAAACAGAAAAGGTAATCACAGTAGCGTTTTCAGTAGGCACGTGTGGACTGAGGCTTCTCGGAGCAGCGGGTGTCTGAGGCGGGAAAGGGTGGCGTCTGTTTGCGGCACTGCACAGGGGATATTGATAACCACAAGGAAACAAGAAAACACAAAGTTCCCAAGCGCTTTCGTGTAATTCACATCTTCAGGGGTGAGTACAGACTAAGAAATAATACCTGACAAGGCGAATACAGGTAGTCCCCGACTTACGACTGCTTGGACTTACGTCCATCGGTACTTACGACCTGCTCTGACCTTACGACAGTCAGGACATACGACCGCTGCATTTGTGACCAAAAATATTTTCAAATGACGGGCGCATTTCCTATACCGAAACGTTTCTGTCCCGGGCGAGAGCGTGGCGGGCTCTGGTCGCCGAGTGGGTACACTCACTCAGTGGAGCGCTTAGTTGGTGTTTGGCTATCGTATCGTATACTGATTGCGCTGTGAACTTTCGTTAATATCGCATTTAACTGACTTTATAATGACTGGAAAGCGTAAAAGTGAGAGTGCTGGTGGTGCTCCAAAGAAAAGGAGACAGGCAATTACTTTTGAGATGAAAATGAAGATAATAACTCAGCATGAGAATGGAAAAACTGTAGCAACAATCTCAAGTGACCTAGGTTTCTCACACTCGACCATATCCACTATTCTGAAGGACAAGGAACGAATTCGTGATGTAGTGAAAGGAACAAGACCTCTAAAGGGAACTATAATTTCAAAGAAAAGACAAGGTCCTATTCACGATATGGAAAAATTATTGGTGATATGGATAGAAAACCAGATACAGAAGCGTGTACCCTTAAGCCTTCTAACCATACAGGCTAGAGCAAGAAGCCTGTTCCAAAGCCTGAAGGAGCAGGCAGGAGATGAATGTGATCAAACCTTTACAGGAAGTCATGGGTGGTTTGATAGATTTAAAAAATGCTACAGTCTACACAATGTTAAGGTGAGTGGAGAGGCAGCTAGTGCCGATGTGATGCCGAAGCTTTTAAGGAGGAGTTAGATGAAGTGATTGTGGAAGGGAATTATTTGCCTGAGCAAATATTCAATGTGGATGAGACTGGATTATTGTGGAAGCGCATGCCTGAGCGGACATACAGTTTCAAAGAAGTTAATGAAAATGAAGTTATTTCGGATATTAGTAACAAGATAGTGGAGTTAGGTAAACAGCTGGAGTTAGAAATTGATAATGAAGATGTTGAACAGTTGGTTGAAAGTGTAGCAGAAGAGCTCAGTAACGAGGATCTTGTTGAACTAGATGCACAGAAAATTGCAGAGGAAGAAGAGACAAAATGTAGAAGAAGAACCTGCACCCCCCAAAAAGTTTTCAGTGAAACAAATGGCAGAGGCATTTGCTACAATTAATAAAGGAATGCAAATGTTTGATGGCATGGATCAAAATTTTGAGCGTTATGCCAAAGTTGACAGAATGATCCAAGATGCACTTGCTTGCTACAGAGAAATTTATAATGAAAAGAAAAAACAAACTGTGCAGTCTAAATTGGACATCTATTTTAAGAAGTCCCCCAGTGCTGTCTCCTCACGCCCCACCAGTGCTGCCTCTTCACTCCCTCAAGATGATCCAATACCTTCAACCAGCAAGTTTCCACAGTACATAAACCTGCCTGAAGAAAGCAACATTGATGACCCACCCAGCCCTGTCTCCTCCTCTGCTTCATCCAACTAATATAGTCTCCATGTATCCTGTAAATAGAAAATTATGGGGGCCCCGTGTGCATTCAGCTGACTACATTAAAGGTAAGTGCTCAGTCACACTGTATCCATTCCTCATTATTTATTACTTTTACTGTACTGTATTTCATTGTAGATTTTTTATTTTTATATATTTATTTTATTTTTTTATCTATGTCGGACTTACGACCTGGATTTGGGTTCCTAACCCCGTCGTAAGTCGGGGAGCACCTGTATATACAGTAGAGCTGCTGTGCTTAGAGATAGCATGGTCAATTTTTTTATTAAGAAGATTAGTAAAGGTCACACTGGCTTATGACCGGAACATTGTGGATCTCTGCTGCCCCCTAGGGACTTGATCTCACTCTCCTCTACTGTATATATTAGCCTTGTCAAGTATTACTCCTTAGTCTGTACTCACCCCTGAAGATGTGAATTACACGAAAGCGCTTGGAAACCGTGTTTCCTTGTGGTTATCAGCACATATACAGGTGTACAGTGATCCTTCGGTTAATGAATTACCTTCCATAAGAATCTTCAACTCGATGAACGAACAAAAATTTGGTTAACGAAATCCTTACGATATCGTGTCAACATGTTTTCGCCTGCTCACCGGCTGGAGTATTAGTCCACCAATACAGCAATCGGCTTTTGGGCTTAAACTCGTTACCATTTGAGTAAATATCAAAAAGGTTGTACTATTCAATAATTTTCCAAGTCTTATATTAAAATTTTTAGTCATTTTAACAATTATTTAACATAATTGAAGTACAGAGAACTAGTTTTTAGCGCGCCAAACACCCAGAATGGCGTCAGTTTGTGTCTCCTCAGTGGAGGTAGCATCTTGCTTGAGACTCTCTTGAACATAAACTATTTTTACATTTTTACAGTACAATTATTGGTCATTCTGAAATTTATTTTACATATTGACAATATATAGTGCAGTGCAGTGTTGATTTAAAGAAAATAATCTTGAATTACACCAAGTGAACTTAAAATTTTATGGGTGAAATGGCAGCATGAAGCATAGGGTGACTTCTCTTCCACCCCCACTGCCTTCTCTTCTCCCTTCTCCTCCACCCCCACTTCTAATTCCCATCATCATCAACCAGGAGCCTTCTACATGCACACCTCAAAGTAAGTGTACTTTACTGCATTTATTTTTAGTTTGTATGTAATTTTCGGTGAGCTGGAACCAATTACCCAAAATCCCATTGAAACAATGGTTTTGGTTAACGAGCGACCTTCTGGAACGAATTGTGTTCGTTAACCGAGGGACCACTGTGTGTGTGTGTGTGTGTGTGTGTACATATATATGGTACAAATTTCTCGTTTTCTATGATAATCTACTTCTCAAAATTAGGTAATATTTCTCAAAAGGTCGATAATCTACTTCCTCGAAAAGTAGATAATCTACTTTTCGGAAAAGTAGATAATCTACTTTTCGGAAAAATAGAGAACCAACTTTTCGGGAAAGTAGATAACCAACTTTCCCGGAAAGTAGATTATTTCCCATTTTCTATGATACTAATGTCCCGTTTTCTATGATAAGTAGAAAACCAACTTTCCTAGAAAGTAGATATTTTCCATTTTCTGTGATACAAATTTCTCATTTTCTATGATAATCTACTTCGGAAAATTAGGTAATACAGTGACCCCTCGTTTAACGAACACCTCGGTTAACGTAATTTCGATTAACGAACTGCCTTCCATAAGGATCTTCAATTCGTTTAACAAAAAAAATTTCGCTTAACGAACTTCTTACGAACCGACCTCAACATGTTTTCGCTTGCACTGACCGGGCAACCAGCTTTAGTATCAGTCCGCCAATACATTAATCGGTTCTAGGGCTTAAATTCCTTACTATTTTTGTAAATATCAAGAAGTTTATACTATTCAATAATTTTAAAAGTTTAATATTCAATTTTTTAGTCATTTTAACAATTATTGAACATAATTGAAGGTAAAGTGACTAGTTTAATGCGCGGCATCCAGCCTCTTAACACAGCAAACAGGCGTCAGTCTCTCTCTGTTTTCACTGGAGGTAACATCTTGCTTGAGACTCTCTTCAACTAAACGCTTTTTTTCTGTGTTTCCAAGCAAATTATTGGTCATTTTGAAAATTATTTTACATATTGACAATATATAGTGCAGTGCAGTGTTACTTTAAAGAAAATATTCTTTATTTACAGCTAGTTTAACTTTGAAAAATACGTGTTGCCATTGTTTGAATCCAGCATGGGGCCTAAGAGATCAAGAAAAGTGATTTCAATCCAAATAAAGCAGGAAATAATAAAAAAACACGAACAAGGTATTAAATCAAATGCGCTATGCAAAGAATATGGCATGTCGGCATCAACTGTGTCGACAATTCTTGCACAAAAAGACAAATTTAAGGAAGTGAACGTGAGAGACAAATCTACAAGAGTGTTTAAAAGTAGATCCCTAATCGTAGAAACTGAGAGGTTACTTATCATCTGGATTAGGGAAAAACAGATGAAAGGTGATTCAGTTTCTGGTGATTTCATTTGTGAAAGAGCCAGGGAGATTTATGAACATTTAAAGACAGATCAACCTGGTTCTTCAGGAACAGAATTTGAAGATTTTCGGGCTAGCAAAGGCTGGTTCGAAAAATTTAAGAAAAGAAGTGACATTTTAAGTGTTGTTAGGCATGGTGAAGCTGCTAGTGCTGATAAAGAAGGGGCAGCAAAGTTTTTAATTGAATTTAAAAAACTGATGGAAGAAGAAAATTATCTTCCACAGCAAGTGTTCAATGTTGACGAAACTGGGCTGTTCTGGAAAAAGATGCCCAAAAGAACATTCATCACCAAGGATGAAGCCTCTTTACCTGGGCATAAACCCATGAAAGACCGTCTCACTCTATTGCTTGGTGCCAATGCTTCAGGGGATTTCCGACTGAAGCCTATGCTTGTCTACCACTCTGAAAACCCCAGGGTGTTCAAGCAACAGAAAGTGGTAAGAACAATGCTTGGAGTTTATTGGAAGTCCAACCGTAAGGCATGGGTGACAAGACAGTTCTTTAATGAATGGGCTGTTGATGTGTTTTGCCCCTCTGTCAAGAGCTACCTAACCACCAATAAACTTCCTTTAAAGGCTCTTCTCCTCATGGATAATGCTCCTGGTCATGACCCTGACCTTGCCAGAAATTTGGAGTATAAATTTGACTTTGTGAAAGTGTTGTTTTTGCCTCCAAACACTACATCACTCATACAGCCAATGGACCAGAATGTGATCAGCAACTTCAAGAAGTTGTACATGAAGAAAATGTTTAGGAGGTGTCATCAGGCAACTTCCATTGATCCTGAACTAACACTGAAACAGTTCTGGAAGACACAATTCAACGTCCTGGAGGCTGTAAAATTGATTGTGTCATCATGGCAAGAAGTCTCCAATAGAACCCTCAATTCTTCATGGAAAGCACTGTGGCCATCAGTAGTCCATGATTTTGAGGGATTTGAGGATGACACAGAGTTGGACCAGGAGATTGTGTCCATTGGTCAGTCATTGGGTCTTGAAGTGGAGGAGAAGGATGTGGAAGAGCTTGTGATGTCTCATGAGGAGGAACTTACTCCTAATGACTTGAAGGAACTGGATGAGATGTTACGGGTAGAGGCTGACAGTGGTGAGGAGGAAATTGAAAGTGATGACCATATGTCAGCTAAACAGTTGAAAGATGTGATTTACCACTGGGAGAAGTTCAGGGAACTGGCTTCAAAGCACCCAGAAGTGGAAAAAACTGAACTAACTTTGTGTCATGTTGAGGACTCAGTGGTCTCCTTCTTTAAACATAAGTTAATGGTGAGGAGGACAGATGCCCCACAGACCACAATTGACACTTTCTTCAGTAAAAGGCAGAGGGAACAAGATGCTAGCCCTCAGCCTTCCACTTCAAGAAGGAGAGAGGATGTTCATGGTGGAGAATCTGTCAGTCCAGAGGTTCCTGACATTTTCATGGAAGGTGACTCACCTTCCAAGAAGCAGTAAAATGCTTCTCCTCCACCTCCACTTCCTTCTCTTCTCCCTTCTCCTCCTGCACCTCCCACTTCAAATGCACATCATCACCATCATCCAGGAGCCTTCTACATACACACCTCAAAGTAAGTAAATTTTTCCGCCATTTTTGTTGAAGTTAGGAAATTTTCGGTGAGCTGGAACCAATTACCCAAAAACCCATTGAAACAATGGTTTCGGTTAACGAACGTTTCGGTTAACGAACGACCTTCTGGAACGGATTGAGTTCGTTAACCGAGGGGCCACTGTACTGTATTTCTCAAAAAGTCGAAAATCTACTTCCCCGAAGTCGATAATATTTTCCAAAAAGTCGATAATGTACTTCCTCGAAAAGCCGATAATCTACTTTTCGGGAAGTAGAAAACCAACTTTCCCGGAGTAGATTATTTCCCATTTTCTATGATACAAATTTCCCGTTTTCTATGATAAGTAGATAACCAACTTTCCCAGAAAGTAAATATTTCCCATTTTCTGTGATACAAATTTCCCATTTTCTATGCTAATCTACTTCGCAAAATTAGGTAATATTTTCCAAAAAGTCCATAATCTACTTCCCCAAAAAGTCGATAATCTACTTTCCGGAAAAATAGATAATCTACTTTTCGGAAAGTAGATTACCAACTTTCCCGGAAAGTAGATTATTTCCCTTTTTCTATGATTCAAATTTCCTGTTCTCTATGATTTGATAACCAACTTTCCCAGCAAGTAGATATTCCCCATTTTCTGATACAAATTTCCCGTTTTCTATGATAATCTACTTCTGAAAATTAGGTAATATTTCTCAAAAAGTCGATAATCTACTTCCCCGAAGTCGATAATCTACTTTCCCGAAAAGTAGAGTATTTCCCAATTTTGTATGATACAAATTTCCCATTTTCTATGATAATCTACTTCGGAAATTAGGTAATACTTCTAAAAAAGTCGATAATCTACTTCCCCTAAAAGTCGATAATCTACTTCCCCTAAAAGTCGATAATCTACTTTCCCGAAAAGTAGATAATGTACTTTTCAGGAAAGTAGATAACCAACTTTCCCGGAAAGTAGATTATTTCCCATTTTCTATGAAACAAATTTCCCTTTTCTATGATAAGTAGATAACCAACTTTCCCAGAAAGTAAATATTTCCCATTTTCTGTGATACAAATTTCCCATCTATGCCAATCTACTTTGCAAAATTAGGTAATATTTTCCAAAAGTCGATAATGTACTTCCTTGAAAAGCCGATAATCTACTTTTCGGGAAGTAGATAACCAACTTTCCCGGAAAGTAGATATTTCCCATTTTCTGTGATACAAATTTCTCGTTTTCTATGATAATCTACTTCTGAGAATTAGGTAATATTTCTCAAAAAGTCGATAATCTACTTCCCCGAAAAATCGATAATCTACTTTCCCGAAAAGTAGATTATTTCCCATTTTGTATGATACAAATTTCCCGTTTTCTATGATAATCTACTTCTGAAAATTAAGTAATATTTCTCAAAAGTCGATAGTCTACCCCTTAAAGTCGAGAATCAACTTTCCCAAAAAGTAGATAATCTACTTTCGCAAAAAGTAGATAATCTATTTATCGGGAAAGTAGAGAACGAACTTTCCATGGAGAAGAATATTTCCCATTTTGTGATACAAATTTCCGGTTTTCTATGATAATCTACTTCACAAAATTAGGTAATATTTCTCAAAAAGTTGATAATCTACTTCCCCCAAAAGTCGATAATCTACTTGGCGGGAAAGTAGATAACCAACTTTCCGGAAAGTAGATTATTTCCCATTTTCTAAGATAAAAAGTTCCCGCTTTCTATGATAATCTACTGAAAATTAGGCAAAATTTCTCAAAAAGTCGATAATCTACTTTCCCGAAGTCGATTATCTACTTTCCCGAAAAGTAGATTATCTACTTTTCGGGAAAGTAGATAACCAACTTTCCCGGAAAATAGATTATTTCCCATTTTCCATGATACAAATTTCCCGTTTTCTATGATAAGTAGAAAACCAACTTTCCCAGAAAGTAAATATTTCCCATTTTCTATGATAATCTACTTCACAAAATTAGGTAAAATTTCTCAAAAATTCGATAATCTACTTTTTGGGAAAGTAGGTAACCAACTTTCCCGGAAAGTAGATTATTTGCCATTTTCTATGATACAAATTTCCCGTCTTCTATGATAAGTAGATAACCCACTTTCCCAGAAAGTAGATATTTTCCATGACACAAATTTCCCGTTTTCTATGAAAATCTACTTCGCAAAATTAGGTAATATTTGTAACGAAGGGTTTTAATGGTAGAAAGTATGGAGAATATTTAGTAAGAGTGTAACAGATAGGAAGAGTTTGGTAGCGTGGCCGTGTTAGTTATTTACTCTGTCAATACACTTATCTTATCTTATACGCCAACACACATCTATTACGTTCTTAAGGACGACTTCTCAAACACTGCTTCATTACAACTGTTTATTAATTACGACAGTGACATGGACACATTAATAACACCTTCTACCGAAGTTACTAGGACAATATATTTACGTAACTAGGACATCATATTACGTTACTAGACACTGCTTCTCGGACACAAATAAGAAATGAATACACTTCCCATGTAAGTAACTCATCCCATGGAAAGCTCTGACAAAAACTCATGTGACCTGAGGAAGGCCTAGCAGGTGATTCTGGGTTGTCTCTATGGGAGACTGCTTAGCTGGGCACCGGTGTCGAGGGCAACTCGCTCCCGACCGGAGGCGGCTTGCCTCCGGCCCTCTCTGTCTGACTCCCTTGAGGGAGGGCTACGACGTCCTATATATTGGGAGACGAGCCGTCAGGTTGAGCTGATCGGGAGGGAGGGAGGGAGGGGAGGGGGGGGGGGAAAGGCAGCAGCGGCGGCAAAGGTTCTCTTTACATTTGACCTCGCTAATGTAGGGTCAGGTCTGGGCTATTTCTGAGACTAAAGTTGTTGTAGGCAGGTGGTCTCTGCTGACTGGGTTCTTGTTAACATAGTTGGTGGCGCCGTATGACCGTGATTTGGCCCCTTGACTTGGGCTGCGAGGGGTCCCCTTACATTTGACTCCGCTAATGTAAGGTCAGGTCTGGACTGTTTCTGAGATGTAAGCTGTGGTCTGACAACCCATCATTACACCTCCCACCAAGACTAAAGCTTTCATGCTCAGAGAACTGATGACACATATAGACAGTAACCTCATGTGCAGTATCTAATATAGTCCCTGAGGCGATAATGCATCCTCATATTTTACAAACAATAACCCTAGAGATGCATGTTTTTCTACTGGCATAGTTTGATCTGACAAAGCTTACTATACCTCCCGCCAAGATTAAAGCTTCTATGCCAAGAGAAAAAAAAAAACATATCCACAGTAAGTGAACATAGAGTGAGGTAAAGATCCTTCATATCTAGCATAGTGTCCGAGGCAAACTTGCAAATCACATTCTACAAACAATAACATGTGTTACATTGCCTAACCAGGCCGTGTCAAAATAATAATTCGTCCCACTCAATAGTATGTCTACAACATTGCATTTGGTAATACAAAACACTGATCAAATGAACTCATTGAAAAAGTGACTAATTTTTCTTAAAAAAAAACATTTTTTGTAGTACAAGTTAACAAAAATCAGAGAATGAAATACTTCAAAATACACAAAAACAATGCTCCTACATCACATGTTAGGGTGTTATATCTTTTTATTGTACATCAACAACATCAGTACATTTGTTGGGTCCAGCATGGCTCACATCCTCCATCCAGCTGGTATCTGAAAATAGGGAATGCCGGCAGCACAACAGCAGTAGTCGGTTGGTCCTTCTGATGATCCACCTTGTTATCGTCGACTTTCTTCTGATGTCAGCACAGCACGTCTTCTGTCTTCTTTCTTCACATAGCACGTTTTTCTTTCTTCAATACTGCACCTTGTAGGTAGTGTCACCACATCAAACTTCTTCTCACTTCCTCCTGGTTTCTATCACATTCCAGATGATTCTTCTGTTCATCTGCGCTTCCTCTATGTTTAGAGCATTTTCCAGATGAGTGTTTTTAGTTCCATCTGCGTTTCTTTATACATCTTCGTTTTCATATTCCAGACAATTTTTCTGTTCCATCTGCCTTTCTTCCCTGCAACATATCTTTCCGCCAGTCCGGCCGGGGGTAGCCGGTCACACTGGGGGCATGACATCACTCAGGACGACGTGTGGGGCAGTCTCTGTAGTCCTGGTTTCGCCCTCTGTACATGAGTATCGGCTGGATCCTTGACCGTCCTGTCCCACGCCCCCACAGCGGAAATCCCTTCCCTGGTTCGGCTTGCCAGGGTTTTGATGTGTGGGCTGCATTCCACACGCTGCTTCTTCTCTGCTTATATGTGCTGTGGTTGGGTTCCGGCTAGCCATGGGGCGGTACTGTGTGTGACATTTGACAGAAACAATCCGAAAGGGATGATGGATTAGTTGGAAGTGTATCCGTAAAGAAAAACAAATATTTACTTGATACGTTACATCAATGTTTGGCAACTATGGTTTCCGTCACGACAATATTCTCATTAGGCTGGGTCGGGGAGTGAAGCTCTGCTTACTACACTGAATATTATTTATCACTACACGTCAAAGAGTACATTACAAATCATACTAGCATAAAAACACACTGAGTGAAGCTCTGCAATTATCGCGATATTAAGTGACAATAACCACCAATTTCGAAGCATAAATCACAGGACAAAACATACGGGGGATTGGTGGTCACACGGGGTGAGGAAAGGCGGGGCGGGGCGTGGCGAAAAATACGCGGGCATGATGCGCGCCTGGTGGGGTGGGGCGTAGCGTGGCGTAACCGGGGCAGCACGAGGCGGGGTGGGGCGGGGCGGGGCGGATACGGAGGGTGAGGATTAGGACAGGGAGGAGGATATAGGTTGTAAGACATGTTAGGTTATAACAGTTAGTATAGACCCAGTTTCTATCACTAAAGCACAATGTGTACACTTAACACTGACCGACAATTAAAATGCACTTGGGTTACAGCAAACTTCACAGAAAGCGGGGGGCACTGAGAAATTATATTAAGCACTGAACATATTCTGCAAGTGTTTTGCTAGTAACAATTCGCGTATACCACGACGAGACACTGACTTGAGTTGTAAAGACGACGCACTAGAACACTTTTCACGCTACGACACAGGAGTTCCTTATTACACACTTTTAAACAATACTTAAACTGAATTAAATGAAGGATGAGACGAGCCAGGTGTTATGGCTAACCGAGGGAAGCGTGAGTTTACGTTAAGTACACTCCTATCATTGTAATGACTAATCGAGGAGGGCGTGGGTTAACGTATAGTTCGCTGTCACCATTGTAAGGAAGCGTTTTAAATGTAAGAGATTAGAGCGAATATTTAGTAAGAGAGTAAAAGAGAGGAAGAGTTTGGTAGAGTGGCCGTGTTAGTTATTTACTCTGTCAATACACTTAATCTTATACGCCAACACACATCTATTACGTTCTTAAGGACGACTTCTCAAACACCACTTCGTTACAATTGTTTATTAATTACGACAGTGACATGGACACATTAATAACACCTGCTATCGAATTTACTAGGACATTATATTTACGTTACTAGGACATCATATTACGTTACTAGACACTGATTCTCGGACACGAACATGAAATGAATACACTTCCCACATAAGTAACTCATCCCATGGAAAGCTCTGACAAAAACTCACATGACCTGGGGGAGGCCTAGCAGGTGATTCTGGGTTGTCTCTATGGGAGACTGTTTAGCTAGGCACCGGTGTCGAGGGCAACTCGCTACCAACCGGAGGCGGCTTGCCTCTGGCCCTCTCTGTCTGACTCTCGACTCTCTCTCTGATTCCCCTGAGGGAGGGCTACGACGTCCTATATATTGGGAGACGAGCCGTCAGGTTGAGCTGATCGGGGTTCTCCATACATTTGACCTCGCTAATGTAGGGTCAGGTCTGGACTTTTTCTGAGACTAAAGTTGTTGTAGGCAGGTGGCCTCTTCTGCTGACTGGGTTCTTGTTAACATAGTTGGTGGGGCCGTGTGACCGTGATTTGGCCCCCTTGACTTGGGCTGCGAGGGGTCCCCTTGCACTTGACCCTCCTAATGTAAGGTCAGGTCTGGACTGTTTCTGAGATGTAAGCTGTGGTCTGACAACCCATCACTACATATTTCTCAAAAAGTCGATAATCCACTTCCCCGAAAAGTCGATAATATACTTTCCAGAAAAATAGATACTGTCATCTACTTTTTGGGAAAGTAGACAACCAACTTTCCCAGAAAGTAGATTATTTCCCATTTTCTATGATACAAATTTCCCGTTTTCTATGATAAGTAGAAAACTAACTTTCCTAGAAAGTAGATATTTCCCATTTTCTGTGATACAAATTTCCCATTTTCTATGATAACCTACTTCTGAAAATTAGGAAACATTTCTCAAAAAGTCGATAATCTGCTTTCCCGAAAAGTAGATAATCTACTTTTTGGGAAAGTAGATAACCAACTTTCCCAGAAAGTAGATTATTTCTCATTTTCTGAGATACAAATTTCCCATTTTCTATGATAATCTACTTCGCAAAATTATGTAATATTTCTCAAAAAGTCGATAATCTACTTCCCCAAAAAGACAATAATCTACTTTCCTGAAAAGTAGATAATCTACTTTTCGGGAAAGTAGATTATTTCCCATTTTCTATGACACAAATGTCCCGTTTTCTATGATAAGTAGATAACCAACTTTCCCACAAAGTAGATATTTCCCATTTTCTGTGATACAAATTTCCCGTTTTCTATAATAATCTACTTCTGAAAATTAGGTAATATTTCTCAAAAATTTGATAATCTACTTCCCCGAAAAGTCGATAATCTACTTTCCCGAAGAGTAAATAATCTACTTTTCGGGAAAGTAGATTACCAACTTTCCTGGAAAGTAGATTATTTCCCATTTTCTATGATACAAATTTCCCGTTTTCTATGATAATCTACTCCGGAAAATTAGGTAATATTTCTCGAAGTCGATAATCTACTTTCCCGAAAACTAGATAATCTACTTTTCGGGAAAGATTACCAACTTTCCCGTTAAGTAGATTATTTCCCATTTTCTATGAAACAAATTTCCCGTTTTCTATAAGTAGAAAATCAACTTTCCCAGAAAGTATATATTTCCCATTTTTTGTGATACAGTATATATATACACACAGTATTACCCCGCTTTACGCAGCTCTGGTTTACGCGTTTCTACAATTACGCGGTACCCTGCCAGAACCGGAATTCCCACTTAACGCGGTACATCTACTCATATACGCGGGCGAAGAGGGGGGGGGGGCGGGAGCCGGAGGTGGGTGAAGTATATTCTTTTTATTTACTGTAGATATTTGTTTTAGCTCATAAAATTCATACAAATTACCCGGCCAGAATATAATTTACATTGCTGGAATTCTTATATGATGATCATTTTGAATGTAAACATCATGGATTTTGCATTAGATATACAAATTTTAGATCTAATGCAAGAATTTTGTATACACAGAGCAAATATGTTATCTTTTGTGCAAAATATATGACACGTATATTCAAAATATTCCTGATCTTGCAAGGAATCCAGCAATGTCAATTATATTATCCTAACTTTAGTCTGAGGTATTATTTATTACTAAAAAACGTAAATATACTGTTTTAACCCAAACATATCTCTGGTAGGGAGGGAAGGCGAGGGGTGAGGGAGGGAGGGAGGGACCCAGCGAGTGGGGGAAGGGGGGGAGCCGGATTTGGGGTATTTTGATTGACAGATAGTGTCTGGGTGAAGTATATTTTTTTTTATTTACTAAGATATTTGTTTTAGCTCAAAAAATTCATACAAATTACCCGGCCAGAATATAATTTACATTGCTGGAATTCTTACAATATGATGATCATTTTGAATGTAAACATCATGGATTTTGCATTAGACATACAAATTTTAGATCTAATGCAAGAATTTTGTTTACACAGAGCAAATATGTTATCTTTTGTGCAAAATATATGACGTGTATATTCAAAATATTCCTGGTCTTGCAAGGAATCCAGCAATGTCAATTATATTATCATAACTTTAGTCTGAGGTATTATTTATTACTATACCTTAAAATCTAGTGTTTTCACCCAAACATTTCTCAGAGAGGGAGGAGCCAGCGAGAGTGGGAAGAGAGGGTGGGGGGGGGGTTGAGTCCATTATTTGAATGGACATTTACATGGCGACTGTATTTCTCTTAAATAATAATTGTGTGTGCATACCATCATAAAATTAAGATGTTATTTTTACTACAACATAGGTATTGTGTCGGTATTGTGTCCGAAAAAGTGGAGTTTGGGAGTCGGCCCAGTCTCTATTTCAATTAATCCCATATGTTCTGTTATTCTATTTACCCACAGGGTACCGTGTTAAGTGAAAACCGCGCTAAGTGAACAACAGAACATATGGGATTAATTCCAATAGAAACTGGCCCGAGCCCCAAACTCCACTTTTTGACGACACATACCTATGTTGTAGTAAAAAAATTTCTTAACTTTATGATGGTATGAAAAAACAAGTAATATAGAAGAGGTTAAATTAGGAAAACTAAAAGTTATGTTGAACACTTACGTTAGTAGAAGAGATGGGTCGGCGTACGGGGATGGAGGTTGGTTCCGAGGCAGAGGGCAGGCTACTGGCCCTCAGGTGAGTAACCATCACTGTCACCCACACTTGTTATGGCCTAACTGACAAATCCCTCAAAGTCATCTTCACTGTCTCTACCTCTGTCACTATCACTGGCTTGGGCTGGCTGTGGTGGGTTGCGGGCGAAGAACTCGGTTATGCTTTTTTGACGGCTGGTGTTTATGTTGTCTTGATACACCTTGATGTACGGCTCCATAGCCTGCACCAGCCGGGTATGGAAGACTTCATAGCGGTCATCGTTATTGTCGCGGGAAAGGAAGGACTTCATTTTCTCTGCACACTCCATGGCACCCTTAATATTACTATGACTTAAACTGTGTTCTTCGGAGAATGACGCACCTTCTTCCTCCTCTTCACTGACGTGATCTTCTTCCAACATCTCGTCGGCAGTCACTTCACGATCTCTGATCACCTCCAGGATGTCTTCGTTGGTGGTCTCGGAGAAGCCTTCAGCTGTAATATTGAGCGCAGCTTCTCTGGCAAGGTCCACTGCTACTGCAACAGTCTGAACCTCACCAGTCACAGGTTCACTCCTCCTCTCACCTGGTATGCCATGCAACACATGTCTCCATGCGTGACGAATCATAGCAATAGACAGCTGATCCCATGCCTCCACCAAGAAGTCTACAGCTTGTTTGACGAGAACTTCTTGAGTCGCCACCTCTTGTTCCTTGTCCTCGTCGCTTTTACTCTCGCTGTCGGTGTCACCCAGCTTACGCAACTCATCCTTGGTGTTGGTAGAGTCGTTCAGGAGCTTGAACTTCTTTGCAGAGTATGCAGTTTTCACATTGCAGATCAACTCCTGGTCCATGGGCTGGATTAATGACGTAGTGTTGGGAGGAAGGAAGACCATTTTTACGTTGGGGTGACGATCCATAAGTAGGGGAGAGTGTCCAGGTGCGTTGTCAAGGAGCAACAAAATGTTGAATGGAACATTCTGTTGCTCGCATAATTTCTTCACGTCGGGAACAAAACAGTCGTCAAACCAGAAGAGGGACAGAGAAGAGGACATCCACGCCTTACGTGCGGTTAGTCAGTGGACATTAAGCTTGTTCATGTCCATATTCTTGTAGGCATGCGGCTTGCGGGCTGTGTGAATCACCGATAACTTTGGTTTACAGGTACCGGAGGCATTGGTGGTAAACAGGACGGTGATGCGTTCCTTCTGCATCTTCCGGCCCCGAATCTTGCTGGCATTCTTTACAACGAAGGTCTTGGACGGTAGCTTTTTCCAGAGAAGACCAGATTCGTCCATGTTAAACACATGGTCGTCGGTGTACTGTCCTTCCTCCATAATCTCACGTAAGAACGGAGGAAAATCTCTAGCCGCCACACGGTCAGCACTCGCTTCCTCACCACCAATGTTGATGTTGGTGATCTTGTTCCTCTTCTTAAACCTATGCAGCCAACCAGAGGAAGCATTGAAGGGTTTGGGTTCTGCAATTCCCAGCTTACGTGACACTGCTGCGTATAGCTCACGTGCGTACTCCTGCACTGAGCGCGTGTCCACCGCCATGTTGCGTCGCGCCTGACGAATCAAATAACTCACCAGCAAATTTTCCACTTTTGCCAGCACCCTGTTCTGGCAATACCTGATCGTTGAAGCACCTGCAGACTTTGTGATTTTCATGTGCTCTTTGATCTTGGCTGCATCCTTCTTGATAGTGCGAATCGTAGATTCGTTGACGCCATGCTGGCGCGCGAGATCAACTTGCCGTGTTCCTTTCTCCAAATCTTGAATGATCTGGTACTTCACTTCGTAGCTTAGACCACGGCGTGTCTTCTTGGGCTTAGTGCGCTGGGTCCAGGTAAGGAAAGGTCTCTCTCTGGTGGCGGTGGTGGTCCGCGGAAGCCATTTCACAGAACAATGGATTCACGTATACACGGAGTGGCCTGGAGGGATGAAACTGCCGCGGCTAGGTCAAGCGTCGTCTTTCCTCCCTCCCCCTCCCTCCCCCGGGTGGTCACGTCATAATACTTTAAGCCAATTACAGCTAGCAGCAGAGGGGGGTAGGGATGCATGGCCAATCACAGTCCGATACGTCATATGACGTCAGTGATAACGCAACAAAGACACACACTGCGCAACCTTACCGCGCGGCTTGCCCAAGCGGAGGGAGGAGGGAGGAGGCGGGAGCAGGAGGGTGGGGCGAATCTAAAAATAGCGTCTCGAGCCGGACACTCACCGCGTATACGTGGAAAAAACCCGCGTTAAGTGAAAGTTCGGCTCTGGCGAGGCACCGCGTATATGGTAAATCGCGCTAAGCGAAACCGCGTTAAGCGGGAATACTGTACTGTATATATATATATATATATATATATATATATATATATATATATATATATATATATATATATATATATATATATATATATATATATATATATATATATATATAGGTTGACAACCCTTTATCCAAAATTCCTTAAAGCTCTGAAAACCAAAAGTTTTTTTTTGTGGGGCATTTTGTTTGTTTTTTTAACAGGGATTAGCCCACCCGGGCGTAGATCACTGACCCACATCAGGGCCTGGGGGACGAAAATGTAATAGTAATAATAATTATAATAATAATAATTATAATAATAATAATTATTCATAGTACAGGTTGTACCTCTCTAGTCCGGCATTCTGTGGTCCGGAAACTCCCATGGTCCGGAACGATTTTAGTTTGTCCAATAGGTAGATAGGCAGCTTTTTTTTTTTCTTTTTACTTATCTGAATTATTATTATTATTATTACAGGAGTATTAAATTTTTGCCCCTCAGGCCCTAATGTGGGTCAGAGACCTATTCCCGGGTGGGCTAATCCCCTTACAAAAAAAACCCGCGGGTAATTAAGGTTTGTTTACATCCGGCAGTTCGGCTGCTCTCTCTCTCTGCTTGTCTATACAGAGTACAACATTTAACCCTTCAATATATATGAGCAGTAAATAAGTGTTGCTTTCATATTCTTATGTAGAGTAATAACGATATGTTTTCACATGTGCGCACTTACATACGCGCAGTCTCACTTTTTCTTTTTACCATTAATGGTTAGCTACTTATATTGTTCCATTTATTAGCATTCAATAACATTACAGGTACTTCAAACAACCATATTAATTTTTTTTACAATAATTTTACTACAGCTAAAATCAGGGTCTTATTTTCTTCAGTTTTATATGTAGAACCAATCAGTCACTGGTTTTGTAAGCTTTAACATAAACAATGCCGGCAGCCGTCTCGTCTCCTCTAATATTCCACGTATTATTAATAAATTGTATTGTTAATTTTGCACACACACATTAATTCAATAAAAACAAATTCAGAAACATTAATTAAAATATATATGAACAGTAAATAAGTGTTGCTTTCATATTCTTGTGTAAAGTAATGACGATATGTTTTCACATGTGCGCATGCTCACTTTACATACGCGATCTCTCTTTTTTCTTTACCATTATCATTAGCTACTTCTATTGTTCCATTTATTAACATTAAATAACATCACTTAAAACAACCATATTAATTTTACTACAGCTACAACCAAGGTCTTATTTTCTTCAGTTTTATATGTAGAACCAGTCAGTCACTGGTTTTGTAATCAACGAAAACAATGCTGTGTCATTTCCTTGTGTGTTTTAATATTCAACGTATTATTAATGAATTGTATTGCTCATTTTGCACACATAAACATTAATTCAATAAAAACGACATTCAGTAATAAACAATAATGAATCTTTTGTACATAAGAGAAATGACGCTGTTTACACGATTATGCACGTCGTCTGCACGTTGGCGGGCCGTTCAAACCCGTCGAAATTCAAGTTTCCGCCGTCAAAATTTTTATTTATTTTTTGTGTTCCAATAAAATACGTTAAGAATTAAAAACTCGCGAAATTTGAGAAGCTACTATACGACATTTAACCCTTCAAAGAGACCATGATGCAGAGAAAGTGTTGCTAGTGCTTCCAAGCATAAGCACAAGTCACTATCTATCCAGGAAAAGGGTGCATTTCCATGGTCCGGCACTGGTCAGGTCCCGAGGTTGCCGGACTAGAGAGGTACAACCTGTATATAAAAATTTTAATAAAAAATACACAAAAATAAAATAAGAATGATAACAATAATAATAATAACAATAATAGTGTACTAATAAAATAATAATAATAATAATAATAATAATAAAGAAATACAAGAATGAAAAAAAGATCAAAAGTGAAAAACACGACCTAGACCTATGAATTATTATTATTATTATAATTATTATAATTATTATTATATTTTAGCCCCCAGGCCCCAATGTGGGTCAGTGACCTGTGGCCGGGTGGGCTGATCCCTGTAAAAAAAAACTAACCATTCTGTTATTTAATGCTAATAAATGGAACAATGGAAGTAGCTAACCATTAATGGTAAAAACAAAAAGTGAGACTGCGTATGTAAGTGCGCACATGTGAAAACATATCGTCATTACTCTACAAAAGAATATGAAAGCAACACTTATTTACTGTTCATATATATTTTAATTAATGTTTCTGAATTTAAAACAAAAATTCTACCCACCAGTGGTGGTAAAGTTGAAAACATAAAGACAGCCAATGGGGCGGGGCTAAAGTTTATGACGTTACAGCAGTGTCACCTTACTGTTTTCAGTCCTTGTCCCTCCCTACCATCCACACACTGCGTCTCACACTCGTTATACTACAATCGTCACTACTATTCATCAAACAACCATGATTCTTGATACAATATTGTTTATTTGTACCCTTCACATACGTCATCAGGAATGCACCTCCATATATGCAATGGTATAATGACAGTTCATTATGGTTTTTTATCAAATTACCTTATTTATTAATAAAATATATATTGTATTGTCTTTAAAGGGGATATTGTACAATGGTCTAATCAATTTTGATATAAGCCTAACGAGAGCTAATAGGTATGAGAATAGGTATGAGAAGACACTTGATGCACAGTATAAACATGCTGGAAGGGAGGAGGGGGGACTGGCTGTTTCCATGATCACAAGTTTGCCTTTATTTATTCATTATTATACAGTATTCTTATATGATCAGTGTATTATAGTGTATGTTTCATCATAAATAATAGAAAATAATACAATATATAATTTGACTTCAAATAGAATGACAATCTGAATTAGAAAGTAATTTCTTGTTTGTCGGTGGTGGTGGGGGGACTATTTGTTGCTGTGTCCATGCTTGCTTTTATTTATCCATTATACAGTATTCTCATGATCAGCCTCATATGGTGTATGTTTCATCATTAATAATATAAGATATTCAATAATAGAGAAAATACCTCAGGTGCGTGTGTGAGTGTGCATGTGACATGGAAGACACAATACAGTACAGTAATATCTCCGTTAGCTGGAATCCCTCTAACCCTGAACTCTCCGATAGCTGGAATGGAAATTTTCTCAGAAATTTATTCCCAAAGCCGGAAGTTTCCAGAAAATTTCAGCTTTGGGGATGATTTTCCGAGGTGCATATTTTCTGGAAATTTTTGAGAAATTTTCCCTGTATTGTATCTCGAAAATTCCGGGGATGGGGTATTTTTATTCCGAGTTTGAAAAATGAAAATAAGGGGCATTTCCGGAAATTCTGAGAAAAATTTCCAGTCTACCCAGAAAATCCCAGGGATGGAGAATATTTTTCTGGGTTCGTGAGATAATGTAATGCACAATTTCTGGAACTTCCAAGAATATTTTTCCGTTACCCAGAAAATTCTGGAAAATTTGGGGGATGAGGGATTTTTTTCTTGCTTTGAGAGTCATCTTGTTACCCTGAAATCTTTCATTCCCAGAAGTGCTCTGCACCAATTGTTCTGGCTTACGGAGATATTCACCATTGTTTTAATTATTTTACCTAAAATTGTAAGATTTTTCTGTGGATGAATGTGTGTTAAACTTATAGGTAACCACTCACAGTACAGCATTATGGGCGAGTCCATTCAAAGAGTGAGGTAATAAATTGCTCACTCAGTGGCCTGAGGAGGAAAGAGGCTTAGGGATTGTTTGTTGGCAGCAAGTTCAAATGACCAAATGCGTTGGGAATTTCAAACGACAAATATTTGAAGGTTTGGACAAATGTTTTTGCCCGGAAAGGGTCTGGACTATCTGAAATCCAGACTTAAGAGGATTTACTGTACTAACTTACTTATACAGAAGTCTAAAGTAGTTTCTTGGAGGTAAAATAATGCCGCAATTTACGATCATACATTCTGAGATGAAACAACTAATTTTTCTGTTGTTTCGAGTGGCCTGAGAGATGATGCGCTCAGCCTCCATCACATATTTCTCAGCTGAAACAAAAGAAAGATAAACGACAATAGTTTCAACTATATATGAGGGAGTTTGGTATGAAATCCCGTTTTTATGAATGACAGAGAAAACTAGTAAGTAATACTGTATCTCCATTTGCCAGAACTCTCCAATATCAAGAGTTGAAACTTGTTCGTTTTTTTTCTGGAAAAAATACCTCAATTCTGGGTCTGTGAATGAGTTTCTGAGGTTGAAAATCAGGTGCATTTTCTGTGAAAATTCCAAGAAAGTTCTGGAAAATCTTTTTTTTTTTCTCAGGTCTGGGAGCAAATTCCAAGGATGAAATAATGCAAAATTTGGGTAAATTTCCAAGAAAAATCTGGGGATGTAGGATTTTCCCGGATCTGAGAGACTCGTCCCATTATCGTGAAATCCCTCATCCCCGGAAGAATTCTGCACCAATTATTCCCGCTAACGGGGATATCACTGTAACCTGTGTAAACCAAACCTCTGAACACTCTGACAGAGCTTGCCTGTTGCTGAAGAGCTAATAAATTTAATGGCAGAATGCAGTATCCACATAAACAAGGGCAGATAATGTTTTCACTGCAAGCATAAAATGAAGTACAATGTTATTAACCTAACTGAATCTTGTCTAACTTAACCCATTTTTTACATACAGTTTGATTATCTTATGACAGAAAACAACACCATAAAGAAAAGAGTGCAAATCTTACCATGTACAGTATGAACTAACTTCCACCGAGACAAAGCAATACTTGTACAGTAAAACAAGTTATTGCTATTTGACAAAACTATCAGCTTGGATTTTAAGGCTTAAGCAAATGAATATCCCTATTGTCCACACATGTACAAATAAACTCAAAATATATACAGTACCTTCTTCAAACGTTGTCTCTCTTGCTTAATGCAAGGTGGCTGGAAACAAGTGTGAATGTACACAGCATGCCCTCAATTCTAGTTTATCCCTGACATTTCACCTAAACTAGCAATATCCATCAGCAGCACTGGATGTATAAATGTGTGTGTGTATATGTGTGTGTATAAGAGAAACAACAAGAGAATAAAACGAATATTTTACAGGCATCCCTGGGTTACAGAATGGTTCCGTTTCTGAAAATCTTTCCATAAAGCGAAACAATTTTTCCCATATACTTCAATTATAAAAGTTGAGATGCATTCCAAAGGAAATTTTTGGAGGCCACAAAATGTGACACTAGCATATACAGTATTCTCTCGATTTAACGAACTACAGTAGTTCGAGCCACCCCTTTCTGTTAAATAAAAATTTCTGTTATTTTTGCTCGCTTTAGTAAACTAGGCAGCTACCAAACAGGGAGGTACTACTGCCTGGGAAGATAGTGGAAGCATGATGTATTGTCTAATGGTGGACCCTGCTGCCATATGGCATCACGAAAATTGTGAGCAAGTCCCAGGTTGCTGATCTGATTTTTTTTGTCTCATTTACACACAATTGCAGAGTCTCAATTATTTCTCGTAATATTGACAACATAACTTACATATATTGTTTCTCACTTTTGATCCATTTTCATTTTTGTATTTATGGTTCTTTATTATTATTATTATTATTATTATTATTATTATTATTACAGTATAGTCTCGGTTTACGCGGTCAATAAAACCCATGGAGGTCCGGGTAAAACGAGAAACACGTAAACGAAATAAAAGAACATATGGGATTAATTGAAATAGAGATTGGGCCGACCCCCAGACTACCCTTTTTCCGACACAATACATACGCTGTAGTAAAAATAACATCTTAATTTTATGATGGTATGCACACACAATTAATATTTAAGAGAAATATCAATAATATTAGGTTTTTTAACACTTACGTTAGTAGAAGAGATGGCTGGGTACACGGGGATGGGGGAGTTGGTTCTGAGGCAGAGGGCAGATTATTGGCCCTCACCTGTATCACTTGTATCACCTGTATCACTATCCACCACAGAGGCTTGCAGGGCCTCTTTGTCAAACTCCTCAAAGTCCATATCCTCACTATCACTGACTTGGGCTGGCTGTGGTGGGTGGCGGGTGAAGAACTCGGTAATGTTTTGTTGACTGGGCGACCTTGTGCGCACCCTGCCCTCGCCGCTTCCCACGTAAATGATGGAATGTACTGTGTAACTAAAAATTGCTGGTCTGGCCAGGTGCTGCATAAATGACCAACCGCGTAAAGGAAATCCGCATAAATCGAGACTACAGTACAGTCAACCCTCGCTTTACGCGGTCCCACATTCCGCATTTCCACGTTTACGCGGTATCCTGCCGAAACCGGAAAGCTCACATTCCGCGGTGCGTGTACCCCTTTACGCTGAGAGCGGCTGGCGAGCCGCGCCATTTTTGGATCCAAACCTCCCGCCATCCGCCATGTTGTGTAAGCGGCGCGAGCAGGGTGCGCACAAGGTCGCCCAGTCATCAAAACATTACCGAGTTCTTCACCGGCCACCCACCACAGCCGGCCCAAGTCAGTGATAGTGATAATTATAGTGAGGATATGGACTTATATGGACTTTGAGGGGTTTGACAAAGAGGCCCTGCAAGCCTCTGTGGTGAATAGTGATACAATTGATACAAGTGATACAGATGAGGGCCAATAATCTGCCCTCTGCCTCGGAACCAACCCCCCATCCCCGTGTGTCCAGTCATCTTTTCTACTAATGTAAGTGTTAAAAAACCTAATATTATTGATATTTCTCTTAATTATTAATTGTGTGTGCATACCATCATAAAATTAAAAAGTTATTTTTACTACAACGTAGGTATTGTGTCTGAAAAAGTGGAGTTTAGGGGTCGGCCCGGTCTCTATTTCAATTAATCCCATATATTATGTTGTTCACTTTACGCGTTTCTCACTTTACGCGGGCCGCCGTGGGTTGAATTAACCGCGTAAAGTGAGGGTTCACTGTATACTGTATTATTATTACTAGAGTGTTATTATTATTATTATTATCATTATTACTTTATTATTTTTTATTATAAATTTTATTTGCGTTTATTTGCATTTTATTACATTTTCGCCTCCAAGGCCCAGATGTGGGTCAGTGACCTGTGCCCGGGTGGGTTAGTCCCCGTGTAAAAAAAAAAAAAGCGAGATTCCAGTAAATTCCGTGCCAAATGCTCTGCTTGGTATGTGAGGTTTGTTTACATCTGCTCAGTCTGTGTCCTGCCGCCACCATGTGTATGGTTCACTGCTACCTCTCGGTCAACTAACTACTGTGCTTAGACATCATGCTGAAAGCCTCTCAGAAGTCTCAGAAAGGAAGTGGTGTGAGGGAGAAAGTCAAAAGAATGCAATCAACTGAAAAAAAGTTTGGAAATTATAGAAAAATTTGAAAACAAACACCGAACCCCTTAGTTTAAGGTAAGCCATGAATAATATTTCTAATGTTTCTATGTACATATCATGTGTCTGAGGTGTCTCCGTAGGTGTGAGCGTACTGTATTAATGGAATTAATCTCGATTTAGCAAACAAGTTCACTAAATTGAGTGAAAAATAACGGAAAAATTCCTTCTGCTAAATCAAGAGTTCGTTATACTCTAGTGAATTCCGTTAAATTGAGAGTATACTGTATATGTATGAAATGAGATGGTTTTAACAACTTACAATGATTTATTCATGATGTAACATGATAATAAATGAACAAAACACTGGATTTTTACTTACCAGAAATGATGTTGAGTGCTGCAGGAGGTGGTGAAGTTGTGGGATCAGAGTTACTGGGAGTTACATTACCTCCTTAAAACATCAAGTTTAAATTCCAATTCAATTCCTTTATAGAATCTTTCATCACCACTGGTTTCTCTTGAACTTGATGGTCTTTTTCTACTCATCTTGAATAAGGATACACAGTAACACACACACATAACTGAGCACAAACTGGGGAAAGAATTCAAACTGAGCAGCACCACTGTTGTTGTGGCTGCTACCAGCTGGAGAGGCAGGAGACTTAAGCCAGAATCCACATGAAATAAATTTTATACTGTAATACCGGTGAAATTTTTGTTCTATTTCGCGATTTTTTCTTTGGAAAATCGTAATAAATTAACCAAAATTCCATAAGGGCGCATAAAGTTCTAAACACTGACGCATAACTGGACACAAGCTGGGGAAAGAATTCTAACTGACCAGCTCCATTGCTGTGGTGAATGCTGGCAACTGGGGAGGTGAGCGGCTTTCCAATCGCCTTGTAGCCACCACAGATGCTTTCACACAATATATTTTTACTATTTTTGTAAAAAAAATGATTAAAAATTGCAATTTTTGTTTTTAAATTTAAAATTTTTTCAAAATTCATTAATGGCATTTTTTTCCATAACACGAAATTAAGGTCTAAATTTGTAAATTCAGCAAGGGCAGAATTACGTAACCCGGGGGGATGCCCGTATTTGTCTGTACACTCTATTATATAATATTCTTACATCAAAGTCATATTCTGTACCTTAATACTGAAGCATCCAGGCCATGGTAGTTTGATAAATACAGTAGTTCTCACCTGCTCGATGATCATCTTCTCTGTAAGGCCCACGGTAAGTGTCTGGGTAAGGAACGATGTGGACAAACTCCCTTTTTCCTTGCGCCATCCGCTTGAACATCTTCGGACTAATATCAATTAAGTTTCCCAGATTTCCATGGTAAGCTCTGGAAAAACATTATATTTCAAAATCTAACATGATGCTAGGTACATTTTCACATTATTTCAAATCATTCATTTACTTGCTAAAAAAAATTTATAAATTTATATTCAGATTTCAAGCAAAACATCCTATTTGAATCTAAATGCTTTCTCTCTGCACCTGCATCGCAGCTTGAGTCTCACCCTCAAATGATACATATTTGTCCAAACCCAGTTAAGACTCCTTTACCTCTCCCTGTGAATTGATTACATTTTTCATTGGAACAATTCAGATTCTGAGGATGAAAGTTAAGCAGGCAAATATCCTCCTATTTCTAAGTGGCTAAAGGTAATATTCTGTCTGCTTACTACTCCAGGACCATATCAGCAATAGACACCAAACTTTATAAACTCAATCAACACATTTGAAACAAATGATAATGGATGGTGATTCCCAATATGGTGCCTTAACCTACATATGATAAAAATTATGAAACAATCCTGAAATCCAATTTTTTGGCCAAGTCCAGTTAGGTTACCATTACAATGAATTACATACATCACAGCTGTAAGTCAACACCATGGCTAAGCCCAGAGTTAAGGTTATCATTACATTAACTACACAAATCCTCATCTACAAGTCTACACCAAGGAGACCCTACAGTAGCACTAGCAACAGGTACAAATCACGAAAGTTACACTCCCTTGTCATAATTTAGGCCCTAAAAGGGATAATTAGAAGCAGAAGTTGCAACTTAAGGGAGAAAGCAATGGGTTGTGGAGGCACATTAGCCATACACTTCCTGCATATCAGTTGATAGGCCTGCCCATGTTTTGAATTGCTGGCACCAGCTGCACCACCCACTGGTTCCACCAACTTGCATCTTGTATGCTACTCAATGGGAGAAGAGAAGGGTATGCCAGTTAATTTAACTCTGGAATTGGCCAAAAATCAGGGATTAATTCTGAAGTCCCATTTTGCAACCAAGCATGGAATGGGTACTCATATAGTCAACAGTTTGAGTGTGCTTACCACAGCGCTTACATTCGTGTACATCTCAATCCACATTTATCTTCGGATCCAAGCAGTTCCAGTTCAGCTTAGTATCCCAAGGGAGGAAACAGGCTCTGAGCTACCTAGTCCATTCTTGGTTATAAAGCGGCTTTTCAAGTTCAATGGATTGGCTAGCTTACATATGTAAAACCAACTAACAGAAGAGAAGATGGCAGTAGCTCCATAATATAGCTAAATATCTTTCTCGTCAGAAACGGTCATCCCAATGATTATGAATGAACTCAATTAGAAATATATCATTACTTCAGAACGAAATCGGACACATTTGCAACAGCCAATCAGCTGTAGCTCTTGAGGGGGTGGGAAAAAACACACTAAAGCTTCCTTCCCAACTAAACCACATTTTACTATATCATCTTCAGAAGTCAAACTTACTCGTCAAAAACAACAACATCCATCCTATTTGTATATGATCTTGCGAGCCTCAAAGCCAAGTCATTTGCCTCAGATCTGAAAAAAAAAAAAAATAATAATAATAGTTTTCTGGATTAACTGTAGTCTCAGTTTTACTACGGTTCTCGAAAAAATAGTACAGTTGTGTTGTATCTTATGTGAGGGTTACATTCTGAAGAGGGACAGTAAAGCTAAAAATGCATATAATCAAAATTACCCTTGAAAATCCCTTAAATTACCCATAAAGTACAGGTTGTACCTCTCTAGTCCGGCAACCTCGGGACCTGACCGGTGCCGGACCATGGAAATTGCCGGACCAAGGAAATTCACCCTTTTCCTGGTTAGATAGTGACTTGTGCTTATGCCTGGAAGCACTAGCACCACTTTCTCTGCGTCATGGTCTCTTTGAAGACATATTGAAGGGTTAAATGTCGTATAGTAGCTTCTCAAATTTCGCGAGTTTTTAATTCTTAACGTATTTTATTGGAACACAAAAAAATAAATAAATAACAATTTTGACGGCGGAAACTTGAATTTCGACGGGTTTGAACGGCCCGCCAACGTGCAGAAGACGTGCATAATCGTGTAAACAGCGTCATTTCTCTTATGTACAAAAGATTCATTATTGTTTATTACTGAATGTCTTTTTTATTGAATTAATGTTTATGTGTGCAAAATGAGCAATACAATTCATTAATAATACGTAGAAAATGAAAACACATGAGGAAATGACACAGCATTGTTTTCGTTGATTACAAAACCAGTGACTGACTGGTTCTACATATAAAACTGAAGAAAATAAGACCTTGGTTGTAGCTGTAGTAAAATTAATATGGTTGTTTTAAGTAATGTTATTTAATGTTAATAAATGGAACAATAGAAGAAGCTAACGATAATGGTAAAGAAAAAGAGAGATCGCATATGTAAGTGCGCATGCGCACACGTGAAAACATATCGTCATTACTTTACATAAGAATATGAAAGCAACACTTATTTACTGTTCATATATATTTTAATTAATGTTTCTGAATTTGTTTTTATTGAATTAATGTACGTGTGTGCAAAATTAACAATACAATTTATTAATAATACGTGGAATATTAGAGGAGACGAGACGGCTGCCGGCATTGTTTATGTTAAAGCTTACGAAACCAGTGACTGATTGGTTCTACATATAAAACTGAAGAAAATAAGACCCTGAGTTTAGCTGTAGTAAAATTAATGTAAAAAATGAATATGGTTGCTTGAAGTACCTGTAATGTTATTTAATGTTAATAAATGGAACAATATAAGTAGCTAACCATTAATGGTAAAAAAAAAAGTGAGACTGCTCGTATGTAAGTGCGCACATGTAAAATATATCATCATTACTCTACATAAGAATATGAAAGCAACACTTATTTACTGCTCATATATATTGAAGGGTTAAATGTTGTACTCTGTATAGACAAGCAGAGAGAGAGAGAGCAGCCGAACTGCCGGATGTAAACAAACCTTAATTTCCCGCGGCTTTTTTTTTTTTAAGGGGATTAGCCCACCCGGGCATAGGTCACTGACCCACATTGGGGCCTGAGGGGCAAAAATTTAATACTCCTGTAATAATAATAATAATTCAGATAAGTAAAAAAAAAAAACTGCCTATCTACCTATTGGACAAACTAAAATCGTTCCGGACCACGAGAGTTTCCGGACCACGGAATGCCAGACTAGAGAGGTACAACCTGTAGTGTACAGTATACTGTAGTTTTCTTTCGTATAATATTGGTTACTGTCTTATTAATAACAAAAACCCATAATCTCCACTATTCACAGTTTGATTTACACTTTTTTGATTTACATGATCATTTTCAAGAACATAATTATCGTGTAAATCGAGAAGTTCCTGTACAGGTGTATCCCGATAACTGACGTATATAGGGACCGGGGAAAGTCATTGGTTAGTGAATCAATGGTTATCGAAGCAATTAATCCCATAAGAAAATAACTAATTCAGGGAGTTAGTGACCAGCCACCTTCCAAAAACTCCCATCTACCCTTGATATATCTTTGTTGTGCACACTATCAAGCAAGAAAATAAAGCAGACATAATGCATGCAAAATAAGCCTTAAATAAGCAATGTACAGCATAAATTGTGACATATTTACCTGTACAGTATTGAGGATGGGAGAGACAGTCTAGGGTGGCAAGTTCAAGTCCATTACCACTCTTATTACAGCTTATCACATCACATCAAGCTGTCCAGCACAAGAGGAACTATCACTGGGACATTTAGGCATGATTGAGTAACACACTAAGTCGGAAATAATGAAAAAAACACGAAGGCAAAGATACTGTACATAGTAAGTGTAAACAAGAGCAAAGATGATGGAAAAGTCAGGGCAGTGTGCAGAGCCCTCTCATGGCAAGCATTCACACCATGCCACCGCCCGCTAAATTAAAAACAGCTCTGCCACTCCTCTCCCGATCGTCAGATCTCTGGGTATCAATGAAACTTGCGGGGTACTTCCCCTATATGTAATCGTCTGTTATGCGAAGCGACGGTTAACGAGACATTGGTTTTCGGGGTACACCTGGACAGATAAAATGGTGAATAATAGGATATTGTTGTAATAAAAATATTTTAAAGTACAGAGCTGTACATTATAGGGTTTAAGGTATGTCTCTCATGGGCCACTTCCTTTTTTAACCCTTTATTTGACAATAAAGGTTTTGCCAACCATGAAGGAATTTTAAAATAAAAACCTGTGGTTAGTGAGGGAATACAGTACTGTAATTGTTATCACATGCATAAACATACAAGATACTGTTAGATTTTCCTTTAATATAGAATGATACTTTCAAACAGTGGCGTTTATTCCTTCATTACACTTACCCAGAGTTAACAAGGTAACACACGCTTAGTATGTCTGGTAGGTGGCTTATTAGCTGCTTCACATACTTGGTGAGAGAATCATTAATAAAGCCTTGTGCAGACACCAAAGTCCCCATCTGATTTTTTCCTGCTGTCACAACTTGTGGATGACAATGTCCCACTGAAAGTAATAAATCATATATGATACATCATTGTAACTATTCAAGGGTATGGTTTGACACTGATGGATTATATTTTATAATCATAAAATAAAAGGAGGTAAAAGGACAGGTAAAAAAATATATAACCTCAAACTAGAGCTACCCCCCTCCCTCTTACAGATGATAACACAATGTTAATTTCACATACATCTAAATTATTAATACATTACAGCTCAGTGGAGTATTGGTTTTCCTCCTTGTACACTATTGGTTGTGCTTGCTGATGGTGTAACAACACTCTGGTGGACTAACATCATGCAAAAGGGTTGGGGCAGTGTGGAACCTGTGGATACAGCACACTGTGAACTAAACCTTTTTTCATTACAGTACACATGGAGGCAGTGTGGCTAGCACTGTACTTCACTTTCCCAACTGTAAAGTTAGATGCCTTTTCACAGCAGGGTGGATTGGGGGTGTCCCAGGTGTGAACTAAATGCTATTAGAAGAGAAGCAGAGTGCTGTACCCACTCTGCCACCACACCCCTTTAGGCAGATAGTAGTCCCATGAACATCTCCAAGGCACCTTAAGAAAATGAGTTAAAATTGTATACATCATCAATAAGCAATTAATTTCTTATAGAAAATTATACTGCTTTACATAAAAAAAAACAAAAAATAAAAGAGGTTAAAACCATAAAAATACTGCAATGTATAGTAAAAAAAACTAATTATACTAAATCAGTTACACTACAGCATCATTCCTCCTTATGTACTTTATGCAACACTCAGTCATGGCATAGAGCATGCATTGGCACACTTGTAACTGTGGTCTTAGCAACATGGTCAACATTCAACATTTTCCAGATAGCCTCTACCACTTCTTACTTGGGAATGCTTGGCAGATTTGGCCAGGAGGTGACATCTTGCAAAGCCAATCATATGATGAATAATAAATATAGTAAGCATTTTTTGCCATAGACAGTACAGCAAGTGCATATGGGACTATTTACCCAATATGCTTAGGACCTAGGGGTTGCCGGATATGGGTTTTTTTCATAAATTTGGAATGCCTGGCCTAAAATGTACAGTAAACCCCCTGTAACTGGCTGTGGCTGTGAAACCTCTGTTCAGATCACTAGATTCACCCATAAAATTAGTTTTAACTGTATGTGTACACTGTAACATTAAATCTTAAAATTGTAGGCACACAAACAGCAATAACAAAATCATAAACAGTAGAGTAATAATGAAAGCATAAAAAGAGCAATACTAATACAGGTTACTGTTCAACCTGTGTTGTAGTCGGCCCTGATACTCACCTTAGCAACGGCGCTCCACCATGTACCCTCTGACCTCCACACACTCACCACACGGTTTCATGGATGTAAAGCCGTAAATACCCCCAAGACAAAGTAAAGACAATCAGGAATCAAAAAGATTACATTTTAATTCAGGAAAGATTCCAAAATTCAATAACTGAACTAAGACCCATCCAGGGGCAGTTTGTGGGTCAGATCACATCCCAGTACAGTAATGAGTTTAGCGAGGCTAGAACTGAAAAAGAAACACTATTGACAAAATTAAATGGGACTTAAGTAAGCTCAAAACAAGAGCAGGGATAAACTATGAAATAGTAAACGAAAATAGATTTTCAGTACAGTAACCCTTGTTATTCATGGGGGTTAGGTTCCAAGGAATGGCGCGAATAGGCAAAACCGCAAATAACAACTTATACTACCTTAGTGCACTACTGTATACCTATATTGCTTCATATAGATCCACAATGAAAATGTGGATAAGATAAATCTTGATAAAATCACACAAGGAAAATGGAAACAATGGAGCACCTTAGCTTTCGTCTTTATTCAAGACATCTTCAGCGGCAACTGAATTACAAGGACCGAGAGAGGCTTAAGTACACGGGGTGACCTTACTAAACATGAGGTCAGGTCATAATCATGACATCCACTAATTCACACACCAACACTACCACACATGCAAAGGAGCTTAAGAGAAAGGGCAACGTGACTAGTCAAGTTAAGTCAGGTCAAAAATATGGGACCCACTAATAATCTATCCTACATCTAACTCCAATGCTTTCAAAGCATTTTTAATCTTGGGACACTGACAAATAAATTTGTGTAACATATTATCAGTTTTGTACTGACCATCACTAAGGTTTATAGAATTCAATTCCCTAATCAAACTAGCTTCAACCAGAAGTCTTTCTGTGACACATGATGATTTGTACACTTCTAAGCTGTTTTCCCAATCCATGGGATGATTATTGTTCCTAACATGAACGAACAGTGCTCTGCTTTCAGATGCTCTTCTGATATTCTATTTGTGCTGTTTAATTCTGAATTGCAATGCTTTCCCAGTCTATCCTACATAATTTCCATTACAGTTGCTACATGGAATGCAGTAAACACTTCCATGTTTATGACCTGACCTCATGTTTAGTAAGGTCACCCTATGTACTTAAGCCTCTCTCGGTCCATGTAATTCAGTTGCCTTTGAAGATGTCTTGAATAAAGATGAAAACTAAGGTGCTCCATTGTTTCCATTTTCTCTGTGTGATTTTATCAAGACCTATATTGTGTATGAAAAACTAAGTCAGCAATACTACTTACCGACCAGCCGCAGCAGCACTTATCCCCTCTTTTAACATATCTAATGATTCAACTTTCTTTCACACCATTAGCATCATTGACACTAGACAGTTTTTTAAGGGCCATTCCACACAGAAACACTAAAGTTTTGAGCACAGCACAAATGATGCTACAAAGCAAGCAATGGTTGAGCGCAAATAAGGGAGAGGAGACACTACGGGCACGTGGGGTGACTCGTTGCGCTGCTTGAGAGGCTCGCAAGCTAGTCAGCATGTGCTTACCGTGAATAGTTGAAACTGCAAATCGCAAACCCACAAATAACAAGGGTTTACTGTATTACTAGAGGGTAACTTTAATGAACAAGATCCATGCTAACAATTTAATAATTACAAATAAGTAAAGTTAGAGACTGATGAGTAAAAACCTATTGGACACAGGAAGAATGAGGCTAAAAGTAAGTACGTAGAAGACAAGTGACATTTTAAAGAAAATAGACAGAGAAATATGAGAAAATGAAGTGAAAGTTACATAAAAATTACAAATAATTTTTAAGGGAATGCAGACAGGCCAAGAAAAGGTGATCTACAAAGGAAATGGATGGAGATTGAAGATGATGACAAAAGGCATAATTACAGAAAAATATACAGAAAGATAAAACAGATGAAACCCAAAAAGGATATAAATGGGGTGGGACTATTAAAAGCAAAGACAATAAGATTCTATTTGAGGCAGAAGTAAAAAAAAGATGGGCAGAGTACGTAGAAGAACTATACAATAAGGAATAAGGATAGAGTAGTGTTAAGAAACAAAAAGGAAATAAAGAACAAAATGCTAATTCTGGAAACAGAAGTTGTGGTAGCTGTGAGCAAAATGAAAAATTACAAAGTTTGTGGGGTTGATCAACTTCCAGCAGAATTTATAAAACAAATGTGCAGGAACCTTGTGCCCGTATTATTAAACAACATCTTCCCTTGAAGAGAGTCGTCGTGTTTCAACCCGAGTTTTAAACTAAATGAGTCCTGAGGGACACCGCAGTACAGTACTTAATGGGGTGGTGTGACGGTAAGGTTAGCTAATTCCAATGTTATAAATAAATTTTATTGGAATTAGTTAATTTTACCGCCACACCACCCCATTAAGTACTGTACTGCGGTGTCCCTCAGGACTCATTTAGTTTAAAACTCGGGTTGAAACACGACGACTCTCTTCAAGGGAAGATGTTGTTTAATAATACGGGCGTTAGAGTGCACCCAGTTCAGAACAATAAGCTTAATAAGTCATCCCTGCAAAGTTTTATTAAATATAATTCTAAGTAAAATAATGCTTAGAATAGAAAGTGAGTTATCTGAAGAGCAAAATGGATTTAGAAAAGGAAAATAAACTAGAGAAGCTATATTTGGTTTGAGAATTTTGAGTGAAAGGGCTTTACAGGCCCAAAGAAATTTTAATACAGTGGTCCCTCGGTTAACGAACGGTTCGATTAAAGAAATTTCGGTTAACGAATTAGCTCCATAAGGATTTTCAGTTCGATCAACGAACAAAACTTCGATTAGCGAAATCCTTACGACAAACACATTTTGTTGTGCGCATCAGCTGATCGGCTAGTCCGCCAACACAGTAATTGGTTCTATGTTTACATTTGTTTCCAGTGAAGTAAATATAAATAAAGTTGGTCTCTTGAATATTTCTGCATTCTTGTATTAAAATTATTCGTCATTCTGAAATTTAGTTAACATATTGATAATATAGACAGTACAGGGAACAGTTTTTGTGCACCCATCAGCTGATTGAATCACCCAACAACGCTTCTTAGTTTAACTTTGTTTATGGTAGAGTGAACATCGATTTTGTTGGTCTCTTGAATATTTTTGCATTTTTACATTAAAATTATTGGTCATTCTGAAATTTAGTTAACTATTGACAATATACAGTGCAGAAATTATTATGAAACATGAAAAAGGCATTGGAACCAATGCACTCTGTAAAGAATATGGTATGTAATCATCGACTGCCTGTCAGCTGTTTGATATGTAAACAAAGCTGCCGGGAATACGACATACACACATCAAAGTAAGTTAAAACATAGTATTCTATTGGTTTTTTATTTATTATTATACAGTACAGTGACCCCTCGGTTAACGAACTCAATCCGTTCCAGAAGGTCGTTCGTTAACCGAAAAGTTCGTTAACCGAAACCATTGTTTCAATGGGTTTTTGGGTAATTGGTTCCAGCTCACCGAAAATTTCCTAAATTCAACAAAAATGGTAGAAAAGTTCACTTACTTTGAGGTGTGTTTGTAGAAGGCTCCTGGATGATGATGATGATGATGATGGATGATTTAGAATGGGGGTGGAGGAGAAGGAAGAAGAGAAGGCATTGGGGTGGAAGAGAAGTCACCCCATGGCGCCATTTCACCCATAAAATTTTAGCTCTCTTGGTGTAATTCAAGATTATTTTCTTTAAATCAACACTGCACTGCATTATATATTGTCAATATGTAAAATATATTTCAAAATGACCAATAATTTGCTTGGAAACACAGAAAAAAAGTGTTTAGTTGAAGAGAGTCTCAAGCAAGATGTTACCTCCAGTGAAAACAGAGAGAGACTAACGCCTGTTTGCTGTGTTAAGAGGCTGGATGCCGCGCATTAAACTAGTCACTTTACCTTCAATTATGTTCAATAATCGTTAAAATGACTAAAAAATTGAATATTAAACTTTTAAAATTATTGAATAGTATAAACTTCTTGATATTTACTAAAATAGTAAGGAATTTAAGCCCTAGAACCGATTAATGTATTGGCGAACTGATACTAAAGCTGGTTGCCCGGTCAGTGCAAGCGAAAACATGTTGAGGTCGGTTCGTAAGAAATTCGTTAACCGAATTGAAGATCCTTATGGAAGGCAGTTCGTTAACCGAAATTTCGTTAACCGAGGCGTTCGTTAAACGAGGGGTCACTGTATACTGTACAGTACAGTACTGTATTTAAGTTTATATTTAATGTTTTGTTAATTCTATTACTGGTATACAGTACTTTGTATGTACTTTTTCTGTGAGTTAGAACCCAATATCCCATTGAAATAATAGATTCGGTTAACGAACGACTCTGTGGAACGAATTGTGTTCGTTAACCGAGGGACCACTGTACAGTATCTACAGTATTTTGATTTTGGAAAAGCTTCTGATGAGGTAAAAGAGGCATTAATGGAGGAGATATTAGATTTTAAAGAATCATTACTTGCAACAGTGTTAGTAAATAATGAACTTATGAATTGGTTCACAGTTAGATATAGTAAGACAAGGCTGTTTTCTATCTCCAAAATTGTATAATATATATTCAGAATTCTTAAGGAGAGAAGTTTTAAGAGATAATGAAAAACTAAAAGTTAATAGTAAAGTAATATTGAACATATGCTATGCCCACAATTACAGTATACTGATCTTATCACAGATAGTGAATAGGCATTGCAGAAACTTGTTCACAGATTATTGGAAAAAAGTGAAAAATAGTTTAAGAATTAACGATGTAAAGAATCTAATGAAAATGGACATTAACTTTAATTTGAGAAAAAGGCTACTGAAAGGCTTTATATGACAAGGACTGATGTATGGGTCAGAAGCCTGGATACTTTCAGCAGGAACCAGAAAGAGGTTGGAGGCTTTTGAAATGACAGGATAACAAATGAAGAAATATAGTGCAGTACTAAGATTAGCAAAAATTTAAGAAAATACAGTACTCAAAATGTACTAAAAAAAAGACAAATGAGATCTTTAGGGATGAGGGAATAATAACAGAAATATAAATGGGAAAAGTTGAGGTACCGTACAGAGAGCCAGGAAAAAGCAAAGACTGAAATTAAAAACTGGGTCCCCAGAGAGATACGAAACCTTGAAGGATTGATAAAAACAACCTAAGAATATTTGGAGTGGAGGACTGGTCAAAAACCCTCAGAAAGAGGACAGTACTGTAGTCTGATTGATTGATGTAAGATTGAGTAAGTATGGAACTAACTAAAGATAATGAAGAAAATTTCAAACATTTACCCAAAATTATGAGTTGAAAAATAACCATAACACAACATATAGCTTACAGATGAAGAACGGTTGCAATCTTGCAAATATGCTCACTTGACTCGAATTCACTTTTGGCGTACATTTTATATAATTTGTTTCAGTACATAGCCAGATTTTGGAATGTTCCAGCTCCACGATGCCGGATAAATAGTCCCATATCTGTATAGAATAAACATGAAACATCTGCTTCTGTGTATTCAACCCCGTAGCTTGTGCAATGTAAAACATAAATTTGAGACTCACTCATTAGTGGAGGTCATTGTATAAACTGTACTGTAAATACAATAATGCATATTGTGCAGTGTATACTATATGTTTCTTCAATCACTTTCCTAGTTCTTAGTACAGTATGATGAAATGTAACCAGGCAGGTACAGATACCCTGACTGTTAGTATTCAGCAGTTAATAGATTACCATTCTCCCTTGGCAGAATGCTTGTCCATCAGAGAGTTTTTCCACCATTGACAAGCCCAGCTGATAGTGTACCCATATTCAGTACTGTACTGTAATTGTTAAGTGTGTAGAGGTTAGAATAAAACACTTCTTAAGTGCAGTACATATTACAGAGTACCTGTACTCCAAATAAAGTCTCAAACTGTGCAAGAAGTGGATGTGTACAGTCTTCTTCATACTATACTGTATAGTACTGTATTCCTTTACTTTCTGTTTTAGAAGCACTGAAAAAATTTTAAATTTACCTCATTCACATACACTTTATGTAATAGGCTCTTATATGCCAAAACTTACCATGTGCAATACTAGAAACACAATCCAGGTACTGAACACCCATGTTGTCTGTCATATACTGCTTCTGTGCACGCACAATTTTAAGAGGGGCAGTGGCATAGTGGAGACCACTGGAAAGAAAACATCAAGATTAATTTGGTTCTCTACTCATAAAGAATTGTTTGTAACCTTACCAATGTTCCCCACCTGATTTGGTTCCTATGCATTAATACACATTTTACTAAGTCTTGAAGAAAACAAAGTATTGCTTGTACACATTGACAACACATATATATATGATAGCATTGCACGTAGGTTAGGTTAGGTTTTTCCGTGCCTTTTTTCCTGGATTCATGAAAATATATCAGTTTATTTAAATCGAATACATAACCAACACCCTGCAGGAACTCCTCCACTCTTCAATTCTGACACAGGTTCACAAGACTGGGGGTTTTGTCCACTTTTCATATAATGGGTTGGAGTTTTGTCCGTTGGGGTTTTGTCATGGATTTAGAAAACTATGCATTTGCCCAAGAAAATGAATAGAAGTGAAATTAATACGCGAAAAAAAATCTAAAAGCATCCCCCCCATAATTACTGAACGCAGACGGTTACAAGTCGTATATTGTTCCCTTCCACTCAACAAGTTAACTTACCAGATATCTCTTCCGTCCATTATGAAGCCAAAATGACATTCAAATCGCTTTCAGGTCAATAATGGTGACAAATACACAGTTAAAAGTCAACGCTGGAGTAAGCTACGTAAGAGGGAAGACAAACTAGGGTGGGTTCCAGCCTCGTGACCATTGATGTTGTTTTCCTAATTCATATCTTTATATTGGATAGCTCTTCCATAGACAGTCAATTGATCTTACTAACAGTTCAATGAGTGTAATGCCCTATGGATCTAGTGTTTGTGCAGAGGAAATCATGAGAAAACCTGCGATGGATCATACTTTACAACAGTTTTTACACTCGAGTATCGAACCCGGGTAACAGATGTCTCCTAGGCGAACAATCTTGGGAATGCTACCCAAATTTACTTTTGCGTATGCTATCAGATAAATTGATGATTGAAATATTAATATTCTCGGTTCTTCTGCTAATTACCACTTTATTAGCTGTCCATTGCCCACAGATAGTTGAAAACGTTCATGCATATTCAGCGTAAGGGGTTACTGAATGACGACAAACCGAGGATTTTGGCCGAGAAACTTTGGGAAAGTTACTGGAAGTAAAACTCAGTCCTTTTTCTTCTTTTTTTCTTTTATCCTCTTCACCACTGATCGGCTCGTTAGCCGCTTGGGCGATCGGTCACGTCTCTGATTACTTTTCCTTTTCTTTTCGAAAAAGAAAAGTAACAGAGACGTGACCGATCACCCAAGCGCCTAACGAGCCGTCGGTGGTGAAGAGGATAAAAGTATAAGCATGAGATACAAAATGAAACATATTGTTGCATCTGCATTTCTTGCCATTCAAATAATACACACCTGTTAGGTTCTGATCTGGCTATGCATGCAAACAGAGCCTTGACTTTGGTTTTCCACCAATACAATTCTTTTCTGAAAAATGGTGGCTGCATACTGTATGGCTCTTAATTGTACCTTTATCCTCTTCACCACTGATCGGCTCGTTAGCCGCTTGGGCGATCGGTCACGTTTCTGAGCAGTTTTCCTTTTCATTTACCCTCTTCACCAAAAGATCGGCTCGCTAGCCACCCGGGGCGATCGGTTACGTCTCTGGGTAGTTTTCCTTTTCATTTATCCTCTTCACCAAAAGATCGGCTCGCTAGCCGCCCGGGGCGATCGGTCACGTTTCTGAGCAGTTTTCCTTTTCATTTACCCTTGTGGGGTATGAGATGTTTGGTTCACACTCAGGATGGGATGGAGAAAGGAAACTCACAATGTGCTCTCTATATACATGTTGTATTGGATGTACAATGCAGCTTGGTGCTGGGAAGGCAGCATGGTTACAAGCGTGATGTAGAGAGAGCTGGTCGGTGAGGGTGCTCAGAGGAGGACAGCTTGTGGGTCGCCATGCTCGCCAGCGGGAGAGAGGACCGCCAGGCAGGCGGAGGAGCGAGGACCGCCAGGCAGGCGGAGGTGTTGCTGGCTGGTTGGTGTCGGTGGAAAGAGAGCTCACCACGAGGTCAGGTCTTAAATAGCGGGGGTAGGCGTGGCTTAGCAGTTGACCCCCGCTCTGTGGTGTATGGCGGCGCTGGTTGACCTAGACCACGAGGCATACACTGGGGAATTGGTGGGGTCGGCTAGGCAGCGACAAACAGCGTTTGTAGGGGAGAATTCCACTACAATACTCCCCCTTCCCTCCAGGCTGTGTAGGAGACTTGCTGTCTGCAGGGTTGCATAGCACATGTGAGGCAGAACGGGCGGTGCGTGCCTCATGTGAGACAACGGCGATGGCGTGGATGAGCCGGTCGCTGGATACAACTGTCTAGATACACAATATCTGTGGGAGTAGAGAGGGAGAATAAGGGTGTGTGGAGGCGATGAATTTTGTGCTTCCCTCACGGCAGGAACAGAGTCGTCAGATGCGCCTGCTGGGGTGTGTGGGCCTGGGTCAGGAGCAGGGGCTGCGTCAGCAGAAGCGGATGAAGGCTCGAGACAGCAGCTGGGTCCACGACAGCAGCAGGGTGCAGGATTAGCAGGGAGTACCTGAGGGAGAAAAGAGGGGTGTGTGGGTCCGCACTCAGGAACAGAGGCCGCATCAGGGGCGGCAGGGGTTACTGCTGGGCCGGGGTCGGCATCTGAGGCAGGACGGGTGTGCTGGGGTCGGTAGGGCGTGGTGCTTGGGGCAGGAAGAGGAGCTGGTGTCTGCTTAGAGTAGCAGAGCTGCTCTAGGGTGTCTAACCTGCGGTGAAGAAACAATAGTTGTAGAGCCGATGAGAGCTGCGTCTGTGTGGATAAGCCAGTCTTCCATGTTGCTTGAAGACTGGGAGCGTGATCAGTTTCTCCTCCATCCTGTGTGAGTGCGAATCTCTGGGAGTCACCATTTGTGGGGTATGAGATGTTTGGTTCACACTCAGGATGGGATGGAGAAAGGAAACTCACAATGTGCTCTCTATATACATGTTGTATTGGATGTACAATGCAGCTTGGTGCTGGGAAGGCAGCATGGTTACAAGCGTGATGTAGAGAGAGCTGGTTGGTGAGGGTGCTCAGAGGAGGACAGCTTGTGGGTCGCCATGCTCGCCAGCGGGAGAGAGGACCGCCAGGCAGGCGGAGGAGCGAGGACCGCCAGGCAGGCGGAGGTGTTGCTGGCTGGTTGGTGTCGGTAGAAAGAGAGCTCACCACGAGGTCAGGTCTTAAATAGCGGGGGTAGGCGTGGCTTAGCAGTTGACCCCCGCTCCGTGGTGTATGGCGGCGCTGGTTGACCTAGACCACGAGGCATACACTGGGGAATTGGTGGGGTCGGCTAGGCAGCGACAAACAGCGTTTGTAGGGGAGAATTCCACTACACCCTCTTCACCAAAAGATCGGCTCGCTAGCCACCCGGGGCGATCGGTCACGTCTCTGTCACGCACTGTTGGCAAATACTGGGCATGCACCGGCTCCTGAATGTAACTGAACCCGCCCCAGTGTTGGTCAAGTCTTGCCTTGAAAGAGCTCACACTCGGTGCCGTCACAACACTCTCTGGTAGATTGTTCCAAGAGTTTACAACCCTCACTCCGAAAAAGTTTGCCCTCACAGTTTTCTGGAATTGAGGCTTCTTCAATCTTGAGCTGTGACCCCTTGTGGAGCGAGCGTCCGCCAGTTCCAAGTAAGGACACTCAACTGAGTAGTGCCCCCTGAGATGCTTATACACCTCAACTAGGTCACCCCTTGCCCGTCTGTAATATACGCTAGGCAAGTTCAGGCGCTCCAATCTCTCCGGGTAGTTGAGGTGCCGAAGTGCAGGCACCAGTCTGGTGGCCCCCCTTTGAACATTTTCAACCAACTGACAGTCCCTAGCATATCTCGGGGACCAGATGGGGTGACAGTACTCCAGGTGGGGAAGCACTTCACTCCTGAAGATCGTTACGAGGGACGAACCGTTTAGATATCTGAACGACCTTCTTATAAGACCCAATAATTTATTTGTCTGGTATATCTTCTCGCAATGGCCCGAGAACTTCAGCTCATTGTCAACATACACACCTAGGTCCTTCTCATATCCAGTCTCAACTAGTACAGTTTCTTCATCCCGTTGGGACATATGATTCGCCTTCTTACCGTTGGTACGCCCCAGGTGCATCCTCATACACTTCGTGACAATGAATCTCAGCAGCCATTCCTTCGACCATTCCTGGAGCCCACAGAGGTCCTTCTGCAGCTCTTCACAGTCAGCTTGGTTCTTAATTTCCCGAAATAACTTAGCGTCATCGGCAAACATTTGTATGGAGGAGTGTACAACATTAGGCATGTCATTTATAAATTATTTTGCATATTCAATGCTTTCAGCCATGAATGACATTTGAAAATTAAAATTTAAAATGAAAACAGTAATACATTAGTAAATAACATTTATATTTATTTTATTTCAATTTCAGTTACGACAATATTTATATAATTCCTAATTAACAATGGATTGTTCTTTAAATGAAGTAAAGAAGCGAAATATGGAATATCAATGTCCACTAGATATGATATATTATTGTAAGTTATTTAAAAATCAGCATCTTTCACAATTATCAGTCAATAGTGTTTGAAAATTGCTACTGTAGTGGCTACTCTCCCCTACAACTCCCAACTGAGCTCCGGCCGCACTCCGACCAGCCAATCAGCGTACAGCCAGCTACGCCGAGAGACTAGGTCTATGCAGAGGACGTAGGGGTACGATCGCCGACCTAGTCTCGACCATCAACCTCCAGTTCAGGATCAGAGCGTTTCACACCTTACGCTTGAGCCGCTGTGATTGGTCCGCTCGCTACGCGCAGCCCAGATCCTGATCCTGGTAAATTGTATAAATACGGCTACGCCTGCCCAGGGAGATCATCCTACACTCAGCTACTGGACCAGCAACATCTCTCTCAGCTCCTCACCTAGTCACTCCTAAGTACTGCACTGTACAACAATATATACAGGAAGCACATCGTGAGTTTCTATCCAACCTCATTCCTGAGTGAAGGTATCTACATGTACGTACGTTTGTGTGCCCATACAAAGAGATAATAGACAACTAAAGAGAATTGACAACTGGCCACAAACAGTACACTACATTGGTGACCCCCGGAGCCGTGAACACCACACTCCTTTCTGCTGCCTTACTACTTGAGCTGAGAAGATCGTCCTGCCTGCTGCCAGCCTAGGCCAACCGCCTCCCTGCACCACCCACTACTCCACAACGACACCATCTCACGATCGTAAGGTTTATAACGCATTAGTCTGTTCTCCCCACTGGCGTTGTGAGTGACCCACATCACAGTTGGAGAGCAACTATTGTGCGATATTCCAAGCGTGGTTTGAGCTCTTTTGCCTATTCTCCTATTTTTCTTTTGTTTTTTTAGTTCTGGCCAAAGGACCTGCACCCTAAAAAAGTGTATTCGTCCCGAGGTCCCCCCCGTAAGTGTTCACCTCCCTCCCAGGAGATTGTGAAGACGGAAGGGGGTCGGAACAAGCACCCATCCCTCATCCTTCCCTAACAGGTGCGATATTCTCCCGCAAGAATGGACGGACGGATCTCTCTACCAACCTTCAACCACAACGTAGAGGACTGGTTAGTTCATGTCGAAGCAGCTCTCATCGGCTCTACAGCTACAGACGAGCAGAAGTACGGCGCCCTGCTCTGCTCCTTGCCCACTGAAGTCGCCACACAAGTCTCACAGATCATCTCCAACCCTCCAGAGAACAACAAATTCGCCACTCTGCGGAATGCCTTAAGAACACATTACCAACGGACCCGCTCCGATATCCTGCAGAACCTATCTTCCATCTCCCTGGGAAACTCAACTCCGGGACATCTCTGGGAAGAGATGTGCAGGGTGAACTCCCGGTACACAGACAGACTTCCTGACTCTATCCTGCGCCAGCTTCACGCACAAAAGCTACCCACAGAAGTAAGCAACATCCTGTCCGCAGTAGATTACTCTACGACACCTGAGCTATATGCAACTGCGGCAGACAGAATTTTCAACCAGTGCACTTCTGCACCCCTTGCTGCCTCGGTCACACCAGTACCTCCCACCGAACTTGCAAGCCGGGTCAACACACCTCAGCCAAGCAATACCTCACAAGATATCAAGGACCTGTTACAAACCTTGAACCGCAGGATGGACACCATTGAGCAGTTCTGCTCCTCCTTACCCGCTGCTGTGCCAGTTCCTGACTCACGCATCACACCCTACAACTTCCGACACACAGCAGCCAGCCCCCAGCACAACAACCATACCCTCTGCTGGTATCACCAGACTTTCGGCCGCAATGCTCGAAACTGTGAGCCCTATTGCACCTATTCGGGAAACGGCAACACCGGAGGCTGGTAGACGCCTCAGCCCCCGTCCCTTCAGGCGTCTCATTACTGTACGTCACCGACCGCACCTCTGGCAAGAAGTTCCTCATCGACACAGGTTCATCGGTAAGCCTCATCCCTCCCTCACTACAAGACAAGTCAAAGCAACCTTCTTATGACCTGTTCGCTGCCAACGGTACCCCCATCGCCTCCTACGGCGTACTCACCCTCGCTTTAGACCTCGGCCTGCCCAAGACTCTGAGTTGGTTATTCGTGATAGCAGACGTGTCTCAACCCATCCTTGGTTTCGACTTCCTCACCTTCCACAAGCTCGGCGTCAAACCAAGTCATCTATGCCTCATCCATGAGCCTACAGCACGCAAGATCCAGGGTTCTCGTGCCAGACACACCGACACTATCACCTGTCTTGCGCCTTCCAACGAGTTCTCCTCCCTACTCAACGAATTCAAGGAGCTTTTCTCACCCCGAGTCTCCCTACCCCCACCACCTACGTCGGGAATTTTCCACCACATCGAAACCAAAGGACCACCAGTCTTTTCACGCCCTCGCCGCCTGCGCCCTGAGCTCCTGTGCACAGCCAAAGTAGAATTCAACAAACTACTGCAAGATGGCATCATTCGCCCTTCAAGGAGTCCCTGGGCATCGCCTCTTCACATGGTTCCTAAGCAAACGCCCGGCGAGTGGAGGGTGTGTGGCGACTACAGAGCCCTGAATTTCGTCACCAAACCTGACAGGTACCCTATTCCGCATGTCCAGGACTTTCACCACAAACTTCATGGCAAGACTATCTTCTCGAAGATCGACTTGGAGCGTGCCTTCCACCAGATCCCAGTAGCACCGGCAGATACCCAGAAGACAGCCATCACCACCCCGTTTGGACTCTTTGAGTACACTTTCATGAGTTTTGGCTTACGCAATGCAGCACAGACTTTCCAGAGGTACATGGACCATATGCTTCGCGACCTCGACTTTGTCACTGTCTACATTGACGACATCCTCGTTGCATCTTCGACGCCTGCCGAGCACCACCACCACCTACAACTCCTTCTCCAACGCCTGCAGAACAACAACATGAAAGTTCATCCTGCTAAGTGCGTCTTTGGAACCTCGGCCATCGATTTCCTCGGTCACAGAGTCTCGCCCAGTGGCATACAACCCCTACCACAGAAGATAACCGCGATTAGGGAGTTCCCCAAACCTGAAACGGTGAAGAAACTCAGAGAATTCCTGGGTTTAGTCAACTACTACCACCGCTTCATTGACAAAGCTGCCACCGTCCTAGCCCCCCTACACGACCTTCTCAAGGGACGCCCAAAGAAGTCTCACAAGCCTCTCGTGTGGACTCAAGAGGCTGCCACGGCATTCACAACTGTCAAACAGCACATTACACGCCTCACCCTCCTGGCCCACCCCGCACCTAACGCCCGGACCACTCTCACAACAGACGCTTCTTCTACTGCAGTGGGCGCCGTCTTACAGCAGGAGATCAACGGAATTCTTATGCCCGTTGCTTTCTTCTCACAACGGCTTCAACCACCACACCTCAAGTACAGCGCCTTTGATCGAGAACTCCTGGCCATATACCTGGCTGTCAAACATTTCCAGCACTTCCTCGAGGCCCGTCAGTTCACCATCTTCACTGATCACAAGCCCCTCGTCCACGCCTTCGCTTCAGCTTCCCAGTCACATACACCTCGTGTCCTGCGCCACTTGGCTTACATCTCAGAGTTCTCCAGTGACGTCCAACACATTAGAGGCAGCCACAACGAGATCGCCGACGCCCTCTCTCGTTGCGTATCCAACATTCTTCCCTCATCTCCACCCATTGACTATGGGCAGCTAGCCGCGGCTCAAGAGAAGGACGAAGAGCTGGCAAAATACAAGTCATCCCCCTCAAGCCTCACACTCCAAGAACTCCCTGTTCCTGGCACAAAGACAAAATTGTGGTGCGACATATCCTGTGGGCATCCTAGACCGTTCGTGCCTCATGTCCACCGCCGCGCGGTGTTCGACCGCATCCATGGTCTCAGCCACCCGGGTGGGCGGGCCTCCCAGCGCCTCCTCACTCAACGTGTCGTCTGGCCCGGCATCAAGTCCGATACTAAGAAATGGGCTGCCCAGTGCTTGGCCTGCCAATCCTCCAAAGTACATCGTCACATACGGGCCCCCTTACATACTTTCCCTATTCCCAAAGGACGTTTTCAAGTAGTACACCTCGACATCGTGGGACCTCTTCCATCATCCTACGGCAGCACCTACATCTTCACCTGCATCGACCGTTTCACCAGGTGGACAGAAGCAATTCCCATGCCCAATGCTACAGCAGAGACTACTGCCCGCGCCTTCATGTCCGGTTGGGTTTCCCGTTTCGGCCCCCCCGCAACCGTAATCACTGACCGAGGAGTCCAGTTTGAGTCACAACTCTGGCAGCACCTCCTACAGTTCCTCGGCACGTCTAGACAACGCACTACAGCATACCACCCTCAAGCCAACGGCATGGTAGAGCGTTTTCACCGGCAGCTAAAGGACGCACTCAAGGCACAGCACGACCCTTACAGCTGGACTGATGCGCTTCCCTTAGTGCTCCTCGGCATCCGTGCGTCACACAAGGAGGATATGGACTGTAGCCCAGCAGATCTTACACTAGGCGAGCCCCTTCGGCTACCTGGGGATTTCTCACTCCCTCCTAACCCTCACCAAACCACTCCAGCCGCTCGTCACGACTTACTCCAAAAGCTACGACAAGCAGTTTCTGCATTCAGAGCTACTACTCCACGCCAGCCTCCTCGGCGCCCTGAATACATCCCTCCTGCACTACTCACAGCCGAGTATGTTTTCGTCAGGCGTGATGCTCATCGCAACCCATTACAACGTCCCTACGATGGACCCTTCCAGGTGGTTACCCGTTCAGCAAAGTTCCTGACGATTATCCGGAATGGCAGACATGACACCGTCAGCATAGACCGAGTCAAACCGGCCACCTTACCCTTTGGGCCCCCAGTCCAGCAGCACCATCAACAAACTACGCCTGCACCAGTCTACCCGCAGTTACCACCGGCAGCAACACCACGCCCACGACATTTCTGGGCACCCTCTTTTCACCCTCAAGTAAACCCTGTTCCTGCTGTAGAACCTGCTCCTGGCATAGACCTTCCTCATATAATAGAACCTGCTCCTGCCATGGACCCTCCTCCTGACATACAACCTGCACCTATCGTAGAACCTGCTCCTGCCATGGACCCTCCTCCTGACGCAGCCCCTGCAGCAGCAGGAGCACAACAACCACTGCTTGTACAACCTCCTCTAATCCCAAACCCTCTTTCTCCTCCTAATTCTCCCACAGGTTTTGTGTCACTGGAGGGAGTTGTTACACGTAGCGGCCGAGTCGTACATACACCTGCCCGGTATGTGTTATGTGTGGGACACAACCCGGACAACATCCAGCCTCCCGCCGCGCCGGGAGGGGAGGGGGAGTATTGTAGTGGCTACTCTCCCCTACAACTCCCAACTGAGCTCCGGCCGCACTCCGACCAGCCAATCAGCGTACAGCCAGCTACGCCGAGAGACTAGGTCTATGCAGAGGACGTAGGGGTACGATCGCCGACCTAGTCTCGACCATCAACCTCCAGTTCAGGATCAGAGCGTTTCACACCTTACGCTTGAGCCGCTGTGATTGGTCCGCTCGCTACGTGCAGCCCAGATCCTGATCCTGGTAAATTGTATAAATACGGCTACGCCTGCCCAGGGAGATCATCCTACACTCAGCTACTGGACCAGCAACATCTCTCTCAGCTCCTCACCTAGTCACTCCTAAGTACTGCACTGTACAACAATATATACAGGAAGCACATCGTGAGTTTCTATCCAACCTCATTCCTGAGTGAAGGTATCTACATGTACGTACGTTTGTGTGCCCATACAAAGAGATAATAGACAACTAAAGAGAATTGACAACTGGCCACAAACAGTACACTACACTACAGTACTACAGGGAGAATATATATATGTGAGTGAGATGGACAATTTACCATGAATATTCAGTGCACTGTATCAAGTCCTCGTGGAATTATTCCATGACAAAAACCCAGTGGACAAAATCCCAGTGGACAAAATCCCAGTGGACAAAATCCCAGCCTCTTATCCCAAAAGTGGACAAAACCCAGTCTCATATAAGATTAATTAATAAGATTAGGTGTAAAGACCATTCGCCTGTTATCATATTAATAATATATTATATTATATTGTATTAAGGTATCGTATACAATTTTTGTGGCCAAAAAAAAAAACACGACAAAATAATAACACATGATTGTTGTTCCATAACAGCATAAGAACGTAAGTTGCTTAATCCTACTGTTCATCCATTTTTGTTCGTTGGTTGACCTAAATTGTTTCATAGGGATGTAATCTCTTTGAATTTCCTTAAGGGTGTCTATGAAATAAATTTATATATTGAATATTGTTTATTGTATCAATTTGACTTTAACAATTTTTTTTAAAAGTTTGTTTCTTTTTATATATATGACTTTTATTTATGAAACTGAATTTTATTTTATTTTATTTTATTTATGAGACTCGAATTTTTTAATGTTAAATTTGTTTTTTTAAATATGAGACGACTTTTATTTATAAGACTGGGATTTTGTCCACTTTTAGGATAAGAGGCTGGGATTTTGTCCGCTGGGATTTTGTCCACTGGGATTTTGTCCTGTAACCTCGTGGAATATGATACAGAGCTATTTAAAAAATGTGCTCTAATTGTTAAGGGTCTCATATATGTGAATGACTGCTACAAATTTGAGTATCATTATGAGTGACACATGCTCATCAACCTGACTCCTATTTTTCTTATATCTACTGTGTTCAGTTTAACATGTATGTTTTTTTTAATATTTAATTAAAGTCATCCTTACCTTTCCTTATCCTTTGGAAATACATGAAAAACAACCTCTGGATTATCCTATTTTTGATGGTTACATAAGGAACACCAATGGCCTCTTCCACTCATCCTGACATGATGTACTGTATCAAAATAGTATGTTAACATGCAGACGACAAATTCATTTAACAACTATTGCCATCTATTGAAACCGCGCAGAACTTAGGTAGCCAATGCTATTCCATGCACAGTATTGTTTTATATAATATTATTCGACTTTTCTTATTAATTTCCTTACTGCATCTGCTTTTTCCTTTGTGGCTGACGTGCATGGGTAAGTAATTATTAACGACTAATGTAATGGTTGAATGTTTATGCTCCCAGTAAATTGGACAAGACATGAACCTGTTCAAGTTCCTAGTCAACACTAACAGTTTTACCAACATCGGATCTGGCGCGGCCCCGGGCGGCTAAGCAAACACTGCAATATACTGTACTACGTCACACATTTTTATATGAAGTCATGAAGGCTTTACAAGCACTGAAGTGACGAGTAAATACCATAATGTGATTTCATTAATACGTTTAATGGTTAAAATTATATATACTGTTTTGTCTACAATTTCATATACCCCTGTACTTTTATTGTTGTATAGTAGCAAAACTAAATGAAATTATGTAATAATTTTTATTTATCACAACTATTTTGAAAAAGTGACTTCAAACTTCTTAATCTGAAGTGCTTATTATGAGTATCGTTTATATTGGCAATATCCCTGTACTACGTGAAACGAAACAGTGACTATTATGCTAGTGAATTGGCAATACTGTACTACGTGCGTGCACAGGCAGGCTGCAGGCAGGAGGGAGATTGAGTCACAGAAGGAACTTCTGAAATATACTGATTACTGATATCAGTACCGTCCCCATATCTGAGGCCTCCAGACTGAAGGTTGGCGACTACAGTCGTTCTCGAGCTGTTTTTACCAATCCTCCAAGGATTTGCATCTACCTGGGACCAATTTTTTAGGTAAAATTATCGTTTCGGTCATTTTACGCGGACCTCCATGGGTTTAATTGACCGCGTAAACTGAGACTATACTGTACAGTATTCAGTTAGGTTTGCTGAATAAATATACAGGACTGTATACCTAACAAATATTACATCTTTACAGGCACAATGGGTAACTGGTCTTCTAAAGATGAATCTGAAGAGACTAAGTACTCACAGCAACCTTCCAAGAGAGAGAATCCTTCTAGTACCCAGACTAATAGTGGAGCTTCAGCACCTAGTTACAGTACCACCCAAACAAAAGCTCCAAAGGCTGCTCATCAAATTTCAGCACCTAGTTACAGTACCACCCAAACAAAAGCTCCAAAGGCTGGTCATCAAACAGTTAAGCACCATGTAAATAACTACATAATCCCAAAACCACAACTAAATGAGAGGCAACAGACACAAAATATTGATCTTCCCTTCCAAAGTTTGCCTGACAAGTTTGGATTACGTGTCTGTCCTCAATACAATAGTAAGGAAGGTTGTAATGCCCCAATTTGTAGGAGATTGCATGCATGTCTATATTGGTGCTTAAAGAAATGTAACCGTACAGTTTGTGAGAATGATCACTCGTTTACATCATCTCATAATAAAGTGATATTAGATGTTTTTTCCCATAGGAGTGATTTTAATGATTCACTGGTTTTTCAATATCTTAAAAACACTCACAAACACTTCAAAAAGTCGAAACGTGGACAACATGACTGTATTTGTATGTTTAATATGATGAAAAGATGTACAAGGGACCCCTGTACCCAAGTGCATTCCACTATGCCTTACCTTTGGGAAATAAATTATAATGAGAACTTCTTACGGTTGTCATACGAGCAGAGTGACCATTTGGAACGCTTATTTTGTCATCCAGCTCAAGATAAAGCTGAATTCCCTCCCTTACCATCAAATGTAAGACACCATAGTAGATATGAACAACTTCGAAATGTCTTATCAAGTAGTGAGTCATGGCAAGTTGATATGGAAACAATGAAGATTTCTTCAGGCAGTTCAAGCATTGTAATTCGTAGATTGTCAACCCCTTCAGACATAACATATGATCTTCGAGTGGCATCTCGTTGGATCTGGTACTGGTGTGATGACAATGGCTCTTGGAAACCTTACACACATGGTGATAACAACAAGTATTTTGTGGTAGCGCTCAGTGATCACCTGGAATATCACATGCATTTTAGTAATGAATTTCACTTCTTTGTTAAAGTTGGTGGACAACATTATGATATAGATACACGAGAAATGACACAGAAGAATATTATAACAGGCAAAATACGAAAAATAAGGAGAAGGCCAGCTTGTACAGTACTTGAAGATAAAGAAACATCATTTGATAGAATGTTTACAAAATTACCCAAAGACAAGAAGTACTTGTTAACTCCAGTGCTGCCACAGACATCTGAATATATCTTCATTGAGAAAATGATGAGTGAATCACTTTCAAATTTAAGTGTATTGTAGTGGAATTCTCCCCTACAAACGCTGTTTGTCGCTGCCTAGCCGACCCCACCAATTCCCCAGTGTATGCCTCGTGGTCTAGGTCAACCAGCGCCGCCATACAACACGGAGCGGGGGTCAACTGCTAAGCCACGCCTACCCCCGCTATTTAAGACCTGACCTCGTGGTGATCTGTCTCTCCTTCTACCTACACCAACCAGCCAGCAACACCTCCTCCGCCGCTGCCTGGCGGCCTTCGCTCCTCCGCCTGCCTGGCGGTACTCTCTCCCGCTGGCGAGCCACAAGCTGTCCTTCTCTGAGCGTCCTCACCAACCAGCTCTCTCTACATCACGCTTGTAACCATGCTGCCTTCCCAGCACCAAGCTGCATTGTACATCCAATACAACATGTATATAGAGAGCACATTGTGAGTTTCCTTTCTCCATTCCATCCTGAGTGTGAACCAAACAACACATACCCCACAAATGGTGACCCCCGGAGATTCGCACTCACACAGGATGGAGGAGAAACTGATCACGCTCCCAGTCTTCAAGCAACATGGAAGACTGGCTTATCCACCCAGAAGCAGCTCTCATCGGCTCTACAGCTACTGTCTCTACACCGCAGGTCAGACACCCTAGAGCAGCTCCTCTTCCTGCCCCAAGCACCAGGTCCTACCGACCCCAGCACACCCGTCCTGCCTCAGGCGCCGACCCCGGCCCAGCAGTAACCCCTGCCGCCCCTGATGCGGCCTCTGTTCCTGAGTGCGGACCCACACACCCCTCTTTTCTCCCTCAGGTACTCCCTGCTAATGTCCTGCACCCTGCTGCTGTCGTGGACCCAGCTGCTGTCACGAGCCCTCATCCGCTGCTGCTGACACAGCCCCTGCTCCTGACCCAGGTCCACACACCCCAGCAGGCGCATCTGTCGACTCTGTACCTGCCGTGAGGGAAGCACAACATTCATCGTCTCCACACACCCTTATTCTCCCTCTCTACTCCCACAGATATTGTGTATCTAGACAGTTGTATCCAGCGACCGGCTCATCACGCCATCGCCGTTGTCTCACATGAGGCACGCACCGCCCGTTCTGCCTCACATGTGCTATGCAACCCTGCAGACAACAAGTCTCCTACACAGCCTGGAGGGAAGGGGGAGTATTGTAGTGGAATTCTCCCCTACAAACGCTGTTTGTCGCTGCCTAGCCGACCCCACCAATTCCCCAGTGTATGCCTCGTGGTCTAGGTCAACCAGCGCCGCCATACACCACGGAGCGGGGGTCAACTGCTAAGCCACGCCTACCCCCGCTATTTAAGACCTGACCTCGTGGTGATCTGTCTCTCCTTCTACCTACACCAACCAGCCAGCAACACCTCCTCCGCCGCTGCCTGGCGGCCTTCGCTCCTCCTCCGCCTGCCTGGCGGTACTCTCTCCCGCTGGCGAGCCACAAGCTGTCCTTCTCTGAGCGTCCTCACCAACCAGCTCTCTCTACATCACGCTTGTAACCATGCTGCCTTCCCAGCACCAAGCTGCATTGTACATCCAATACAACATGTATATAGAGAGCACATTGTGAGTTTCCTTTCTCCATTCCATCCTGAGTGTGAACCAAACAACACATACCCCACAGTATCTTCTATTAACAGAATGCAAAATGATCACCTATGGAAAACCTACCAGAACAAGAAACGTCAGCTCTTATGCTTTTATAGTAATGATTTGTCAAAGGTAAATGAGCAATATCTTTTCCATGGGACAAAACATTCTGTAATTGATCTAATTTGCAGTGAGAATTTAGATTGGAGACTTTTTGGCAGGAACGTTGGTAATGCGTATGGCCAAGGAACATATTTTGCTAATAATGCTAAATTGTCAGATAGTTATAGCAAGACTGACGATTCAGGCCTAAGAGCAATGTTTATAGTTTATGTATTGGTTGGTACAATGACAGTTGGTAATAGAAGCATGGAATTCCCCCCAACAAACACTACTACTGGGAGATGCTTTGATTCCACTTGTAATGATAGACATGACTCTACTATCATTGTAAAGTACAATAAAGATGAATATTATCCAGCTTACTTAGTAAAATACCGTACCGCTTGAAATAGGTTTCAGTAAAGATCTTTCAAACACAAAGGAGATAATTTTATATATATATATATATATATATATATATATATATATATATATATATATATATATATATATATATATATATATATATATATATATATATATATATATATGCTGATAACCACAAGGAAAAAGAAAACACGAAGTTCCCAAGCGCTTTTGTGTAATTCACATCTTCAGGGGTGAGTGCAGACTAAGGAGAAATACTTGACAAGGCTAATATATACAACAGTAGAAGAGTGTGAGATCAAGTCCCTAGGGACAGCAGGTGTCCACAATGTTCCGGTCATAAGACGAGTCGGTCGTAAGTCGGGGACTACCTGTATGTATGTATATATATATATATATATATATATATATATATATATATATATATATATATATATATATATATATATATATATATATATATATATATATATATATATATATATATATATATATATATATTATGTTATGTTATATTATATTATATTATATTATATTATATATTATATTACAGTCAACCCTCGCTTTACTCGGTCCCACTTTACGCGTTTCCACGTTTACTCGGTACCCTGCCGAAACCGGAATGCTCACTTTCCGCAGTGTGTGTACCCTTTTACGTGGAGAGCGGCGCGAGCAGGGTGCGCACAAGGTCGCCTAGTCATCAAAACATTACCGAGTTCTTCACCCTCCACCCACCACAGCCGGCCCAAGTCAGTGATAGTGATAATGATAGTGAGGATATGGACTTTGAGGAGTTTGACAAAGAGGCCCTGCACGCCTCTGTGGTGGATAGTGATACAGGTGAGGGCCAATAATCTGCCCTCTGCCTCGGAACCAACCCCCCATCCCCGTGTGCCCAGCCATCTTTTCTACTAATGTAAGTGTTAAAAAACCTAATATTATTGATATTTCTCTTAATTATTAATTGTGTGTGCATACCATCATAAAATTAAGAAGTTACTTTTACTACAACGTAGGTATTGTGTCTGAAAAAGTGGAGTTTGGGGGTCGGCCCGGTCTCTATTTCAATTAATCCCATATGTTGTTGTTCACTTTATGCGGGCCGCCGTGGGTTGAATTAACCGCGTAAAGTGAGGGTTCACTGTATATATATATATATATCCTCCCCAACTTACGACAGGGTTAGGGACCCAAATCCAGGTCGTAAGTTGAAAATGCTTAAATAATACATAGAAAATCTAAAATGTCTTTTTTTTTTCTTCTTGGCACCACAAAACTCCTACTTTTAAGCTTGCCAGCCATTTTAAAGTGAATTACAAACGAAAATTTTGTCAGTACACAGCACAATCACTGACGTTGGGACTCGAAAATATATATACTGTACAGTGGTCCCTCGGTTAACGAACACAATTCGTATCAGAAGATCGCTCATTAACCGAAAATTTCGTTAACCAAAACCATTGTTTCAATGGGATTTTGGGGACAGTGAGTTCTGCTATAACGCGTGTTTTGACAACGCAAATTGGCTCTAACACGATTTATGAATAGAGGAACAATATTTGTATAACGTGAACGCTTGTTTGCTGTAACGCGATTTTTGCTTACTATTCCTCCAATTTTGTGGTATTAACTGTGAATATGGTAAAGAAGAATATCTCCAAGAAGCGTTCTGGTGATCGCATTCCCAGTGATAATCGTAAAAGGAAGGCTATAACCCTTGAAGAGAAGCTCGATGTTATCATCCTCAAAATCACCCTTCTCCACCATCATGTTATATTCATATTTTTTTAAGGTAAAGTGTTACATTTACTGTATGATTTCATTATTAGATATGAATGTAACATTTATTTAGACTGTGCTATCCTTTGTGTTAGGCTAACTACAAAATTTTTTTCGATTTAGAGTTGTAATCTGCACCTAACCCTACTTTCTCCATAAGCCCTGTTATTTCTATTATGCGAATTTCTATAACACGATGTTTTACAAGAACACAACTATCGCGTTATCGCAGAACTGACTGTAATTGGTTCCAGCTCACCGAAAATTACATACAAACTAAAAATAAATGCAGTAAAGTACACTTACTTTGAGGTGTGCATGTAGAAGGCTCCTGGTTGATGATGATGATGGGAATTAGAACGGGGGTGGAGGAGAAGGGAGAAGAGAAGTCATTGGGGTGGAAGAGAAGTCACCCCATGTCGCCATTTCACCCATAAAATTTTACGTTCACTTGGTGAATTCAAGATTATTTTCTTTAAATCAACACTGCACTGCATTATATATTGTCAATACGTAAAATAAACTTCAGAATGACCAATAATTGTACTGTAAAAACGTAAAAATAGTTTATGTTCAAGAGTCTCAAGCAAGAAGCTTCCTCCACTGAGCAGGGACACACACACTGACGCCATTTTGGGTGAGTCAAGTGGCTGTTTGGCACGCTAAAAACTAGGTCCCTGTACTTCAATTATATTAAATAATTGTTAAAATAACAAAAAACTTTAATATAAGACTTGGAAAATTATTGAATAGTACAACCTTCCTGATATTTACTCAAATGGTAACGAATTTAAGCCCTAAAATCGATTACTGTATTGGCGGACTAATACTACAGCTGGTGAGCAGGCAAAAACATGTTAGGAAAAATTCGTAAGGAATTCGTTAATCAAAATTTTTTCGTTAACCGAAGTGAAGAATCTTATGGAAGGTAATTCTTTAACTGAGGCATTCGTTAACTGAGGGATCACTGTATACTGTAACTAAGCCATTTTTTACAATTTATTAATACTGTCCTCGTGGTTCACAGCGGGCAGTAACATTCCAAAGCACTTGTTCTATGGCTGCGACGTTTACAAACACCTGGGAGTTCCAACACCTCTACAGTTTACAAGGGACGTCACAGCGTACGTGGTCGTAGGCCGAGAGATTTATGTTTATTTGGGTAAGGTGACGTTCGTAGACACATCGGTTGAGGTGCTGGGTGGCACTCCGTGCTGAGTGGAGGTGCTGAAGGCAGCAGCAATGTCAATTATTATTATCTTATTATATTGTATTTATTTAAGAAATTTTTGTATTAATTATTATTATTATTACAGTAGTGTATTATATTTTCACCCTCAGGCTCTGTTGTTTGTCATTGACCTGTGCCCTGATGGGCTAATCCCGTAAAAAAAAAAAGAAAAAAAAAGTTTTGTCTATCCTTGGTAAAATAATTTTAACGATTACTATTTTTGGTATACTGTATTGTAACTGCATTGTCTAGGTACAGTTGCCTTCTATTATAACAGGTGCAGTGGTTGGTGTGTTTAGTGAGAAGTGGCACCACCTCCCACCAGACAACAGTGAGGAGCTAATAGCATTCTACTTGGTAATGTATATTAAGACTACAGGATGCAGAGGATAACCATGCAAAAAATGCATACATTCACAGAGGGGGGGGGGACTGTTTGTTTAGCATCCTTGGTCTGGTTACTATAGTGAGGGTAGTTCTGCTAGTTTTACTCATGTAAACAAACTGTGGTACCACATCTCACAATACATGCCATGCCAGCCACTGTACCTGTTATAAAGTTATAAAGGGAGGCAAATTTGCATTGGAGCTATAGACCTCCACAGTCTATGCTGAACTGTATGCCAAAACAATTGTAAACTTGTGATGATTTTAATATTATTATTACTATTTTATTAACAGTGCATTAATGTAAACAAAACCATTCTTAGTTAAATATTTTTTCATTTAAGATGAAAGGTTTAACAGCAAATGAGAAAATATAAGTGAAAATATAGAAGTTATGTTGTACAGTAATATGCTACACTATTCTTTCTTTGTTGTTTGTCATTTGGGCTAATGCTACTTTCTTAATTATTATTGTGCCCTGAGCAAGGACAGCTACCTTTCAGTTAGGCTTAAGAATGTCTCGGGGTACCTCACTTGTCACCTGCAACATTTCTGAGTGAGGTTGGGAGTGTGGGCCCAGATTCACTAATGACTCACTGTAAGGCCCTATGATCAACCTTCAAACTGAACTAGTGATTCCCTAACAGTTTATGATGACCGTGACTGAACTTATTGTACGGCAAAAGTTACAGTCATCATAGTGAATCTGGACCCTGATGAATTGTGCCTTAGTGGGAAACTATGTGAACGTGAATTCTCCCTATAGTGATGATAATCACTTGTTTCACCCAAGTTGACATTTTGATTCATGTGTGTCTTAGTATTGTTAGATAGGCTGTTTATCCCACTGAATCATTGTCATAAAATAAATTTGATTAAAGCAAGACAGCCTTTCTCTATGCATCAGTGTATTCTCCAGTGATATTGTGAACTGAAATGTCAGGCCTTGGTTGAGAAAAATATCTGGCAAGGTACTGGCTTGTCTATAGGTACTGTATAATACATCATAATTATGTTCATCTAATTGCTAATTCTTTGAATATCATTGATGATTATCTCATTCTGCTTATTATCCTTTCTGCTCTTTACTCTTTCCCTCATTCTCTGCCCCTTACCCTGTCTACCTGAGCCATGTGTCATCCCCTTCTTAATCAGTTTTAATATATTTTATAACAAACCCATATATAATACCCATATTGTAAATCAGAAACATTATCACTCTGCACATTATCATGCTATCCAACATCCTGGCCACTCCTCAAATCTGAGTGAAAGAACAGCTTTTCTTTGCCACCTTACAAGGGTGCATACAGTAGTACTGTATTACAGTGTACTGTATTTCCCTCTCCATATCCAAGACAAAAACCGACCACAGATTCCTGCCTCCACTGGCTCTCAAGTACAGGCATAGATTGCTAATTTATCAGTCTTCTTATTTACTGTACATGTTTTCCAAGCTTCTACAGTCCATTGACAAGTTTGAATTTTTTAATTATTGCCCCAAAATTTATATCGTACTGCAGGCATGGGGCTGAAGTTAAGCTCTTTGGACTTGGCTTTGGCTTAAAAATTTTCTGAAGAAGCTTTGAAGCCACAGGCCTGACCATATATAAGTGTACATATTTAGGTTTCCGGGTAACGAGACGACTCTCAAACCTGGAAGAATCTAACATCCCCAGAAATTTTTTGGGTACTGGGAAAAGTTTCTGTTAATTGCATATTATTTCATCCTTGGAATTTGTTTCTACACCCAGAAAAAAAATTGGAAAGTTTTAGGAATTTTCCAAAATTACATATTACTGATCCTTGCTTTATGCTATGGTTGCTTTGTGCGACAACACAGCATAATGGGAATCCGCATATAGTGAATACTTAATCTTCTGGGGAAAATTAGAATATATTCCACAACTACTAAAAGTCACCAGAAATGCTATATAAGTTGTGGAAAAATCATTACAATACTCTAATGTGGGATAGAAATAAAGATAATACAATATAAAACTATAAACTAAGACATATGAAAAGCATGGGTGTTTGTGTGGAAAGTGAAAGTGTGTGGAGTGGCTGGCTCACTTCAGCCATGTCCCGTGATGTCACATACAGCGCAGTAGACACACACTGTGCTATGTTTCACAACCATTTCTGGATCATTAATGATATAAAAGTTGTAGAAAATCAGTAAAATATTCTAATGTGACTTAGATATAATATAATTTAATATAAAACTAGTGCGCCATATCTTCTACAGAATGCATAATAGGGAATCTTTTCGGCATAAGATGAATTACGGGTAGAAATAGGGTCACCGCATAAACGTGAATTCACATTAGTGAATACGCATAAGGCGAGGGCCCAGTGACAGTGAACCCTCGCCCAACACTGGTTTGTCCAATGCGCTTATGACTACTGTATTGTATATGCGTTTAATTACGTGACCAAACAATTTGCCCAACAATGAAAATTTAAAAGCGGGATAACAATGCGCCGCCTTTGCCATGCGGCAGTTAGAGAAGCCCGCCATGCTGCTCATCTGTCTCGCTTACGCACTCATATCACCAATGTTGTGTTAAAGCGGTTTTGGTAGCACACCCAAGAAACGTAAAAAAGTTATGACATTAGCTGAGAAAATAACATTTTAGATCGGCTACCTTATAGTGCATGCATAGCAATGTTTGCCTGTGAGAACTTTATAAACGAGTCCACCATACACACAATTCGTAGCTGTGAGGACAAAATATGTACATGTGTGAAAGCATCTGCATTTCTTAGTGTTAAGGTAGCTCAAGTACCAAGGAGGGATTGGTACTTAGAAAAAATAAAAAACTATGAAATATGTGGATCAGTGGACAAGTGAATGAGAAAGGATCTGTTGTCGATAGTGTAGCAATTCATGAGAAAGCACATAGCTCATAGGCTCATGTTGTGAAAACTGAGGGGGCAGGGAGTGATGGTGCTTCTGTGACTGATTTCCAAGCAAGCAAAGGGTAGTTTGAAAATTTTAAAAGCCACTTCGCTGTACATAATGTGAAGCTTCTGGCAGAGGCTGGATCAGCAGACAAAGAAGCTGCAGAGCACTTCAAGCCCATGCTGCTTGAATTGACAAAGGATATGCCCTGGAACAAGTGTTTAATGCTAATGAGACTGGCCACTTTTTATAAATGTATGGGTAACTGAACCTATATTACAAAGACCTAAAAAGTTGATCCAGGATATAAAGCTTTCAAAGACAGGCTGACGTTATTTTGTGGAAATGCAGCTAGTGAATTAAGTGCAAACCCATGCTTGTGTACCATTTGGAAAGGTAAAAAGGTAAAGATAAGCTTCATTTGCCTGTTGTTTGGAAGTCCAATAAAAGGCCTGGGTGACTAGGGTGCTCTTTAATAATTGGTTGCAGTATCATTTTGTGCCTGAGGTCAAGGAATATCTCACGAAGAAGAATTTTGACTCAAAGGTGATGCTATTGTTGGATGATGCCCCCCAATACCACTTCAATTCTGCAACCAATAGATCAAGGTGTCATCAAGACATTAAGTCATATACGAGGAATATCTATAGGTGAGCAACTGAAGCAATGGATACTGGTGCTTATGAAACACTGATGGAATTCTGGAAGGCATTTAACATCAAAGACTGCATTAACATTATAAAAATATCAGAGGATGAAGTGAAGCCTGCCACCATGAACGCTTGCTGGCACCAACTTTAGCCTGAAATTGTTCATGATTTCAGGGGATTTCCGACGATTGATAAGGAAATCACAGAAATAGTGAAACTAGCAAAGGAAATTGGAGGTGAGGGTTGTGATGACATGCAGAAAGAGGATGTGAATGAACTGTTGGATTTGCATTTTCAAGAACCAACAAATGAGGAGCTTATAGCAGTTAACAGTAAAAGTGATGATGATGATGCTGAAGTGGAACTCATAAAACCTAAATTAACAATGAAGGCGACCTCTGAATTCCTCTTGAAAGCAAATGAACTTTGTGAGATATGTTTTGACATAGATTCAATAATGGAGAGAAGTGTAAAGTTCAAAAGGGGCCTTGATCTTTGTGTGGCATACAGAGACATTTTGACAGATTTGCATAGAAAAAGCAAACAATAGATAACAACAGACTTCTTCTTGAGGTCGCGGTCACCTCAACCATCAGCTTAAGAAATAAAAAATCATTCCGGTTTCATCATCATCGAAGTCTTCTTCATCAACCACCATCATCAGAAGGCTTCACAATATGTACGATATCATCGTCATCATAGTTACGCTACAATCATCTAACCATGGATCAGTGAGTACTGTACAGTAATATGATTTTATAATGCCTATTAATAATATTTAAAAAAATTATGGTATATCAGTTCTATTATTAACATATTTGTGCATTATGTAAATGTTAAAAAATTATGCATTTCATGTGATAAGAGTACAGAAGCGACCATGATCTCGCCTCCCCATTTTTCCCATAAGAAGCTAAGTTTCCCCAACGTGATTTGCCAAACATGATGTTTTCAAGGAACTTAACCCCCTCATTGGACAAGGGATTTCTATACTGTATTTCATTCTTGGAATTTGCTCCCAAACCCCAAAATAAATTGGATCGTTTCTGGAATTTTTATAATTACACATCATTTCATCCTCAAAACCTGGGTGAAATCTTTTCTTTTTTTTTCTGAAAGTTTTCTTGGAAATTTCCAGAAAATATGCCTAATTTTCAAACTTTGAATTTACTTCAAGACCATGGGAAAAAATTTGGGGGCGAGATTTTCTGGAACTTTCTCAGAAAATGTGCCTAATCTTTAACCTCAGAAACTCTTTTACAGACCGGGAATTGCGAAACTTTTCCTAGAAAAATTCAAAACCAATTTCAATTCCAGGTAGAGAGTCCTGGCTAACAGAGATATTAATGTACAGATACGTATTCCCTTACAGTAAAGCCTCGAATTACGATGGAAATGTGTCCTCCAATATTGCAGTGTAAGGTGAATCATTAATTACCATTAAAATAAAGCGATAATAATGAAATGTGTTCCAAAGTCTGACCTTTTCATATCTTTTGTGTGGCTTTTTACCCTCTTTTCTCCCAAAACAATAAAATTAATGAAAAGAGCAAATTATATTCTTTAAATAATGTTTATGAATGCACCTTATACAATATAAATAAATAATAATAATAATAATAATAATAATAATAATAATAATATGGTCACACAAGAGATGGGATGCCATTGTTGTTGTCAGTCAGTGTTTACACCCATAATGTCAGTTATCCAACTGAAACAAAAAATAAGACCCTGGTTGTTGCTGTAGTAAAATTAATGTAAAAAATATGTATGCTTTAATTAATGTTATTTAACGTACAGTAGAAGTGGCCACTGATGGTAAAGAAAAAAGTGAGAATATGTATTTGATTGAATTAATGTTTATATATGCAAAATGAACAATACAATTCATTAATAATACATAGAATATTAAAACACACAAAAGTAGACAAGACGGCATTGTTTTCCTTCGTGTTTACACCACCCGTGACGATGGTTCTACATATGAAACTGAAGAAAATAAGACCCTGGTTGTAGCTCTGGTAAAATTAATGTCATAGTTGTTGCTGAAGCTGTTGCTGAAACTGTTACTGAACCTATAGTTGTTGCTGAAGCTGCTGCTGATGCTGTTACTGAACCTATAGTTGTTGCTGAAGCTGCTGCTGATGCTGAATTTGATGGTGTAGATGAACCTGAAGTTGATGGTGTAGCTGTACCTGAAGTAATGTTATTGAATGTTAATAAATGCAACAATAGAAGTAGCTAAACATTAATGGTAAAGAAAAAAAGCGAGACGGATTTCGCAACTTGTAAGTGCATATACAGTGGTCCCTCGGTTAACGAACACAATTCGTTCCACAGAGTCGTTCGTTAACCGAAAATTTTGTTAACCGAATCCATTGTTTCAATGGGATATTAGGTAATTGGTTCCAGCTCACAGAAAAGTACATACAAAGTAAAAAAAAAAAAAATGCAGTAAAGTACACTTACTTTGAGGTGTGTATGTAGAAGGTACCTGGTTGATGATGATGATGGGAATTAGAAGTGGGGGTGGAGGAGAAGGGAGAAGAGAAGGAAGTGGGGATGGAGTTGAAATCACCTTTCAGGGGACCCATGCTTGATGCAGTAATTTCACCAATAAAATTTTAAGTTCACCGGGTGTAATTCAAGATTATTTTATTTAAATCAACACTGCACTATATATTATCAATATGTTAACAAAATTTCAGAATGACCATTAATTTTAATGTAAAAATGCAAAAATTTTCAAGACACCAACAAAATTGATGTTCACTCCACTGTAAACAAAGCCAAACTGACACCTGGTGGGTGAATCAAGTGGCTGATGGGTGCACAACAAACTAGTTCCCAGTATTGCATATACTGTATTATCAATATGTCAACTAAATTTTAAAATGACTAATAATTTTAGTAAAGAAAATGCAAAAATATTAAAGAGCACAACTTTCTTGATATATACTCCACTGATAACGAATGTAAACATAGAAAACATAGAACAGATTACTGAATTGGCAGACTAGCCCATCAGCTGATGCTCTCAACAAAACGTGTTTGTCGTAAGGTTTTGTTAATCGAAGTTTTGTTCGTTAACCGAATTGAAGATCCTTATGGGAGGTAATTCGGTAACCGAAATTTTGTTAATCGAACCGTTTGTTAACCGAGGGACCACTGTATGTGAAAACATGTTGTCATAAAGATGTCATAGTTGTTGCTGAAGCTGCTGCTGATGCTGAATTTGATGGTGTAGCTGTACCTGAAGTTGATGGTGTAGCTGAAGTTGATGGTTGCTTCGAATAATAAAGCTGTCAAAAGAACCTTGCACAGCTGCTTTCTTTTCTCATTATACATCTTTATACAGAGGTCAAATGCATTTTTCACATCCCTATTAATTTTAATGCTTCTTTCTGTTAATGGATCGTTTTAACACATCTAGTTTCTCGGCTAAGGTTATACACCTTCTTTTAGCTTTTGAACCAGCACTACCTTCACTTGCTCTCTTGCTCATGTTGAATCAGGACGGAAAAATGCCGTAAGAAACCTGAGAAAGTTTTCTCATTTTCCTTTTCAGATGCGTGAAAACAAAAGGCCCACCAAGCTGTGACTGTTTATATAGTGATGCTGACGTCACCACTCACAAGCCTGGCAGCCTCCGTGTGCAAGGCGTGTTTTTTCTGATTTGTATAATTCATATTGGGATTTAGTAATTATTTATATGAAAATTTTATTTTATTTTATTTTTTATTCTATTTTCAGCATAAATACAAAGAAAATAACTTGTAAATTGAATTGGGTCCAAAAAACCAGGGTCTTAAAAATGAATTGTCGTTAGTAGAACCGTTGTTATCGGAGGCTTTCCTGTATTTACGATGGGATTGGGTTCCTGAAATCCCCATCAGGATCCTTATAACATGGGGTTCAATGTGATAGGTTCCTGACCAGCTAGATACCTACATGTATCACAAAAAAAAAATTAAATCCTACAATACTACAGTACAGTACTATCAGTACAAAGCATTAAACAACACTCACCACATCATTAAGAACAAGTCTGGTCGTCATCACATGTCCCCTTCGAGGCTAAGAGGACTTAAGGTGGAGCGGAGACATCAATTTGAGTCCTACAGAGACTGGGAAGTATGAAGAGTGAGGGCTGGAATATAGCCTTCATCTTAGCCTTAAAGACACTTGCCAGACATTTTCAAGGTTACACTGCTCATTTCACAGTCATAAAAACACAATAATAATGATGGGAACTCAATTCTTTTATGAAAAAAAAAAAAGTAAATGTTGCGATGGAGGTGTGGCAGAGGATTAGTGGCTCTCATGTTACTGAACTGACCGATGCAATGTCGGGTGGAGGTGGGGCGGAGAATTAGTGGGACTCGTGACCTTAAGATGTCTTAAATAAAGACGAAATCTAAGTTATTTTTGAGCACAAGGCTGTTAGCATATATAGTATATTTACGGGTAGCAAAAAAGTGCACTGTAAATGAATTAGAACAAGAACAAGGAATTGGAAAATAGGGGGTGAATATAGGTTGTAATAGCAATAATGTGAAGAAAGAGAGACAAGGTGTGAAAATAGAAACATGAAAATAAAATATTTATGACCACTCTAGCATTAAGGCTATCCACTTTACACACCAGCCCAGAATTGTTAAAGGTGAACTTATGACAACCTCACAAAATACAGTACAGTACTGTACTGTATACCTAAGGGCAAAATTTGTCTCACCTTAATGATAACAATTTGATGTAGTGTAAACCTGAGTTATACATTCCTAGAGTGCCTTGTGTAGTCAACACCAAGCTTATTTTGTAACCCAAATGCAGAGTAATGCAAAGCCAATCTGCTCCAATTGTCCACTCTGACTGCTAGCTAGACACTGACTGTACTCGACTTAGTCTGGGTTCATTTGGAATTGATGATATTGGGTAAATTTGCTTACATTCTTGGGCAACAGATCCAGTTGCCATGGTAATTGAATTCTAAGTTTGATGATCACAGCTTCAGATTTTCAGACCAACTGCTGTGTCATGTCCTTTTCATTTGAGGCCGAGGCCAAACAACCCAGGGGAAAGGAAATGGTAATCAGCTTATCCAAGGAATTAATAAATTTACTTGGGCTACCCTGAGAAAGTCCTGTCAAATTGGACTTCAGAACCCAGTACTGTACTGTATTACTTGAGCCACACAATGAAAGGCAAAGCCAGAAAAGCAGTAATGAACATACTGAAATTAGGGAAATCTCTCAGAGTGGGTGGTATCACCAGAAAGGTTAAAACATAGCAAAAATGTTGAGAAAATAATAACATCCTTGTGAGAGTATGTTGGATGTCTCAAAAAGCAGGGACTGTACCACAATAATGGTTGAAGAATGTAATAGTAGCCTCATAAAGGTAGAAATTTTGCAAGGAAGAACAAGTATTGCTACGTTCAATGTACACTGTCTTCCTTGCCATGCTATGAACACAATACAAGTTAGAAAAAAGAAAGCCAAAGCACAGGTCATCGACCCACAACGGGACCTAAGGGGCGAAAAAATAAGAGTAAAAAGAATTTAAAAATAGAAAAGAAAAAGATTACCGTATATTAATCAACACCACGAAGATGCTGAAAGACCAGCTTTTTGAAGTGAGACAGATTGTGTGAGTATGGAAACAGAAGAAAGAAGAGCATTCCACAGTTTGGTTGTGTGAGGAAAGAAGGATTTACTATAACGGGTTATTCTAGTGTGACCGACATCCACAGAGAAACGGTGGGCACCGCGGGTAAGACGAGTGTTACGAACCCACGGCCTTGCCGGCGGTACACAGGATGCCAAATCCACCGAACATTACCCATTAAAGTACCTGTAAAAGAGAGAGAGTGAAACAAGAAAAAATACAAGTCATAGCTTAAAAAAACTTTCATTATTGTGATCAAATTTAAGTTTCCCAGCTCAAAAAATGCCTGGGATAATGCCAAGACAAGGAAACAAGAAAGATGAAAACAAAGAAATGTAGCAACCGCAGAGTACTGTATTGTACCCCCATTCAGAACTCATATTCTCACCACAGAATAGGGGTTGGGGGTGTACAATATAGATAAGAGGAAGCAGTCTTATTGAGTACACCTAGGAAAGTATATGATTGGGCTGTAAGAGATACTTATATAAGATCATAAGAATGGAGGAAACTGCAGCGGGCCTATTGGCCCATACGAAGCAGCCCTATTTACTCCCAATCCCTATCGCTCATATATCCGTCCAACTTATATTTAAAGCTACTCTACGTGTTTGAGTTAATGATGAGGTTCGTGTAACTTGTTCCACTCATCCACTACAGTACTCAGTTTCCAAGCCAGTGTTTACCTATCTCATGTCTAAATCTAAAGTTGTCTAATTTAAAACCATGGCCATGAGTTTGCTCCTGGTAAGGCTTAAATTTTAATTATACATGTTTGTGCCCTTGAAGATATTGTGCCCATAAAAAACATATTATAACTACTATTAGCTTTAGTTATACAGTAAAATACATAATTAAAGATAAAAAACCATCTTAAATTAAAAATTTAGTAATTTAATGAAATTATCTCTTTTTCTTCAATCATGTAAAGGGAAAATATAAATTAATTTCGACAATACCTGTACCCTCTATAGCAGGTTCCACCCCCTATAAACACTACTACAACCTTTACAGAGCATCATTTGAATGCTAAAATGTATAAATAAACATAAAAAGCTTTACAATCACCTAAGTTCATTCCACCACAATTATACTGCATGCCTAGCTAGACCATATGTCCAGCCACAAAAGGTAAAACAGAAGATACAAGAGATAAATAGTGATAAGACTCCTGGAGGCTTTTATGACCACCTCCCATACAGGAACTCCCAGGTGTGAAGCATGTACAAAAGCAGAATATCTCATTACAGCTCCTCAAGTAAGAGTTTCATGCACAATTCTTCACCACAATGAAGTCTTTCATAGGTCAAAATTTACAAAATAGATTTTTATCCCATTTAAGGAGTGCGTCCGGCTGAAGCACGAAATTCATAAATAATTGATCAACCAATATAAATTTTCTGTCGGCAATTAAGGACACCAGATACATTGTTGCTATACCTCTGAATCAGTTCTGCCTAATCCCTAATTCCTGATTTTTCCCTTATATTCTAATCACTTTTCAAAATCCTACTTCTCCATAACTTCTTGCTAAATTACATTGAAATTCATGTGTAATATAGGTAATTTATTTCTGATTATCGCTTTTGTGTTGGGTGCATGAATTTTTTCCTCCAAATTTTTATAAAGATAAATCAGCAAATAAAAAAACCCAAGCCAAATATAATGAAAATATTTATGTTCAGCCATGCATAATATGTTATTCTACAACTTACTTTTTGTTTTATTAGAGTCGGCCCATAAATAGCTGAGCCTTAGGGATTTGAAGGTTAGAAAAACTAGTTTTGAGATACGGGCCAAAAAGGTGGTGTGAGAGCAATCCACAATCATACATCATTCTTGCATGTTTGATGAGTAACTGACTCTCGTCCTGTGGGAAGCTAACTAAGAAAGGTGCCAGATACTGGTTTTTACCAAGTGATTGGTATTACTTTACACCAAAATATTATTATAAATACTTTTCTACAGCTTTTCCTACATACAGGGTAAACAGAAGGGCCCTCTAAATGAAGGGAGGGTCAACAATCATGCATAGCTACATATATATTATGAATTTCACAATAAAAATACATCAGCATATAGTCCTAGGAAACAGGTTTCCTCAGGAATTTTTCTGAATGTTTTCGTAATTTTCCAATTTTCATTGTATTTTCAGCTGGATGCTCCCCTAAGTCCCAAGAGACCTTGAAGTGAAAACTGGCTACAGTATACTGTATGCAAAATGGTTATATGGGAGCAAAGGAAATAATGTCAGAAAGAAAACTCTATTCCAGATGTTCATCATGAAGGACACAAAAGGAATGAACATTAGTACAGTTACACCAAGTACAAAAAAGGAAGATCCTGTGCCCAAACTCGTCCCCCAACAGTCCGTTTTTGCTCACCTATTTGATCAATCATGTACTGCCAATACTGCTGCACTGTGGGCCAAGGCCATGCTCCCTGCCTTGTAGTTTACCCATACTATTTGGTCGGGTTATGGAATGTTAAATGTTAAACCCTGGTCAGCATTTTTTTTTTGTGCTTAAAAGGTGCAATTTGGCATATAAAACAGGAGTATAACATTCATTTTGGCTGTACTCCCCATTTTGAAGCTTGTAAGCCATAAGGTTAGGGTGGGAGGCATGGCCAGCATGGCTGTGTGGCATAATATACTGTACTGTGATGCCACATCTAGTCATGTTTTCTACTGAAAATATCTTCATTGTTCCTCCTCACTTAATTAGATCACTTATATACCCGGTACATGTAATTTATTCATAACAGTTATAAGTTTATTGCGGCAGACTAACATTGTTTACATTATGAACTGGCAAATCTCACCACGGTTTACTATTCACACACGCGACTCCGCAATCATGAATATTTTTGTTTTTCACCAAAGTTCTTACTTTTACAATAATTATATAAGTACAGGTGATAGTTGAAAAAGAATGTCATGATTCTGGGAAATCATTTTGTAAGTTGACTGCTTCAGCATGGTGAAAATGATACTGAGGCCAACACAAAGGGGAGGCCTCACACCCATGTCGTGTCTTGAGAGGTTGCAATGTGCCATAATTAGACCTACAATAATCTCTCCAGGCCATTTTAGATGCCACGGGAAGTTAAAATAAAATACGTAGACCACTCCTGTAGGTAGATCTACGAATTTGACCATTGATAGGTTTAGGTTTGGGCTTTAGCATGATAAATGCTGCCTCTATTCTCTTTGTAAGTGACAAGCTTGGACACGGGATCTTCCGTATAACCTCATGGCATACTCTTATATTCATTGGTTTGATGTCAGGAGTAAAGTTCTCTCTTTGACCCTGTATTTTCATTGCTACCATATACAGTCATGTCGCATCTTACATAGGGGTTATGTTCCAAAGAGGGTTCATGAAGCCCAAAATGCATACACACTCTCCCTGGATTACAGAAAGTCGAGGATACAGAATGCCTCCCGTAAGTCCCATTATAAAAAAATTATGGTTGTGCAAAAGTTTCTTTATTGCCGAAGGTAACTAGTATGGCATAACAACACTGCAGTAAACCCTCAATATCTCGGAATTTCATATAACTAGGCATGGATATGGTCTCGGAATGTATTGGTATAACTCTGGGTAATGCCGAGATATTTAAAAGTATCTGGAAAAATCTCAGCATATCTGGCCACCTGCATCACCTACCATGCCTCTGTGTCACCTACCATGCATCTATGGCGCCTACTATGATGCTTCATTCTTCGCCTGCAGTGCTGGTAAAAGTTACTTTTTTTACAATTAATAATTACATGTACACATGCATGGGTCGATAATTTTTTATTGTTGTATTTTTGTAGGAGGGGGAAGTGCCTCGATATCGGAATTTGGGATAACTCGGCAAGGCCAGAGCCCCATATGTGCCGAGTTATTGAGGGTTTACTGCATTTGTGGAGGATTATGCATAAGATGGTGGAGTGCATCCCCTTTTGAGATGCCATCTGTGATTCAGTACAGGGTACAGTACATATTTACCTTATGGAAGGGTCATTTTCGGTTTACAGAGAATTCAGCTTTCGGAGAGGGTTCAGGAACGGAACCTTTCCGTAAACTGGGGAGTGTCTGTATAGTCAAAATTACCCTCGAAAATCCCTTAATTATGGTTATATTTAACCATCAATAGTGCACCTGGCGACTTGGCTGGTTAGGCCTATTTCAGTTTAATCGCACACCACATGAAGAATGTGCCCCCCAAATTATAAAATAAATATCGTAAAGTAAAAAACATAAATTAATCATTATGTATGTAAAACCAAGCACTGAGGATGGGAAGGAGAGAGCTACAGCTGACGTTTCTCACTCACTGCTCTGCTCTCGCACCATCTGGTAAATGGCAATTCATTATTTTTTATTTTATTATTATTTATTCCTCACATTTACTGGTACAGTATATAGTATACTCTCGATTTAACGGAATCTGATATAACGCACTCTCGATTTAGCGGAAAGAATTTTTTCCGTTATTTTTCACTCGATTTAGTGAACTAGTTCACTAAATCAAGATTAATTCCGTTAATACGCTCACACCTACAGAGACACATCAGACACATGATATATACAGAGAAACGTTAAAAAAATTATTCATGGCTTACCTTAAACAAGGGGGTTTGGTGTTTGTTTTAATTTTTTTTCTAGAATTTCTAATTGGTAGATGCACTCTTTTGACTTTCTCCCTCACACCACTTCTTTTCTGAGACTTCTGAGAGACTTTCGGCATGATGCCTAAGCACAGTAGTTAGTTTACCTGAGATGTAGACCGAAAGGAAGCAGTGAACAACACATGTGGTGGCGGCAGGACACAGACTGAGCGGATGTAAACAAAACCCACACGCTAAGCTGCGCATTTGGCACGGAATTTAACGGAATCACGCTCGATTTAGCAAACTAGTTTGCTAAATTGAGCGAAAAATAACGGAAATTCGATTTAGCGTAAATTTAATGGAATCGCGTTCAATTAAGCGAACTAGTTCACTAAAACAAGGGAAAATAACGGAAATTTGATTTAGCGGAAATTTTAATTTAATGGAAAGTTTTTTTTTAGTTTAACAAATTTATTGACAAAGCTTGGAGTACAGTTTGCCTATTCTGAGTAATTCAGTCAGGTCTTGACACTGAGGGTGGAAAGGGGTGGCTTGAATTAGTTCGTTAAATTGGGAAAATCCTATTTATTATTTTGTACAAAGAATAAGTTCTTCCACACACATACAGTAGAACCTCGATAAGTCGGACTAACTGGGGCAGACCCCAGTCCAAAAAATGCTTAAGTCCGAGAAAAGTGACTATACGGGGGAGGGGTGGAGATAACACTGCTTATCTGAAATGTTCAAAGAAAATCAGTTATGTTATTACTGCACTTCAACAACTAAGGTCTTTAAGTATATAACTAGGTTATTAAAAGAATATTACATCAACAATAAAAAAAATATATGAAACAACACTCTGGGTTGAAAATCAGACATGTAAGTCTGGTTGTCACCGAGATGATTGTTATTTACTGTAAAGTGTTATATGTAAGTAACCACAGAAATTGTCTTACAAATCAAGAGAAAACTGTATACAGGTGTTCCTCTACTTACGAACAAGTTATGTTCCTGAGGCTTGTTTGTAGGTCCAATTGTTTCTAAGTCCAACTTAACCCCTGTAGATACCAAACATATTGTAAAAATGAAAAGATTATGGATATTTAGTACAGCTATACCCTTTAATACAGCCTTAAAACCTGGCTCACTCTTTTCCTCTTCGGTAATGTTTGTTCACTCTGGAATTTTCTTCAAAATAATCCAGTCTCATCCACATTATACACCTGTTCTGGCAGGTAACCCCGCTTAAGTAGAAGAACACCTGTACTGTACAGTACTATAAAGATAAAAATAAGAACAAATAAGTGTAGGAGTATATTTTATGTGGAAGACAAACGTTTAACTGGGAGCAGCTAGTAGAGGGGTGAGGGTAGCATGGGTGGGTGGCTCCCTCCCCCTGTCCCACAAGATTCATTTAATGCTTCTTTTTGCAATTCCACCACAATTCTCTTATAATTTAGGATCATTTGGTGCAAGGTTGACAAAATGTTATCCTAAAAGAATCCCACACTGAACATGAGTTATTTCATACTCATTTGTTTACAAAGAGTAAATAGCTGATTGGCCTATCACAATGTCTGTCTTCAACACTTAGTAATTAGTACAGTACAGTTGTATTTATCATCACTTAACCATTAAGCCTCGGGTTAGGATGCTGTTGGCAGTAACAACCCCACGGGGATAAATCGTGAAAAAAAATCCAAAAATAATAAAAATAAATAATAAAGTCAAATAAAAAAAAAAAATGGCAGGAAAATAGGCAGACATTCTGGAACATCACCCGGGGCGCGCTAGTCGGACGTTCTGGAACGTCACCCGGGGCCTAAGGGTTAATAAATACTATTGCAGTGAATTTATCACCACTTAATAAATACTATTGTAGTGTATTTATCATCACTTTATAAGTAATACTGTAGTGTAATGTATTATGCATCTGCATGTACCCTGTTTTATTCATTAACCATTTGTTAAAGTGTACAAGTAGCCAAACTGAGTCACCAAATAACACTCAAAGGTAATAAATAATGTTTTTAAAAAGGTATCTTCATATCAAATACTATACAGTGTGTTAGTGACCTCTGTAGTAAGCTGGTCTACTGAAAGCTTATCCTCTTATTTTCAAGTCATATTGCAAATTACATACAATATTGTATTTTTCCCTATTAATCTTCATGAAACCCATAAGAGGCCAATCATATGAGAATACTACTGTATAATACTGAATCAATAAATAAATAAACCTGACGAATGTGTCAACACCTGATCAGCCCCAGTCTCCTTACACACTCAAGTGTCTTAGTTCTCAGTAGGCCTACCTATAGCAAATTTGATTAGACCACTGTACAGTATTCAGTAAGTATTATTCAGTTCATCAGATTTTTTTTATTTAATCTTCCCCATTTCTTTAACTTTTATTTTTTTTTTTAGAATTTCTGGTGACCAGAGCATCTCAAAATCCGATTTACCAAGGTTTTACCATTTCTCCCACACGTCCAGCTCGTGACACAGTTTAGGCAATCACCCAGCTCAGCTGACTCACACGAGACATCACATCATGCATTTAAAGCTCAGTAACTCACTGCATCATAACACATTTACTTCCCACATATGCTCTTTTTCTTATTTTATAGTTTTACAGTACTATACAGTATTATATTTTCCATATTTCTAAGACACACTAGAGTACTGTAATGAGTTTACAATTTTTAGTTTTATTATAAGTAACAATATACGAGGCAGCTGAGTTGGCATGTGGGCCACATAGTTTATAGTCAAGGCCTTGGCTAGAACCACCTCCATACATGTTCACTTCTCACACCCTTGCTCTTTGTTTTCTTGTTTTATATTATATTTTCTTTATTTCTAAGCCACATTTGAGTATTGTACTAATTATTTGACAACTTTTATAGTTTTATGAAAAGTAACAATAAATGCAGAAGCTAGGCTGGCAACTTGGAGACATAGTTATAGCTCACAACCAACACACACACACCCATGCTCTTCCTTTTTCCTATTTTATAGTTTTATATTACATTTTCTTTATTTCCAAGTCACATCGTTTATATAGAGTAAAATAATTGTTAAAGAAATCAGTTTTTCTGAGACGCAAGCCAAGAGTCAGCTGTGGCCTGTACGAGATGGTAATGCATGTTACCATTGTTACATATGAAATTATAAAAGTTGTGGAAAAATCATTTAAATATTCTAATGTGACTTAGAAATAAAGAAAATATAATATACTGTAAAACCATAAAAAAAGAAATATGTAGAGCATAGGTGTGTATTCTGTGTGGGAGGTGATCATAAGTGTGGATGCAGTGGGTAGTTTGTCAGTAGTGCATCTGGCGACTCAGCTGTTAGGCCTATTTCTGTTTAAATGTGCCACTGATTGTCAAGTTGTTTGAGTAAAGAATATTTAGGAAAATAATGAAAGCATAAAAAAGCAAGAATTATAAAAGATAATGCACACACTGCATTGCAACTCAACTGGTATGTACTGCCTCTGCTGACCAACCCTTAGCAACTGTTGCTAAAGGTCAGATGGCAGAGGCACACAACCCAAACCCCCTCCTCTGCTCAATACACACGGCAATTGAGGCTGAGAGTGGCGCAGGTGTTAGTATTTCCCTCAGCCATATGCTCCTACAATCACTGCGTCTTTCTTTTTTTTTCCTAAGCCCGGCACGTAAAGTTGAATGCGTGTAAAATGCAACACAACTGTAACCATTTATCCAAATGAATCATGCATACAGAATCCCTAATAATGGTGCTGAAAGCCTCTTGCCAATTATAATTTTACTGATCACCATATTGTATCTACATCACCTTTTTTTTTATACAGTAAACCTTTGTTATTCGCAGGGGTTAGGTTCCAGGGAATGGCGTGAATAGGCAAAACCATGAATAGCAACTTATACTACCTTAGTGCACTACTGTATACCTATACCAAACAACCGACCAGCCACAGCAGCACTCATCCCCTCTTTTAACTTGTCTAATAATTCAACTTTCTGTGTCAGGGGCATCACTCATCACTGACTTCTGCCTCTTACATTTCACTCCACTAGCACTGACACTAGGCAGTCTTTTAGGAGCCATTTCACATAGAAACACTAAAGCTTTGAGAGTACAACTTGAGATGCTGCGGGAAAAGGCTTGCAAGCTAACCACCATCTGCTTACCCCGAATTGTTGAAATCGCGAATCGCAAAGGTCTACTGTACTACATATCACCACCATATATTTAAAATAATAAATATTGTTGTGGATGGAAGAAATCTTACAAAACCTAATATACTTTTGGTTATTCTCTAAATCCAACCCTAATAAGCATTTTCCTAAGATGCCTAATTGCCAGAAAAGGGAGTAAACACAAGCTCTCCTGAATTTGCTGTTGTTTATATTCACTGGTATATTATGTTCTGAAATGGTATTTTCAACACTTCAAGATATCCATCAAAATTATGCTTAGTGTATGAGGGGGCGAGGGGGAGGCGCCCATCCTGTGCACTACTCTATGTTTGTTTGTGAAAACTGACAGGTACAGGCAGGAGTTGCTATTTTGCTCCATAATATACTACTACAGTAAACCCCAGATATACCGAACTTTAATACAGTACTGTATACTGAATTTCTGCTTTAATGAACCATGTGGGCCTATCTAACATGTGTAAAGTGTACTATGTTATGTATAGTGTACATAATAGTGCATAGTGTTTCAGTAGTTACCTAACACTGGCCACCTCAGATCACCAGGAAACAACTGCAGATTCATCCTCAGATAGGTAAATACAACTGCATTTAGTACTGTACAGGTACTTGTATTTTTTCTTTATTTTCTGGCTTAAATATTTAATTGATTAGATATAATAAACTTTCGGCTTTAATGAACCACCTTTCCCCCAATTGGTCCATTATATCGGGGACTTACTGTATGGAGATTTTTACACCAATCTCCTGGTTAAAATTAAAATTGTTTTGTCAGTGTTAACAATTCCAGCTGAGTACAAAGTGACAGAACTAGTGGAATTAAGAATATTCATAAAATTGAGATCTCTGAATACTGGAAGCTTTATTAAGATCTACACATACTATAATATACTTTAAAGGTAGATGCACAGACTAATATTACACTCACATTTTCACAGTGGATTCCCAACTGCAAATAACAACTTGTTGGGAAAACCATTGTTGTTATTCAATACATTAAAAAAATACTGATGTACTGATAAATTCAAATACAGTAGATTCAATTACCCTACAATAGTAATTTCTACTTTAACAAAATTCTCCAGTAACTTTGTCATATTTTTGTACTAGTTATACAAAAAATAGTCTCATGAATGTGAACTGATGTGCCTAAAATATTTGTTTTATTCAGGGACATAACACTGCAACAGTAAGTGCCATCACTCAAAACTGAATTTAACCAGCATTTGGTAATAATTTACTTTCATTGAAAATATGACTTCTGTCAAAGGAAACGAACTATTGATTAGTAATACAATTTATATGGACAGAGAAACAAAGGCCATCATCAACGACAAATTTGGCCTTATTTTTACGATACAGTAGTTATTACTAAAAAATGAGGGTTAAAGGAAATTAAAGCTAACAAACATAAAAAAGGTTAATGTATCTACAAAAGTAGGTGCCAATTCTCTGGAAAAAAATTAAAATAATTATATATATATGTTTAGTATATACTGTACAAACAGTATATATAAAACTGAACAGTTTATGAGCACAAATTAGGCTCAGGGAATTTCCTTAAGTATGAGAATAATAATAAAAAAAGGCATAAAAATACAGGAATAAGTTTCTAATTTTATTTGAAATAAGGCAAGAAAAATAAAGAAAATGTATAAAACTACACTTTACTTTGTATTCTTATAAAAAGGAAATATTACAAAGTTTAGCTTTACATATACATTGTATGTCTTGAATGCATCATTATAACATTCTTAAAAAATCTGTAACGATTGCTCTTATATGTATACAGTATATAAAAAATGTATATGTAAAACAAAAACTGTAATTGTGTAATAAACAAAACAAAATTATGTAAGTTATACTGTATAGGCCAAGTTTCCTTCAAAATACTGTCCTGTCATATGAGTTTGGAGTGTGGTATATCCGTGAAAGCCTATCTTACGTTAGCAATGTTTTATCTCTAATTACAAGACATCCAAAATTACCATCCACATTTTACTAACATCGACCAACTTAAAAGTTCTTTGAAGACTATAAAAAACGTGTCACATTAAAATTCTGCGACTCAGTGTTGCTGAAATACCACTTTATGCATTCAGTCTGCCTCATGGTTCCCTTCTTCCTCATCATTTGTAGAGGAGTGCCAAGTGAGTCGTTCTTCATAGAACTTGATTACTACTTGTGGGCATCGAACATTAGCCTGCCTGGCTGGGACCAAATCTGCTTCATCAGTCCCTCTCCTGAAAAGCATCCAATTAAAAAAGGTAAATAAAGACAATATATATTACCTTTGTTCTTTCAAGACTTCCCAACTATAATGTAAATTGCTTAGAATCAAGGGTAACTTACCATGACCATCAATGTTTTATGGCCATTTTCCATGCTTGCATGGATTAACTGTGATTACTTAACCCTTAGACCCCGGGTGACATTCCAGAACGTCCGACTAGCGCGCCCCGGGTGACGTTCCAGAACGTACGCCTATTTTCCCGCCATTTTTTTTAAGTTTATTTTTTTCTTGATTTAACCCCGAGGGGGTGTACTGCCAGCAGCACCTTAACCCGGGGTTTAAGGGTTAAAGGCAACTCTTCATGTTGCACGATTTCTTAAGTCTCTCGTCAGGTTCTTAACTCTAATGACATACCTTACAACTTATCCCCACATCAGTCTTGGCCTGCCACTGGCACAGAGGCTCGTGCACTTCTTAACCCAAATGGTTTCGTCAATTTTCTCCACATGCCCAAACTATCTCGGCCTAACTCGTCACAGAACTTCATTATTACTCTCAATGCCCAGCTATCTTCGCTCTAAACAGGGCCTCCTGTCTTTTATGGTTATATTACACATTCACCTCGCCATTCTCATTTCAACCCGCTCAAGCTTACCTTCATAACCCAATCTAATAGCCTCAGGCCCTTGTAGTTTCCGCATTCAAGTGCATCACCTTTACCATTGTAAGTACCCCCTGTACTGTACTATCATACTTCTTTTAATGAAGCCTCGGTCATTGGATTTTCGTTTAACAGAGCCAATGATAAAGTACACCGCCACCTTTGCTGTTTACATCCTCTAAGGCAGGCGTTCTCAAACTTTTTTCAACCAAGGACCCCTTATATACCATGACGCATACAAATATTGTCAATAATCAAAGAATAAATCATAGTCCAAAGCATTTGTTCATTTCAACCCAAATCCAAAATATCCTGTGAATTGGAATCGCCAAATCTCTCACAAACGTTAAACGCACTACTGTATTTCTTAAAAACTTCTCGCGGACCCCAGTTTGAGAATCACTGCTCCAAGTCGACCGGCAAGTGTCTTAAAATGTCTACATACAGTAGCTCACCAAGATTCGTGTTGGTTGTGTCGCGTTAAGTCTCTTCATATTTTCACTATCTATTAGTGTTTTGTGAACATTTTATGCCCATTATATCTGGGAAACAGCCTGCAAGTGAGTGGGGTTAAGACAGGCTAGTGTCAGATCAATGTTGATCGGTTGCTTGGCTTCCTTCACCATTAAAACTACACTCGACAGCAGAGAGAAGTTAAAAAGAACCAGCCAGTTTACCACATCCTTAGTTGCAATGAAGGTTTCCCACACAAAGAATAAGCTGCTGCAAATGCTGGAGATCTGACTCAGCATTTGGGAGGGAAGATCAGAACCCATGCCACATGCCCTTAAGCCAGTTTATCATTATGGAGAAGACAAGGAGCCTTTTAACCTACCTACAGAAGCAAGAAGGTGAGGGATCTTCAATGAAAAATTTCACGGCCAGTCGAAGCTGGTTTGAGAAATTTAAACATCTTAGCAACATGCACAGCACCTGCCTCACAGACAAAGCTGCAAATGCTGACAAACAGGCAGTCCATGATTACCCCAACACAGATAGTCCAGCAAATCAACTACCCACCAAAGCTCATTTTCAACGTGGAAGAGAAGGGCTTGTACTGGGAACGAATGCCATCTCGCACATTCATTTCACAGGATGAGAAGCATTCAGCTGGCTTCGAAGCAGCAAAAGACGGGCTGACACTTCTGTGTGGCAAGGCCTCAGGGGATGTTAAACTTTACCCTATGCTCATGTACCACTCGGAGATGTCGCAAGCACCCGCCTGTCGTTTGGCAGGCAAACAAGGTCTGAGTGATGAGGGAATTGTTTCGGCAGTGATTTACCTCCTATTTTTTCCCTGCTGTAAAACGTTACTGTGGGGAGAAAACCTCGCACCCAGAACCTTGCTGGTGATGGATAATGCTCCTGGCCAGCCACAGTACTTAGAGAGTTTAAGAACAGTCCTGCCTGTGGAGATGGTGTTCCTACCACCAAAAACAACTTCCATTATCCAGCCAATGGACCAAGGAGTCACTGCCACTTTTAAGAAGTACACTACTATTACCTCCACCACACTTTCAAGCAGCTGTTTCTTGAAATAGATGGTCTCGACAAACAATCAAATGCCGAGTTTTGGAGAACAACAATTAATGTAAAGATGGACATTTAAAAACATTAGCTGAGCATGGGAAGAAATGATAGAAAAATGTATGAACAGTACGTGGTGGAATGTGTGACCAAGTGTCTGTCACGACTTGAGAGGCTTTAATGTGGAGGAAAACATCATCAGGGATATTGTTCTGCTACCCAATCAAGCTGGACTTGATGAAGTAATGTCGATGATGTGGAGGAGCTGCTGACATCACATGGGGGCAGCTTAATTAACAAATGAGGAACTGCACGAACACCGTGCTAGTGAAGAGGCTGAAGATACCGAACCTGAAGAATTCCCATGTAAAAAGGTATTAACTGATTCCTAATGGAATTAGTGTGAATCCTTTTCACTTTTTACTGAATCGGAAGGCAAGACAGTCAACCCTTGATGTTTTCTTTGTAAAGGAGGAGGATGGACCACAACCTGACCCCTCTTCCCAGGAGTACAGTAGCTACTGTCTCTTGTCGCCCATTGCTGCCAGGGAAGAGGAGTAGGTATAGGAGCGAGGCAGCAGTGGTAAACCATAACAAGATCCAAAAAATTCGACTTGTGAGCGTTATTAAATTTAGTTTAATTTATTCTTGATGTTAACAAAGTCTTCATATGAAAGTAAAAGTTAAGCATTGTCACCTCATGATAGCCATTTTGTTATTTATAATCGTTGTGTTGGAGGAGTTTGCTCGCCGCTTAATGCTTACTTTTCATACGAAGACAGCAGTTGAAAATCATGTGTATTTCTAAGTAACTGCAACTTACATCTAATGCTTAAGGCCTATTTTGGAACATCTAATCATTATTTAGCCATTCTGTAAGAAAATAACATTATTTGAAGGCATTTATTTATCATTTTGACTAATTTTGCTACTAAGCAAGAACCCATCTCCACAAACACCACGTTATAATGGCCTCCTTTAATAGATATTTTGCTTAACAGACCAGCCTTAAGCACACATCTCATCTGTTATAAGAGGTATGATAGTACAGTGATCCCTCGGTTAACGAACGCCTCGGTTAACGAATTACCTTCCATAAGAATCTTCAATTCGGTTAACAAAAAAAAAAATTCGGTTAACGAAATTTTTACGAAATCATGTCAACATATTTTCTCTTGCTCACCAGCTGGAATATTAGTCCGCCAATACAGTAATCAGTTCTAGGAACTAAATCCGTTCCCATTTGAGTAAATATCAAGAAGGTTGTACTATTCAATAATTTTTCCAAGTTATATATTAAATTTTTTAGTAATTTTAACACTTATTTAACATAAATGCAGTACAGGAAACTAGTTTTTGGTGTGCCAATCAGCCACTTGACTCACCCAGCAAGGCGTCAGTTTGTATCTCTGGTCAGTGGAGGTAACATCTTGCTTGTGGCTCTCTTAAACATAAACTATTTTTACTTTTTTACAGTACAATTATTGGTCATTCTGAAATTTATTTTACATATTGACAATATATAGTGCAGTGTTGATTTAAAGAAAATAATCTTGAATTACACCAAGTGAACTTAAAATTTTATGGGTGAAATGGCAGCATGAAGCATAGGGTGACTTCTCTTCCACCCCCACTGCCTTCTCTTCTCCCTTCTCTTCCACCCCCACTTCTAATTCCCATTATCATCATCATCAACCAGGAGCCTTCTACATACACACCTCAAAGTAAGTGTACTTTACTGCATTTATTTTTACTTTGTATGTAATTTTCGGTGACCTTCTCTAGCCGACGTTGTTGGGTGGAGTTGAGGGAAGACGACCAGGCTGGTGACGCATACGTTAGTTTGGGGAGAATAAAGGCGTTGTAGATAGTCCTCAGCTCTGGCGTGGGTGTCCCAAGTGACCTAAGTCGTCGTAGCATGTAGAGTCGGTACGAGGCTGCCTTGATTGTGTTGTTTACATGGGCCTTCCAGTCCAGTTTGTGGTCCATGGTAACACCCAGGAGTTTGGCAGACTGCACTAGCTAGAGAGGATGGGCACCACTGTGACTGCTGGAGCTTGCACTGGAGTGGTGGCAGTATTGATGTGCATGACTATGGTTTTGGTGTGGTTGATGGTGACCTTGTTCTCCGTAGTCCATGCCTGTAGCCTGTCCAGGGTGCCTTGTAGCGATGAGTAGTCTGGTGCGATGTTGTCCACTGTAACCCCCACAGTGCAGTCATCCACGTACTTCCACCTGTGAGGAGTGTCCGATAGAGCGTCGTTGATCAGGATAAGGAAGCACAGTGGTCCCCTGGGGAACACTGCAGGTGAGGTGTTGGAATGTGGAGACAGAACCACCTCACTGCCTGACGAAGTCCACTCAAGAAATCAGTGAGCCATGAGACCAGGTTGGTGGGCAGCCCAAGTGCAATGGCCTTGTTGATAACAGTGCAGTGATCAACAAGGTCAAAAGCCTTCCTGAACTCAACAAGGACAACGGCCAGTGATGTCTTACGTTTCTGCAGGTTTTTGTGCAGGAAATCCAGAAAACTAACTAAGCAGTGTGATGTAGAGGAGGTCCTCATATTGCCAAATTGCTGTGGATCAATTGACTGATAGATTCTAGCAAATGCCCACTCAAAAACAAAATCTTCACAGAGTAGACTGGGTATGGGGGTAATGGCAACCAGCCTGAGGTCTTTAGGGGACTGTGGGGTGGTGACCTTGGGGATAGGGGTGACAAATGCGGTATGTGTGTGTGTGTGTGTGTGTGTGTGTGTGTGTGTGTTTGTTTGTTTTGGGAGGGCAGTGGATATCGTGATGTGCTCTGACTAAAGCAAATCCATCATTGAAATTATGATTTAGGTGATAATAAAGGTAGTGGTGGTGCTCATGGAGCTGGTGGTGGAGGGAGAATGTGGTGGTGCTCATGGAGCTGGTGGTGGAGGGAGATTGTGGGAAGTGGTGAGGAGATGATGCATCAATCGGTTTGTTTGGTAGCACTGGCTGCAGCACTGCCAGACACAACTGAACAGCTGATGTCTACCCACAAAATTGAGTGTAAGTATAAATGAACAACATTGTATTCCTTCCACTTTATGTTACACAAATTTTAAACAATGGAATGAGAAAAGTAAGGGTGATTAGAAAGGTTGAGTGGAAGGATGTGGTAACATGCAATGGGTGTGTTAACAAACACATGCTTATCCTTGCCGGGAACATTGGGACATTCAACCAGAAAATACACATGTCGTCGTCACTTGGTTGGATTAGGAACCTAACACTCTTCTTGTTCACAGGTGCCATGGTGGAGGGTAAGTAAAAGTTACAAAAGTTGCACCAAAAAAACAAGCATGGAGCAGGAAACCATCTGCTAACACCAACCAAAAATGTACAGGGAAACAAATGCTTTTGCTGGAAGCTGGAGCCACGAGCCGTGCTGCCATATCTTGGCAGTTGCTGCTACCGCTGGCTCTCACAGACCCGCCGCTGTCCAATGACAATTCCGCAATAACCCAGATCAATCAGTGATAAGTGTACACATGGTCGCAATTGAGGATACCGTGATAAGCCAGATCAGTGATTAACTGGGTCCTGTGATTATCGAGGATACATGTACTCTCGATTTAACAGAATATGATACAACAAACTCTCGATTTAACAGAATCTGATGTAACGAACTCTCAATTTAGTGGAAGGCATCCTTCCATTTTTTTTGCTAAATTTAATGAACTAGCCCTCTACATATCCATTCAAACTAACAATTATAACTCCCAGAACACCCCAATAGTTAATCATAAACTTATGAATGTATAATAGGTATGTGTACTTATACACATTTGTGATCATAATATTGTTTTGCACCTATAATTTCAATTTAATCTACTTGAATGGTAGATTACACCCCATACTTATCAGTAACTAAATACTTACCATTTCATAAGAAACATGAGCTCGCCACTTGAATCTGTTGCACCAATAATTCTTTCAGCCTCAAGTGCTCGATCAAATCCTCGTGGGCGACTATCCTCCTGCAAGATGTATGCGATTCAATTAATATTACATTTAGGATGACACAAAATACTTCAAAATATTTAGTGCTGGTGAATAATGATAAAATATTCTACACTTTTAATTTGACTTATTTGGTTGTAAATTACAATTCATCATAATTGTGAATATTTTCCTACCCACAGTAGTATAATACAACTAATGATGACAGCTTTCAAAACACTTTGAACATGCCACACAATTTCCCATCCTTTTCCTAGTCCTGACATGGCACCAGAAAGTGCTGACCTCATGTGTTGGTACTGTACAGGGTATATATTAGGGTGTGACAGTTGCCCCAACTTTGTCCTACAATGCTGTTCAAAATTTTGGTGTTGCATATTGACATAAAAAATACCCACGTGCAATTTTTTGAAGATTCATGCATATTTGAGTGACCACCAGCAATTTGAAAAATAGCGATTTTGCTTATACGGCATACGCGCCTATACAGTGGGGTATGCTATAACGAACGGACCCTACTACGAATATTCCTATAACGAACGGTTTTACCTATAAAATTGAGAATGCTATAACGAACGAAACTCCTACAACGAACATTATTTAATTTTTTTTTCTAATTTATTGTTTTTTTATTTCAAATATTAATGATATTCTTTATTTCAGGGGTTTAGATGCATATTTATGCACTTTTTTACAATTTTTACAATTTTATATTATATTTTTCAGTGTTAAGTGGTTGTATTTGGGGGCCTGGAACGGATTAATCCTATAACGAACGAATGCTATAACGAACAAGGTTCTAGAACCAATTAGATTCGTTATAGCATACCCCACTGTAAATGAGATTACACAACCATCATAAGGGATATTAACACAAATCATTTGCCTGTCTTAATTAAAAGCTGTTATCACTAACACAAAAAAGTTAATCATTCTTATTCTCTAATGGAATATTAAGGGGTTTTATCATATATTCACAAGGTATTATTTCTCTAGAGCAAGAAACCATGATCTCTGTTCGGAAACAGATGATCATTTGCGCTGATTAGGAACGCGGAGTCTGTCATTTTCAACTACTTGAAGGACTTCTTGAAAGTGCTCCTCATCCCTGGCAACATTAAGAAAGTCATGGCAAAGTTTTACAACGTTTTACACCACGCTCTGCAGCCTCATTGACGACCTGAAGCTTGTCCACAACCCGTTTCATGTTCAGGTAGTCGCCATGATCCGCCCATTCACTGGCTGGACTGTGGAGAAACTGATAGGGCATGCCTAAAATGGTGAAGAACCGGCTTGAGTCAGGCCCAATTAGGTCCACCAGGGAAGTGCCACTTTCTGGGACAAGGAGAAGATATGGCTTTCCATAGCCCCCATGATTGAGCCCCACTCTCTTAGTAACTTCAGTGCCTTAATGGCAAAGAAGGGCCTTCCTCATCTTCTCTTTTGTCCTTTCTTGTACTTGGGACGAGAACAAAGCCAGTGCAGCCAACTCCTCAGTTAAGTACCAAGTGTGTCTACCGAGTGCCACATGCTTTGTCAACTATTGTGGCGTCATATGGGTTAAATTCAGCCAAGGTTTTGACCAAATTCAAGTCATTCAGTGGCGCACTTGCTGGAACGGGGCAAACAATCCACCATGGGACATAAACAGCGACTGTGAACACAGCAAACCGTTCTAACTTGCTGATTTGACTTTTAGTCACAGCCTCGGCTTTGGGAAACTGCTCTTTGATCTGGCCTGACAAAAGAACAATCTTGAGGGTATAGACCAGTTTAGCCATCCACCTTGCTTTGTGAAGTGCGCCAGGGTAGACCATCGTGAAGTTCACTAGCTCGGAACCTTTAGTTACAAGCAGCAGACAAAGTTCTACCAGCTCCCTGTAGTCGTCAGGCTCAATTCTGATTTAAACTTCATAATTCCAGGATCATCAGCCCGTCTTCTATCCTCATTCTTTTTCATAAGCATCATGGAGTCTTTGTCATAGTAAATTTTAATTACTCGGCCAATATTGTTCCTGCCTGTAATGGTCGGGACATTCGCCTTCTGGTAATGCAAAAGCACATTGTCAATGGTGGCAGATAAAGCCTGGTCCCAATGCATATCCCGAAGGTTTGCTAACAGACATAGTAAGACCTGCCTATTAGTTGGCAGTTTGCAGCCCTTTATTTCCTTTTCTTCTTCTTGGGGTACAGTGCCCAATAACATTCTGACATACTCATCATCTTGCCGTGTATCCATGATTAAATTCTCTATTCACAACATCAAATCACTGTCAAGGGAAAAGAAAAGAGCATCATTAAAATTAAATGCAATAAAATAATACGTGGAAAATTTGTGGGTCAGCGTTCCAGACCCGGAAATGAAAATCTGATAAAATGTGCTATTTTCACACTTATTTATGAAGTTCATAAGCTGAAATAGCAATACTTGCTGGTACGACGGCGCTAGCTCAAACATGCACCGATCTCCAAGAAAATTTACAGGGGTGTTTCCTAGAAAAATACACAACATTAAAACTTTGAACAGCATTGTAGGACCTTTTTTTTTATTTTTGGAGGGCAACGGTCACATCCTAGTATATATGTTACTTTTTTTTTTGGAACTGGCTATTTTGCAAAATGACCAGCATGCATATTGGTAATTTTGCAAAATAACTAATAACCTATAAACAGACAACCTCAACTACAGTAAGCCATTCTTATGGTTGAATAAAGTTAGGCTAGATTAGGTTAGGATGGCTTGTGTAGCTTGATACACGATTATGTGGTCTTTTTTTTTTTTTACTATTTACTTTGTGCTGTCCTAACTATAAGGTTAGGTTAGGTTAGGTTAGTTTAGGTTGTCTGTAAGTTATTTTGCAAAATTACCTGTTACCGCAAGCAGTAATGAGTAGGATGACACATAAACAAACATTATGTTAGGCTGTAAAGTCATATCATGTTTATTGGGCGTGCCTGCCCGTATACAGTATATAGAGTATCGAGATGGTGGAGATGGAGAGACACGGAGGAGGTTGGTGTGTTGGGTGGTAGTAAGGGAAGCTTGTTTGCGTATAATCGCCTGACGCAGCAAAGTTGGCCAGCCAGGGCTGGGCATGTGACGCCGGGCAGGGCACTGCCATTGTAGCTATCCCCATCACAGAGTCAACACCTAACCTGTTTCTCTTGAGACTTTCAACACGTAAGTTTAACTTGTACTTAAGTTTACACATGTAGACTGTGTCCATTGCATCGCTTATCATTGTAACAACATAGAAATATGGCAAATTAAGTACTCATTATAAGTGTTAAGATTAGACTAATTACATAGCAGTGATTGTTATGTGAATATATATTGGATTAAAGATTTATGCATGATTGCCTATGTATGATTTATTTGAAATACTAAAATGAATTGCATTCAACAGGTTTGACCTAATTATAACTTTCAAGTTTAACGTGTAGATTCTGATTAACCTTTAAACGCTCAGAAGGCGTTTACATTACCAATATGCATGCCGGTCATTTTGAAAAATAACTGATTCTGCAAAAAAACATAACATACACATCTTGTCCTCTCTTTTACTTTACTGCTACTACTTTGCTGTCACTCGGAATGGAGAGTATGGCGATCATCCAGCTATGATACAGTGATATGAGTTATTAGGGATGTCACCTTCATTGGCGAGTTTTCAGGTGACTAAAAAGGCTGATACAGGACCAGCAGAAATGTTACCAGATGTTGCACATGTGGAAGGCTACATAGAGTTCGGGAGAGGCGGTGGCAGCGTCTTTCCGGCGTTGGTGCTTGTCTGCCTCAGCTTGCAATTAGGCTAACTTGAAAGTGTTGACACCTTCTCGTGTAGTGCTTCTCCAAGCGTTACGATGTGGTGCAATAGTCTTCCAGGTGAGGGGGTCGATTTGGCACTTTTTCAGATTTGTTTTAAGACTATCCTTATACCTTTTCAGTTGCCCGCCGGTGTTATGTTTACTATTCGTTAGGCGACTGTAAAGTAGCTGCTTTGGCAGTCTACTGTCGTCTATGCGGGTAACTTGACCAGCCCAGAGTAGTTGTTCATGGATAATGGTAGCCTCGATGCTCCTACAGTTGGTGTCAGCAAGGATGCTGGCATTTGTTCTCTTGTCTTCCCAGCGAACTCGGAGAATGGAAAGTAGACTGCGTTGGTGAAAGTTTTCAAGTGCCTTGAGGTGCCTCCTGTATGTGACCCATGTCTCACTGCCATATAGCAGGGTGGGGAGGACCAATGCTCGATATACGTGTAACTTTGTAGATAATTTCAGCTCCCTACAGATGAAGACACGGTTTCGGAGTCTTCCAAAGGCTTGAGATACACATCTGATCCGATGCTGAATCTCTTCATTGATGTCTGCGGTGGAGAGGTGGGAGCCGAGATACCAAAAGTGGGTAACATTAGAGAGGGTAGTACCGTTAAGCTGGATGGATGGTGGAGGTGTGGTTGAAGCAGGGGCAGGTTGAAAGAATCTGAGTCTTAAGTACATTCACCTCAAGGCCGAAGTGTGCATACACATCTGTGTAGGTGTCCAGGATCTCCTGTAGGTCGCGTTCAGTGAGCAACAAGAGTGAGGCCGTCTGCATACTGAAGTTCAGTAATGGAAACTGCCGACACCTTTGTTCTTCCAGCTAAATTGGCACAAGCAAGGAAGCTAGTCAAGAAAATGGAAGAGAGAGTTGGTGCAAGTACACGCCCTTGTTTAACCCCCATTTGGTTGGGGAAGAGCTCAGACTGGGTGCCATTGTGCAGGACACTGCCATTCATACCATTGTGGAATTGCATCACAATGGCAATGAATTTTAGGGGGCAGCCATAACAGCTAAGGGTCCACCAGCGGGCTTTCCTGTTGACCGAGTCGAAGGCCTTGGTTAGGACGATGAAAGCCATATACAAGTCACGTTGCTAATCTCTGCACTTTTCCTGTATCTGGCGGGCAGCAAAGATCATGACAGTGGTGCCACGTGATGGTCTAAGGCCACATTGAGATTCTGGGAGGAAGTTTTCTGCCCAAGGAAGAAGTCTGTTTAGGAGGACTCAGGCAAAAATCTTGCCAGCTACGGACAGTAGCAAGATCCTGCGGTAGTTGCCACAGTCTGACTTGTCTCCCTTGTTCTTATAAATATTGAAGATGGAGGCATCTTTAAGAGCTTGGGGGATTTCCTCCTTTTCCCATATATTCACCAAGAGAAAGTGGAGACGGTTTATACATCTTGGCTGGGATTCCATCAGGCCCTAAGGCTTTGTTATTTTTCATCCGTTTGATGGCAGTAGCTACCTCATCCATGGATGGAGGATAGCTGAGGTGGGTCAGCTCTGGATGCCAAGGGACCTGCTGGGTAGTCAGGACATCCACATCGGTGTTTCGGTTGAGCAGTGAATTGTAGTGCTCTTTCCAGCGCTGAAGGAGGCCTTCATTGTCTTTAATTATGGAGTTACCGTTGGATGAGCGGAGAGGGGCTGCGCCAAGAGTAATTGGCCCATAAAATGTTTTGGTGGAATTGAAAAATTTGCGCATCTTATGCTGATCTGCAAACTTTTGTGTTTCACGTGCTTTATTTTTAAGCCAGTCATTCTATAGATTGCGAAGTTCCCGTTGGGCCACAGCTTTCTTCTTGCGGAAGGTATCAGCTTTGGTCCGAAGCTGAGGGTTGTTCTACCAGTCAGTTAAAGCAGCACGTTTTACTTTGTTTTCACCCTTATTTACATGTTATGGACATTATAATGACAAAATATGCTGGCTAAGTGTGTCGTATGTGTAGATATATGAGACGAATATGCCTGTAATATGTAACTCTGTACTATTCACCATTATTGATTCAGGTCTCTGTATTATATGTTTTATAATCACACTTCCTTTTGTCACCAAGTGTTAGTTCATGCTTTGGGTACATGCGCGCTGTGCGCGCATGCGCAGAGAGATACCCAGAGAGATTCCAAGACAGGACGCTGTTTACCCTTGTCTCAACTCCTTCGTGTTTGTACCAGGAATAGAACTTACGGACTTGACATCAGTGTTTCCTTTGCCCCTGAGTGCAAGGACCACCTGAGTATCATACATGGCGCAGTGTTTAGCTGGGACATCACGTTATTCAGAATTGGAGTGGACACAGAATCTCTCTCGGAGCCGCCATCTTGTCAACTCCTCGTCGGGTGGATCTTGGCGTGTACCTCAACACGATATTCCTGGATTTACAGTGCAGTGTTGTGAAGTGCTTTTTCAGTGTTGTGTGTGCCCTTTAGTGTCTTTAAAATGTTTCCCCGTGTTCCTGCACTTTTTACAAAAGAGGGGAGCCTTTTTAAGAGCTATGGGAGAGCTCAAGTTTTGACATCCATCCCCGTTCATGTCTCGACCAGCACTGAGTGTCTGAGCCAGCGAGGGGAGTTGCTGTAACCGCCAGCCCGCTAGCCGGCCTGCCCCGAGTACACGCACGAACGAACGCACACACACACACAGACGCTCGCAGATATCTTCCATTTAAAGACGATTGCTCTTCTGCTCACCTATTAATTACAGTAATTGTGAGAAATAAACCAGGCCATATGGAAGATCAGGAATTTATTGGGTTTTCTTCAGATACCCAACAAGCCCTACTTCAGACGGATGTCGGTGCAGTAAGTGGACTCCAAGTGGATCAAGCGGCCCCACCCACCCTTAGCCCCCACTACACACGTCCGCAATCTGCCACAGGTGTCGACTTCCTTCATTTAATTCAGTTTTTGGAAGAAAACCGACGACAAGACGACATCAGGAGGCGACAGGAAGACGATGAACGAAGGCGTGAAGAGAATCACAGACGTCAACATGAAAATGCCAGGTTCAGTGCCATTATTGAGTTGTTGGCACCTGTTAACCTTCAAGCAGCTACTACACCTGCCTCTTCGTCCACAGGTGCACCTGCAGGGTCCTCTTCAACTTCTTTGCCCCCCCCTCCACCCCACCCCACACATACACACACACAGAAAGCACTCGCTCAGAGTCCACCGCCACTCCAAGCTGATGCCTCGTTCCAGGTATTCCGTGAATGGCGTCGGAGGTGGGACGATTATTCGATGATGGTCGATTTATCAAGGTTGCCTAGGGAGAAACAGCTGATCCAGATGAGGACGTGTCTCACCCTAGAGACGCAACGTATCCTGGAGCACACCCTGCAAATTCCCCACAACACAGACAAGAGTGTGAAGGACGTCTTGGATGCTCTACAGACGCATATCAAGGGCCTCCGCAACGAAGCTCTCCGTAGGAGAGAACTTCTCAGTTGTAAGCAGCTGGAGGGTGAGTCGTTTGCCGATTTTTACATACGACTCAAGACGCATCGCTGAGAAATCAGCGGAAAGTGAAACCGTGTAACGCGGAATAATACTGTATAGTGATTTAGGGGCAATTTAGGGGAATTTTAGGAGTGTTTCTGACTTCATGCATTTGTTGGCTTTACTTTGTATGTACTTTTCTGTGAGCTGGAACCAATTACCCAATATCCCATTGAAATAATGGATTTGGTTAACGAACGACTCTGGAACGAATTGTGTTCTTTAACCGAGGGACCACTGTATTCATTTTTTTTACATTTGAGTTCACTACAGCTGCAACCAGGGTCTTATTTTCTTCAGTTTCTTACGTAGAACCATCGTCACTCACGAAAACAATGCCGTCTAGTCTCATGTGTTTTAATATTCTAAGTATTATTAATGAATTGTATTGTTCATTTCGCATATACTGTATAAAGATTAATTCAACCAAATACATATTCAGTAATAAACAAGGATGAATCTTTTGTACACTATTCTTAAAAAGATATCCTTAAATGCGCACGTATATGTTGGCGTTCCCAATTCATCTCGCTTTTTTTCTTTGCCATTAGTGGTTAGCTACTTCTATTGTTCCATTTATTAACATTAAATAACATTACTTAAAACATATATATTCATATTTTTACATGAATTTTACTACAGCTACAACTAGGGTCTAATTTTCTTCACTTTCTCGCATGGAACTATCGTCCTGGACTCCCGGCTGTAAACAATTACGAAAACAATGGCGTCCAATCTCCTCTTGGGTGACCATATTATTATTCATTTATATTGTATAAGGCGCATTCGGAAACATTATTTAAAGAATATAGTTTGCAATTTTCATTAATTGTATTATTTTTTGGGGAAAAGAGGGTAAAAAGGCAGACAAAAGATATGAAAAGGTCACACTTGGGAACGCATCTCATTATTATTGTTTTATTTTAATGGTAATTAATGATTCGCAATACGAAGATTCACCTTACGCTGCAATAATGGAGGGCAAATTACCGCCAAAATTTTCCAGAAAATTCCAGCATTGGGAACAATTTCCATGAAAATTTCACTTCCAGCTTTCGGAGTTCCAGTTAATAGTGACATAAAGCCACTAGTGATTTAATTTATGTAGGTATAGTAAGTCCTCTCTTAACGTTGCTTCGGCACCACGTTGCTAACCTTTTGAGACCAAACATTCGTTTAATGTCCCGGTGACTCGGTACAACATCGTTTGAGTCGTCACGGACTACTTTTACCTTTTTCACAATATGTATTTTTGATGGTGTGTGCATGCAAATGATTAAAAATAAATGAAGAAAGTTACTATATCTACCAAAAAATAAGTTGGAAAAACATGTACAGTACTTAAATGTACTTAAGGAACTAAAATTTGTATCTCTTGTGCAAAATATATGATGCCTATATTCATATTATTTGCCATCTTACAAGAATTCCAACAATGCAATTTATATTCTGCTAACTTTAGTCTGTGACATTTTATAAGATAAAACTAAACCTAAACCACCTTCAATCTTGCTAGAAGTGCAGGGGGAGGGGGTGGGGGGGGGAGAGGTGGGGTGATGTATAATGACAGCTGGCGCCAGCCAACCAAGGGTACCTAGTGGTATTTATTTATCTGTCATGTAGAGGAGTTTTAAGATTTTCTCTTATAAATCTCAATGAATGTGGCTTTACAGTAACACAGTCATGCGCCGGTTAACGTAATGATAAATAAACACGCAGGCATCAACTGTCAAATCTTATCTCAAATATATAAACAAACAAACGCCAGACATTCTGTCACCTCACCTCCCACCCCCTCTTCCCACCCTGGTGATTTCTTTATGTTTATTTTATATAATATCTCAGACTAAAGTTAGGATAATACAATTTGCATTGCTGAAATCCTTACAAGACAGAGATTAATTTAAATATAAGCGCCATATATTTTGCTCAAGATATAAAAAATGTAGTACATTAATGTACAATACTGTAGTACATTTTATAAAAAAAATTTCAACTGTATTTTTGGGTAGATTTACATCAATTTCTTCATTTATTTTCATCCATGTACATGCACACACCATACTAAAAGAAACGTAAAAGAAATAAATGACCTTAGTGCAAACCTGGAGTGCACATGTACTAATTTGATTACGGTACTAAAATTGTTATGTCTAGTGCGAATTACAACATGTTTACAGTGACCCCTCGGTTAACGAACTCAATCCGTTCCAGAAGGTCGTTCGTTAACCGAAAAGTTCGTTAACCGAAACCATTGTTTCAATGGGTTTTTGGGTAATTGGTTCCAGCTCACCGAAAATTTCCTAAATTCAACAAAAATGGTAGAAAAGTTCACTTACTTTGAGGTGTGTATGTAGAAGGCTCCTGGATGATGATGATGATGATGGGATTTAGAATGGGGGTGGAGGAGAAGGAAGAAGAGAAGGCATTGGGGTGGAAGAGAAGTCACCCTATGGCACCATTTCACCCATAAAATATTAGCTCTCTTGGTGTAATTCAAGATTATTTTCTTTAAATCAACACTGCACTGCATTATATATTGTCAATATGTAAAATATATTTCAAAATGACCAATAATTTGCTTGGAAGCACAGAAAAAAAGCGTTTAGTTGAAGAGTCTCAAGCACGATGTTACCTCCAGTGAAAACAGAGAGACTAACACCTGTTTGCTGTGTTAAGAGGCTAGATGCCGTGCATTAAACTAGTCACATTATGTTCAATAATTGTTAAAATGACTAAAAAATTGAATATTAAACTTTTAAAATTATTGAATAGTATAAACTTCTTGATATTTACTAAAATAGTAAGGAATTTAAGCCCTAGAACCGATTAATGTATTGGCAGACTGATACTAAAGCTGGTTGCCCGGTCAGTGCAAGCGAAAACATGTTGAGGTCGGTTGGTAAGAAATTCGTTAACCAAATTTTTGTTCGTTAACCGAATTGAAGATCCTTATGGAAGGCAGTTCGTTAACCGAGGCGTTCGTTAAACGAGGGGTCACTGTATATTCAAATAAATCAGTATCTTACAAGAATCCCAGCTATGTTAATTATATTCTCCTAGGTCATATCACTGGCATTTTAAAATGAGAGAAGCTTAGTAGGATTGTTAAATAAACACACAGAGACCTTCGCCTCAAACTTATCACCTCAACCCCCCAACCCCTCGCTGGGTGGCGTGGCTGGCTCAGTCCCCCCCCCCCCAGCCAGGCTTTTAGGCTTACAGTTTTTATCTTATATAATATCTCAGACTAAAGTTAGGAGATTATAATTTGCATTGCTGGAATCCTTGCAAGACAGCCAATAATTTGAATATAAACGTCATATATTTTGCTCAAGAGATAAAAATTTTGTACATTAGTGTACAGTACTGTAGTACATTTTATAAAAAAGTTTTTCAACTGTATTTTTGGGTAGATTTACATAGATTTCTTCATTTATTTTCATCCATTTACATGCACACACCATACTAAAAGAAACGTAATAGAAATAAATGACCTTAGTGCAAAGCTGGAGTGCACATGTACTAATTTGATTACGGTACTAAAATTGTTTTGTCTAGTGCAAATTATAGCATGTTTATATTCAAATTAATCAGTATGTTACAAGAATCCCAGCTATGTTAATTACATTCACCCAGGTCATTTCACTGGCTTTTTATAAGAGAGAAGCTTAGTCACCTAAGAACTGATAAATATACACGCGTTAGACCTGGGCCTGTGCCAACTGTCAAACGTAATACTTCCCCTCCCTCGCTCCCACCCTCTCTCCCCCATCTGCTCGGCGTTGCTGGAATCCTTGTAAAACAGTGAATAATTTTAATGTAAACGTCATGTATTTTGCACAAGAGATAAAAATTAATCACCTGTATCACATTACAGTTGTGATTTAAGAGTAGAAGTGCATATGTACGTATATAGTATTCCACACACGTAAGTATAAATAAAAAGTTTATGTGATGATCGGACAACGTCCATTTCGGTTAACGTTACGTTTCCAAGAACGTATCTAGGACGTTAACCGGCGCATGACTGTACACACAAGCACCTCATCAGGCATCACACAAGGAGCTTTGAATTTATGTATATGTAATGTATTTCATGGGGCAAAGGGAGGCTCAGGAACTTAACTCCCATATTTTATCTATTTCTTATGGGGGAAATTGATCTGCTTAACGTTGTTTCGTATAACATCGCGTTTTTAGGAGAGTATCCCCGACATTAAGCGAGGCCTTACTGTACTGTACTTTGGGAACTAATGGCTTTCTTTCAAGAGAACTTTTAGAAAAATCAAAGGTACAATTTGTCAGATAAATCAGTAATTTGTGTTTCTATTGGGATGGGGGAATAGCCAACAGAGTGATTACTATGGCAAGATGGTCACTGGAAAATCCCATACATCACCTATCAAATTTCTACCACACAACACCTTCAAATACTAAAGGAAACTAAACCTATGGTTATATAGGAAAATCTTCAGTACACAACATTCACATATATAGTATATATGAGATGAACAATTTAAGATATGGCCAATCATACATTAGTTGTAGTAATATGATAAATTTTTATGTAAACTTACCTCAACAGCTTTTTTGGTTTTCTTTTTTGTAGCATCATCTACTGCTTGAGATTTTCTTTTCTTCTCTTCTTTCTTTTTGGCATCATCTTTCTTTCGCCGATCTTCAAATTCTGATATCAGTTCTGGGCAGTCTAAATGTGACTCGGGTTCCCAAGTGTTATCTTCACTGCAAAATTTTTTTTAATTACTAAACCATATACAGAAAAATCCCAGTTATCTAGCACCTATGGGGATTGAGAGGTGCTGGATAAAGAGATTTTTGGATTTGTTGAATCTAACTCTTAGGATCTCCCAATAAATCCTACAATGCAGTGTTACAGGCAGACCTCACAAATTCATGTCTCAGAAAAAGGGACTCCTTTAACCTTATTTCACTCTACATATACGATGTGACTTTGAAATAGAGAAAATATAATGTAAAACTATAAATATAATGTAAAACTATAAATTAAGAAAAATGAAGAGCATACGCATGTGTGTGAGAAGTGAAAGTGTGTAGAGGTGGTGGGCTATAACTACATCCCCAACTTGCCAGCCCAGCTGCTGCATTTATTATTACATGTAATTAAACTAAAAGTTGTTGAAAAATCATTACAGTACTTTAATGTGGCTTACAAATAAAGAAAATATGATATAAAACTGTAAAACATGAAAAGTGAGGGGCATCGGTGTGTACGTGGAAAGTGAATATTTGTGGAGGTGGTGGGTTACTGGGCAAAAACTGCATGGCCACGCTCCTTCACGATGTGATGTCACAGTATACACACAGCAGCCACATAACTGTGAGTCAGCTGGGTGACCCCCTGAACTGTGCCATGTTGCCCAGAAGAGAGTTTGAATGTGGAAGGCACCTTTTTTCCCCCCATAAAATGTGTTATTGTATTTTATCATATGCTATGCATTGATTTTATTATTCATCATTGCCAAAAATATGGCAGCTCGTCCCCATTGCATACAATATTCAAACTTATGGTTCTAGCTGATTTTGGATATTTTTTTTTATTAGCTGTTATTATTTCATTTTGGTGGCGGTCAGTTAAATCTGCCGGTTGCATGGGTACCGGATAACCGGGATTCTACTTTATACTCATGTACAGCATAAACCAATCTCGTATATACTGCAGTTTGACCCAGATTGGGGGGAGGATTACTAGTTCACCAACACCAGAATACATAAAGGAAGCCCAAACCATAAGCGAGGCAGGGTGCTTAACAGTCTTTACAGTGTACTGTGGGAGGTGTGCGTCTGAGTGGGGCGGGCGGTACACCCTCCCTCCACTACTCCCAGTCACAGAAAACATAGCCTCATCCGACCACAATACACTCCTCCATGTCTCTAAATCCCACATTTCAAATTTCTTGCAAAATTTCACTCTATTTTCCTTCTGTCTCTTCGTCAACAGAGGTTTACGGCGGGCACGAAAGCTCTTAAATCCCAGGTCATCGTGCAGGGCTTGTTGAACACAACGTAATGAGACGTGAATCAGAAGACGGGGGTTTCTCTCTTTCACTTCACGTGCTGTGAGCGAGGGATTGGACCGAACTTGTCGAGAAATAACCTTAAGTGTCCGTGGAGACAATAATTTAGGCCTACCAGACTTAGGTAATGGAGCTGGTAACTCGTCCTCTCCAAGATCATGGAAACGTTTGACAAGATTTTGAACAACTCGTAATGCTACACCATTCCGAGCCGAAATTTCTCAGTACATGGTTCGCATATTCCGAGCAGACTCTCTCTCTCTCTCTGTGTGTGTGTGTGTGTGTGTGTGTGTGTGTGTGTGTGTGTGTGTGTGTGTGTGTGTGTGTGTGTGTGTGTGTGTGTGTGTGTGTGTGTGTGTGTGTGTGTGTGTGTGTGTGTGTGTGTGTGTGTGTGTGTGTGTGTGTGTGTGTGTGTGTGTGTGTGTGTGTGTGTGTGTGTGTGTGTGTGTGTGTGTGTGTGTGTGTGTGTGTGTGTGTGTGTGTGTGTGTGTGTGTGTGTGTGTGTGTGTGTGTGTGTGTGTGTGTGTGTGTGTGTGTGTGTGTGTGTGTGTGTGTGTGTGTGTGTGTGTGTGTGTGTGTGTGTGTGTGTGTGTGTGTGTGTGTGTGTGTGTGTGTGTGTGTGTGTGTGTGTGTGTGTGTGTGTGTGTGTGTGTGTGTGTGTGTGTGTGTGTGTGTGTGTGTGTGTGTGTGTGTGTGTGTGTGTGTGTGTGTGTGTGTGTGTGTGTGTGTGTGTGTGTGTAAGTTTGTATACGTGTAAATTTTCTACAACGAGTACTTACTCTCCGTATCCTTTCCATTTCAGGTAATATTCAACACGGCCATTACGTACACGCTTATCTAAAATCTTCTCAACTGAGTACTCCTCCTCTTCCTCTTGATCATCTGGATCTGGGGTATTGTCCTTCTTTTTAGGCATCGTGTTTGATTCCCCTAAAATGTAAAGATAAAAAGTTCAAACTGTGTAGCACATTCAATAATATTATTAGTTAGTAAATTACACATGTACTGAAAACTAAAATACATTACATAAAAGAAACTGAACCCAAATACATTGCAAAAATATTTTTGCCTTTTCTCCTTGTGACAAACTGATATTCATCAAAACAGCCAACATCAATCCTAATCATAGTAACACTGATACATCAACACCTGCTGGAGTGGTCCAATCTGAGGTCATTACAACATACACTACAGTACTGTACTGTACTGTACTACAGTTTGTGCTATCACTATCACATGAAGAAAAGTCGGTGTAGTTAGGTGGCTGATGAGGGGAAAGGTGGACAACAACATACGTGTGAGATAGATGTGATGTAAATTAGGTAGTGGTATAAATTAACGCACTGTACAGCATAAACCCGGATAGCTATTACCATACATCACACAAGCCTAGTGGTGAGACTATACACACACTGTATATATCTAGTGAACACAAAACAGTTGAGTTACCAAATATTATGCAATAATTGTGCTGGGCAAACATAACACCCTAATGGAAAAAATAAGGTAATACTTTACTGTACAAAAGGTCGCCACTCCATTGAAAAATTAACTTTCAATGGTAAACACGTGGTTGTACAAGTTACAGTACCGTATTTTATGGCATACAAGACGCACTTTTTTGTCTGAAAAATGCATAAAAAAATCAGCTTGCGTCCTATATGTGAAGTTGCTGTCTCCCGCAAGCTAATAAATTCCCCAGTTGCTGTCTCCAGTAGGCTAAATTATACCTAACCCAACACCAGAATTAAAAATATGTTATTGCTTACTTAAACCCATTCTTATTATTAAATAATTAAAAAATAATTATTGTAAATATAAAATTTCGATCTATAACTACTCTGTACTGTAATGATGATGATAATCTGAGATGATTGACATCTGTACGGTAAACAGCCAACTCTTACAAGCATTACAATCTATTAACGTCATACCTGCAACATTTATTTTTCAATCTACAAATACCTGATACAAATGAAGATTTACATATAGCTTTCTTTTCACATTTACATGTTAACATCACTGGCAGCATTGTGGCCAGGTTAAACTCCTCTCTGTTATCAGGCTACTGGGCCAAGCTGTTGTTTTTCAACTTGTATTTTCGGGTAGATATACGTAACTTTTTTCATTTATTTTTACCGATATATATATAAGCACACACCATCCTACATACATATTGCGAGATAATTGTACTAAGGGCAAACACATAAAGGGTATATACGTATCTTTGCACACGAGTTTGCTGGCTTAGTGGGGGAGCGGGAGGACGGCTGGGGGTTGGGCAATGGGCATTGTTAGGGAATCGGCGGAGGTAGTATCGCCATAAATGTGGTAAACAGGGAGTACAGATATACAGTACAGGTACCCCTCGACTTACGACCATCCGGACATACGACCGCCGCAGTAGTATAAAATATTTTTCAAATTACGTATTTTCTAGTACCGACGTTAGTGATCACGCTGTGTACTGACAAAATTTTAGTTTGTAATTCCCTTTAAAATGGCTGGCAAGCGTAAAAGTGAGAGTTCTCGTGGTGCTAAGATGAAAGAGACACCCATTTTAGAATTTCTATGTACCGTACAGTATTATTTTTGCATTTTCGACTTACAACCTTGTCGTTGGTCCCTAACCCCGTCATAAGTCGAGGACTGACTGTACAGTATATGCAAATGATGAATGTGTTCAATTTTTATTTGGCTTTTATTTTCTGGTTTGGCAATAGTGTACTTTTTGTTGTAATTTATTTATTGGTATTTTTATTTATTCCTCACATTTACTGGTACTGTATACAGGAAAGCCTGATGGCGATTCATATTTAAGACCCAATTCAATTTACACCACTATTTTCTTCGTATTTATGACGAAAATGGAATAAAAAATAAATTAAATTATGTTTTAATTTAAATAATCACTAAATCACGATATGTGTTATAAAAAAAAACACGCCTTGCTTACGGAGGCTGCCGGCACTTGTGCGTGGCGATGCCAGCATCACTAGTATAAGCAGTCACAGCTTGATGGACCTTTTGTTTTCACGCATGTGAACAAGAAAAGGAGAAAAACATTCTCAGGTGTCTTATGACATTTTTGCGTCCCGATTCAACTTGAGCAATAGAGCATGTGATGGTAGTGCTGGTTCAAAAGCTAAAAGAAAGTGTATATACAGTGGGGAATGCTATAACGAACGGATCCTACTACGAATATTCCTATAACGAACGGTTTTACCTATAAAATTGAGAATGTTATAACGAACGCAACTCCTACAACGAACGTGGATGAATACGGGACTATTTCGTCTGGCGCATGAATATTGTTGTACCACAACCCACAACAAGAGTGTCAGGTGCCATCTTTGTCTTATTGTGTAGCCAGTGCACCACTGTTATTGTTGAAATTTCGTCTTTTGATGTGGAAATTCGTGTTATTTGTAGAACTATTTTGTTATACAAGTACAGTGGTCCCTCGGTTAATGAGCACAATCCGTTCCAGCAGGTTGCGCGTTAACTGAAAAACTCGTAAATCGAAACCATTGTTTCAATGGGTTTTTGGGTAATTGGTAATATGGTACTTTATCTTACGTTAGTGTTGTTCAGCATGCAGGTACCCCTAAACACTGGCACAGCACTATCACTTCCACTGGGATTCTTGGCTTTAAGGTCCTCAAACAATTGTTTGGCCTTCTTACAAATTATAGCTTCACTAATGCTATCACCTGCCATTTCTTTCTCCTTTATCCACACTAAGAGTAAATTTTCCATCTCTTCAATCACATTACACCTTGCTTTGCTGAGTCTAAAGATTCCCTTAGCCACTTGCACAGTTTTTAACTCCTCTTTATTCTTCAACCTTGAGTACAGAAACAGGTTAAGCATCTTAATTTGCACTCCTCGAGAGACGTAGAGTGAGGGGCGACATGATAGAGGTGTATAAATGGAAGTCAGAGCTAAACAAAGGAGACATTGCAAAGGTACTCAAACTATCCAACCAGGAGCAAACTCGTAACAATGGCTTTAAATTAAACAAATTTAGATTTAGGCACAAAATAGGTAAACATTGGTTTGGAAATAGAGTAGTGGACGAGTGGAACAAGTTACCAAACATTACCATTAACTCGAATACACTGGATAGCTTCAAATAAAGGTTGGATGGATATATGAGCAATAGGGGTTGGGTGTAAATGGGACTGCCCAGTGTGGGCCAATCGGCCCGCTGCAGTTTCCTCCATTCTTATGTTGTTATATTTTAAATTTCGCATCATTTAAATTTCACGCCTAATGTTTCTCTGGCCACGCTACACTGTCCTAAGGGCAAAGCTGTACTGTACATGTACTCAAAATGTACTAAATTATTACTAAATTTTTGTCGAGTGCAAACTATAGCATGTTTATATTCAAATTAATCACTATCACAGTGGTTCTCAACCTTGTTTGCCCCATGCACCCCTTTCACCATATGTCAGAATGTCATTCCCCCCTCCTTTCCAAGATTGTCTGCCTCAAAAAGTACATTCCAAATACTATGCATATAATACTGAAAATTCTTTATTTTTTCCATATTAGTATCAGTCCCCCCCCCCCCTTAAAACCTGAGGGGGAAAATTCCCCCCTGGTTGAGAACCCCTGCACTATCATATAAGACTTCCAGCAATGTAAATTATATTCTCCCCGGTTACTTCTGTGACATTTTATAAGCAAAAAACAAAAACTCAATGTAAAGGACATAAATAAACATATAAATACTTCACTAGACCTTTGACACAACTGTCAAACATGCCACCTCCCCTTCCTCCCTCCTCCCAGCCAGGGTTTGGTGGTTATAGGCTTACAGTTTTTATGGTATTTAATATCACAGACTAAAGTTAAGGAGAATATAATTTGCATTGCTAGAATCCTTGCAAGACAGAGAATAATTTGAATATAAACGTCATATATTTTGCAGAAGAGATAAAATTTTTAGCCCTTTGTAATAAAATTATTTAGAACATGACAGTTCAGTGACATTTTATAAGAGAAAAACTTGGTCGCTCTTAAGGACAGATAAATAAATAAGCACTAGACCTTGGCATCAACTGACAAACATATCACCTCACCCCCCCCCCCATCTTCACATCAGCTGATCGCTAGTAAACAGACCATTTCACGTCCCATAATTTTAGCTGTGTTGATTTATGAGTGTTTGTTTTAACATAATACTGTACTACAAAAAACAATGTTTTGTTTATTCTAGGAGATGGGCTGAGGTGCATCTGGGTAGACTGTCAGTCTTTTTAGAATTTTGTGTTTCTCTCAAGTACCAAACTAAATTATTCCATTGAAACACTTCAATTTAGTGTGAATTCGGTTTAAAGCGTGTTATATCGACGTTCTACTGTATAGCGCAGGGATGGTCAACCTCCGGCGCATGCACCAACCGTGGCGAGTTGCATCCCTGTGATAATAATAAAGTAAGGCAGTAAGCCTACTCATTATTTTTAGCGATTTTATTATTTCGTGCACATCCTTTTTAGCGAATGTTATCTTCTTTCACATTTATCTGTTTTCAGTTAAAAATATGCTTAATGAATCAAACTAGGAAAGATGGACTTTTGTTCTGCAATCGTCCCATAACATGTTCAATACGCGTTTAATACTTGTGTGACCGTGAGGGTCCAGGCGTCTGCCCCAGCAATGCGTCACAGGTTCTTGCCAGTTTACAACTGACACTCGGTGCGGTACGACGTTGTGCTTTGTTTGTCCTTTGTGAACATTTGCAGTTTTGTACTTTTCGAAAATTAAGCCTTGTTTTTACATTCCAGTTACCCATCAGTGCCAAAGAAAATGGGCAAAAGAAAAGCAGAAAGTGATAAGCGTGTCCATTTTTGTACTTTCCTTTCTTTAGCTTTGGACGAATCAAGTGACATATGTGATGTAGCCCAGTTAAGCATTTTATAAGAGGAATTGATGATCATTTTAGTGTCTTTGAAGAACTTGTCTGTCTTGAGTCGCTTCATGGAAAAACAAGAGAATCAGACATATTTGACAAAGTAAAATCATGCCTAGAAAATCTACAATTAGATTCTAGTAAACTCATCACTGTGTGCACTGGCGGAGCACCGTCAATGATAGGTAAAGTTGCCAGGACTACAACTTTGCTTGATAACTTTTTAAATCATCCTCTACTAAAATATCACTGCTTTATACACCAAGTCACTGTGTGGAAAAACTTTAAATTTGCAGCATGTGTGAATAAAATTAGAGCAAGAGCATTAAACAGACGAGAATTCAGAGAATATTGTGAAATGTTAGATTTGGAATATGGCGACCTTGTCCTTCATTGTGAGGTGCGCTTGGCTTTCTAGAGGACAGGTTCTGAGTAGGTTTTGGAAACTGAAAAATACTGTTCATAATTTTCTAGAAGAGAAAAATGAACTACCTGAGGAAAGAGCCCTTTTATGTGATAAAAACTGGCTATTTGATTTGGCATTTTTAGTTGATGTTACCAGACATCTCAATGATCTAAATTTGAAACTGCAGAGCAAGAACAAATTGTTTCCTAGTTTAGTAAATGACATCAATGCATTCAAGATGAAGTTAAAACTGTTCATGTCTCAGTTAGAAAATGAGGATTTGAACCAGTTTCTGCACTTAAAAGAGCAGAGTGAATGTGCTGCTGATAATGGCAATTTGACAAAATATACTGAAAAAATCAAGTTATTGCAAGAGTCATTTGAAAGTCGTTTTCGTGATTTTGCTAAAGAAGAAGACTGCATACTCGCATTTATAAACCCTTTTCACTTAGTGAACAAAAAATAATGAAGATGCCTAGTGACATACAAATGGAACTTATTGACTTGAAAACAAATTCATTATTGAAAATGAAATTTTATGAACTTTCCTCAGTCCCAAATGCTTTTGACATGATTAATTTCTGGCGATCATTACCCTGCGAAAATTTCCCAGAACTAAGAAAATTTGCCCAGAGTTACATATGTCATTCCGGAACGACATATAGATGTGAACAAGCATTTTCATCCATGAAATTGATTAAAAGCAAAACGAGGTCGCGATTGACTGATTCAAATCTGAAGAATTCTCTGCTGCTCCCAGTAACAAATTTAACTCCAAACATTGAAAGACTGGCAAAATCAAAACAGACTCAAAAGTCTCATTAAAGGTAAGTAATGTTTATCTGCTTTATCAGATATTGTTTCTATATTTAATAATTTTATCATGTAAAAATGCTAATTATGCCTATAAACATATTTTTACAAGAAGTAGACGGGGGTACAAGAGTTGTATGGCGCGTCTGAACTCGTGTGTGAACAAATTGACGCATGGTATGTAAAAGGTTGGCCACCCCTGGTATAGCACAATCCTGCAAGGCCTCAACTGTAGCAATGGGATCCATGGTGAACCTCGTCTAGATACTTTGTTCTTGTTTTTATTGGGTGCCAGTGAAGTCGGCCCTTGGTGACTTTGGCCAGTGATCTCAGCCCAGTTACAGCGGTGATCTTGGCAATGGAGGCAGCAACATCTGATCCAAGCTTGCCTGATGAATGTGGTCTTGGGGTCCAGGAATGAACTGGTCACCGATCTGACAAACAGTTGCTGCACAGTTAATCAGTCTGGATCGTTGAAAACATCTCCATTTCGTGGACTTAGCACTTTCTCTTGACTGTATATGAATAATCGCTGGAATCAAAACTCCACCTGCAGTTGGTGCTTCAATAATCTTGTAACCCTTGCGTCTTCAGTGGGCTGCAGTCTGGCTCATCTAGAGATTGTTCTTAGCTGTGTTGTACCTCATCACACACTTGAGCACTTCCAGTTTGGTAGATCGCTTGTCTCTTGATATCGTTATATTGCATTTTTCTGCTGCCAGGCATTACAGAAAGCGCTTCCAATTCACAAGCAACGTGGTATTGCTCAAAAGATTGCTGATATTTGTGAGCACTGTGGTGGTAAAATGAGTTTCAACCTGATTAAAACAAGTAAACTTGAATTTTGTGAATCAAATCCGTTGGGAATTGAAGTTCAAACGGACAAAACTCTCTGTAAATCGTGATTATTTTGTAATGAATAGCACAGAAAATGCAATAATGGTATAAGAGACTTCTATAATGGGGAAAGGTTGAGGTAACCACCAGAAGGTATTATTGGTTGAAATTTTTCCTAATATGATTTTAAACACAAAAAATTTTAATGCATAAGACTGACCAACATACCCAACCTATGGGCACATGTTAAGTTAGGTTCTTTGCATTCTTTGTATCTGGTAAATGCATATTCAACTCTTATATATTGAGGTTGATATACATCAGCAATGAAACCGTGGAAGTGTTCACCATCATTTATAATCGTCTCTTGAACAGGGATTCAGCGAAACAATAAAAATTACCTGGAAGGTGTGACGGGATAGTAAATAAAATTACTGTCAGGTTCTATGCTTTGCGTTTCCATTTTGTGTTTAATATCATGTTCTTAGTATATAATAAATACAAATATTGCATAGAACCTAATAAAACCTGACCTAACATACCCAACCTTAGGAATGTTCAGGTAAGTTCTTCAATTCTACCACAATATATTCTTTTGATATATCATATTAAAGCAAAATTTTTAACCAATTCGGACAATTCCTTCTGGTGGGCTCCCTCGTCTACACCTTTACAAAATTTTGATTATATTTCCTTGTAACTAGAAAAACCTCATATTTAAATCCTGACTGTTAATGTCATTGTTGAACTCGGCCCACATAGACGTCACTGGCACCCGTTTTCATTATGTTGAGCAAACGCGCCAACAAAACATCCCAGTGACGGAAAATGTCTCTTTGATTTGGTGGCTGGACCGTGTTTGCCAAACATGTTTGGAGGAAAGTGTCCAGTGTGCCACTTCCTTTAGTGGTTTGATATTAGCTATCACAAGAAATTAACAAATATATAAGAACATAAGAAAATAGGGAGTCTGCAATAGGCTGGTTGGCCTGTGCAAGGATTTTAAGATTAGGTTAGGTTGAATTTATGATTATCCGATAGTATTTGATGTTTGGAACAACTTCCAAATACATGGATGACCGAAAGGATATTATATATATATATATATATATATATATATATATATATATATATATATATATATATATATATATATATATATATATATATATATATATATATATATATATATATGTGGAGTGTGAATGAGCCATCATCCAGATCAGTCTTCCTAGAGTCATTCTTTTTCACCTCATGCGTCACAAATAACAATGCCCCACAAATGACTTGGGAGGACCACAGGAGCCGTCAGGACTCACCACCCTGTCTCCCCCCGTCCTCAGTTCTATACAAGCTAAAGCATTTAAGTAAAAAATTGAGGCATAAAGAAGTAACTGACGTACCCATTGTTCAGGAACGCCAAGAAGCACCGCTAGTTGTTAATTACAGTTGAATCTAGTTTCTCAGATGATGATGCCGCACAGCTACAGTTCCAAGCTAGGCCCCTGCCAGAGTGTAGCGGCAATAGAAAGTGTTGAATTAGGATGAAAGAGAAATATCCCGAATTGAAGTTTTCATTACAATATGATTAATTTCTGTAAAACATATGTACTTCTAGCACTGACTTGCCTCCGTATTAGGTGGATTGATTTGTTTTCCGTGCGTGCTCCTCAGTGTAATGGCGTCGAACAAGCGAGCGGCTTTGAATAATAAACATATTAGAACTAAATGGAATTACTACATTAATTCTAAAAATAAAAACTTAAACAACATAACTATCTTATAAATATTAACTAAATTTTTTATTTTGTAATAATTTTTTACAAAAAGATGCAAAGATGTTAATTTCACTTCTACAAAAGTTAAACGTATAACACTTGATTTGACCATGGAGTTTAATATTACCCGCGAAAATAAAAATTTAATTTTTCGATGAAAGTAGATACTGGTTTCCATCCACAAAATTTTATTGACAATAGCTGATTTATAAATAACTTGAAAAAAGGGAGAGTGCATGCATCATTTGCCCAATTATAAATGACACCAATTAAAGCTCAATTTCCAGATATTGTACACTCGAAATCAAGGGATGTAGAGTAAGGAAGATCAACTCCCTTTAATTTGCGTGTATGTTTCAGTGCCGCCGTTCGCTACACCATCTGGCGCTGAGCGACATAACTAAGGCAGTATTCATAGAAAACAAAAAATGCCGTTTAATGGGTTAACTATACTAACCTTGACGTATATGTATTCTTGTTATACCTTAAAGGGCATTACTCTGCCAAGTGCCCTTACTTGGAGCTGGCGAACGCTCACCCCACTAGAGGTCACACCTCACGGTTGAAGAAGCCACAAGGTCAAAATTTCAGGACAAACTTTTTTCACAGTGAGAGTTGTGAACTCTGGAACAATCTGCCAGAGAATGTGGTGACGGCGCCGAGTATGAGCTTATTTAATAGTTTAGTTTCACAAATTTATTGACTAAGCTTGGAGTACAGTTTGCCTATTCTGAATAATTCAGTCAGGTCTTGACATTGAGGGTGGTATCACTTCTCACTGCCACGCAGGACAGAGGTTCATACACAAAGATATACATCATATTCATTAACAGTATATAGGTCAGGTTCATGTGGATGATGTCACTGTTCACTGCCATGCAGGACAGAGGTTCATACACAAAGAAATACATCATATTCATTTGCAGTATATATAGGTCAGACTCATTGAAGATTAATCAGTGTGGGCTAGCAAATTTGGGATAAACAGCAAGAATGTCCTCAAGCACCCCCGATTCAATGTAGTAATTACAAAGTTCATGATACAATAAGCCAGGTGGCCTGAAGCCTTTGGCAGTGTCACATTCAATAATACAATGTTCAAGTGTATGCCTTAAAGGTTTATCACAAAGCTTATTTAAGAGTCACTTGACCAACACAGGCGCGCAGGTACAGACAGTACATGCCGCCGTAAATAAGGTAAGGTGGGTAAATAAAGTAATTTGTTTGAGCCCATAGCCACTTTCAACCATTCAACATATAAGTCCAGGAAGGCAAGCATTAACCCCACATGCTACCCTGATAGGAGCCAGTAATAACAACTTCTGTGCTTCCCATTGTACAGGATACAAAGGGGAGTCCAGGTGGCAAATCTGAAATATGATTTTTGAGTTATCTATGCCTTATAAAGAGAAAACAGTGTAAGCCAAGCTGCCTCGTTTTGTTGTACTGCGCACATCATTGTCATTCCTAACAACCCCCTTTAATTCATTATTACGCTACATAACATTCAAATCCACCGCGCTTGTACTGTAGAATCTCAGAGAACGGGAAACATTGATAAAGGATAACTCACCTACTCAATGTTACTGAATCATGTGTTGTATTGTACCCAGGTACAGTTATATAATGTTAATTGTATGTATTCATAGCATTAAGGAGAACTCAGGGTATCTATAAGATGATTGGGAAAGTCCATTTGATCCGAACTAGTGTACTTTAGGACTAAGTGTAGATCGTGGTTTGAAGGTCATATACTATATACGTCTGTGGACGTTTAGCTAACATAGCTTCCGCAGATATCATATGAAAATACATGAGAACAATGATCTGGAAAAGCATAAAAGTATCAGAACTAAGTGAAATGTTGGAAGTGATCTAGAAACTATGCTTCAAAAAGAATATCTTGTATACCCACGCCATGAAAATACGATGCTAGGCTTTGTTTGGGTTGGCGCCTAGGCCGCTTCGTGTGTGCCGCGTTGATATTATAACCCAATGAATTTACCCAGGAACTAGCAAACCAGACCCTTACCTTCGTGTGTAATTTAGGAGTAAGATATGTATTTATTAAGTATGAGGTCACAATAGATAGGAAAATGGAGAGGTGGGAACCATAAGAATCCAAAGTGAAAATTGAAGATTGGAAACTGTAGGCCTAAACAGAGAGGAGTGTGGGTCTGTGGGAGTCGGGACATCACCCTCAGTGATGCCTCGACTTCTCCTAACACAGGTCAGTGTCCTTCATCATGCTTTATTCAGCACTAAAAAGACTTATCTAGCAGTTTTTACATCTTATAATCTTGCTTGATGTCATAAAGTGAAGTCATAGTGTACTAATGTGTGGTGACGAAAGCCCCTCCGGCAGTATTCTCGGTGATGCCTCGACTTTTCCCAACACAGGACGACGCGGTCTGAACGCCTACCGGGCGTCAGCCATGACCACACTGTGAAGGCCACACCACAGTGGTCATGCACTTCGACTGTGAACCTGTGGATTCCCAGCATACCACCCCAAATGAGTAGAAATACATAAGGAAGGTTGAGAAACTCCGCGGTCGTCACTTGGAGCGATCTATAATACCAGACGTAGAAACAGTACTGGTATGTCTCTTGGTGAAGCCCTTCGTCTCTAACCACCGAGGGCGGTGTGCGAACGAGGTGCCTGATATGTGTACCTAGAAATTACAAGGAGTCCCATACTTGCAGGTATGGAGTGTAACAGGTGTGGAGGTGATACCACAGGGAGGTGAGATGATGCTACCATGTATAACCTAAGGTGCTATATTCCATACAGGTGCAGTCTGACGTGTTGAGTGTTGTTGTAAGAATGGATGACCGGGTAAGATGGTCACTGATTGTTATGCAATAATTATGTTTTATGAGGAATAAATTAGTTAAGACTTGTTATGGTTTCACCCTTCTTTCCCCTTATCGATCTGGTCAATGAAAAACCTAACCCAATGCCTAGCTCACTCTGCCCGCGACCTAACGAGCTACATACTGCCTAGAGGGTCTGGTGGCAGCAACCTTTAGAATTTAAGTATTTCTCCTTAGAATTAGTGACCCCAGATCTGGCAGAATATTGTTAGTCATGCTGTATATTTACAAAACCAAGGCCGCATCCACTTAATACAACAATTATATCAATCCGCTCAGAAATGAAAAGATTATTATTTTTTTTAACATTTTACACGTTATAATAACTTGTTTTCTATGTGGGAATAATCAGTCAAAAATTGAGTTTGCAAATATACAAATGTAAGAAAATAGAAGATGTCAAATATAATTTTACTCGTGAAAACACGTTTATAATACAGCATACAGTATTCTCCTAAGACGTTTGTTTTGGTTAGCAGGGGACGCGCTGCTCATATTCGTCCCCAGTTTAACATATGGTTTCATTTATGGTGAAAATCAAGTTAGAGTCATACGAGAATCTTATTTTAACTGGGTCATAGTCTACTATTAACTTAGGACGAAAGAACACCAATCTCCTTCTTTAATGGTTACGCTGCATGGTTTTGTGATCTGTCGCAGTTTGGTCAACGGAGCATTTTAAAGTAATGGGCTCAGGCAACAAAACACTAAACTGGCAACTATCATGAATAAGAGTTACCATATACAATTTCCAGAACCCCAATATTAAGTGTCACCAATATCATATACTTAACTCTTTGCAAGCCAAATACAATCAGGTGTACATATTATTTATCATAATTATAATATTCGCTACTGATATATGAAAAATATATATACAGCTCAGTTGAATTATAGTAAACCAGCAACAACGTAAAAGGAAGTAACCTCATGTAACTGACGAAATTTAATATTATCAAACATTTAAGCTCCCTGAGTAAGCATTACTTGCAAATGTACAAATATTGATATATTGCAATAACAGTATTAGTAACGTTAAAAGAACTAAAAAGTCATACAAAATCGAAAATAAGGAAGTAAGGGGATAGTGGCAACTGACAGAGGTGGTCCCGACGTCCCGTAGGCTGAGGCGTCGACTGCCGCCCGGGCGTAAACTGACAGTGAGGCTACACCTCGTATGGAGTGTGAGTGTGAGGGCAAATCATCGTTTGTAAATTACCAATTTTCTACTGATGTGACCCCCAAATCCGATAAAACTCACATGAATACAACGGTTCATCATCTTATTTGACAAGAGGTTACGGAAAATCCGGATTGGACAGAAAAACTGCGAACAATACAGTAATTTGACGTTGGTTTCTAAAGACTGAAATTATTATTTTTATTATTTTAGAAATCTTGTAACACTCAAGAAATTAGAAACAATAGCCTTACTACAAGGTCAGAAATGTTTGAAGCTTAAATGAATAAAGTAACGGAAGGGTGAGCGTCGTTAAGGTGTTTTTGCCTGCTTTACCTGCAGGTCACACCTGCTGATTCCAGACAACATTGCACCAGACTTCCAGACAAACCAGGTATCTTTCAAAATAGTATCTGCAAATCTATTATCTCCTGTCTCTTGTAAAGCTAATGAAAATACCAGTTACATGTTTTGATCTTGATGCAACGTTTTATATACATAAACGAATGGAAATTGTAAACTCACTTCCGTCTTGGAGATGCGACATTTATACACGGCACAGGAGGAGAGGAAAGTACAGTGTATCAGGTCAGTTCTGATGTCTACAATTGTTATAATTTTTCGAACCATGGTCGATTATCAAAGATATTTTTTTAACATTTAGGATAGTTGGCATATGATTACACTTTTACAAAGAACGGGATCGACGCTAACTATAATTGTGTGCCACGTAACGGGAATTATTAATGTTGATGAGGGCATCCATCCAGAATTTCAATTCAGTCATTAAAGGCGAACCAAAGAAGATTATCTGGACATGTTTGTAATACTAATGTCTGATTATTAGAGTTGCTTGGGAAAGTTCCGTAACTGTAAATTATATTATCGTAATTATTTTGGCCTCTAAAATTTTGTGGGAAATTCATTCAAGTTTGCAAGCCAGGAATGCACAAACAGTGGGCTAGAATGAATTCATGAACTAAATTCAAAGTTTGTCAACGCTGTACGTCTAGCAGTTATTTTAAAAGTAGCTCTGCTGTCAATTGAACTTTAAGCCAGTTGTATCACTCAGTTTGCCGACCCCTGGGGCGCGTACCCTGGGGTTGGTGCCTCCCCCTCTTGAGAATCATGTGTGTTTCACACAAGCTGGTTTTGTGTTTCGCATTAAACAGATGAATAACCCATGGGTATACTTGGTGTAACCCTATGTATGAAGTTAATACATATAACGGCCCTGCTGAAACTGTGTCACCTCATCATGATTTCCAACCTTTTCCAATGCAAAGATCGCTTGGTCAGAGTCTTTGTTGACGTATCTGCAAACATACTTGATGGACTTGACTGAATTACAGAACTCCACATTGATGTGCGCATTGAATGCTTTACTCAAAAGAGGATTGTAGGGGACCACCCATATAACATATAACACCATCCATCATCACTACATATAACATCATCCATCATCACTACATATAACAACATCCATCATCACTACATATAACATCATCATCACTACATATAACATCATCCATCATCACTACATATAACACCACCCATCATCACTACATATAACACCACCCATCATCACTACATATAACAACATCCATCATCACTACATATAACACCATCCATCATCACTACATATAACACCATCCATCATCACTACATATAACACCACCCATCATCACTACATATAACAACATCCATCATCACTACATATAACATCATCCATCATCACTACATATAACAACATGAATCATCACTACAAATAACACCATCCATCATCACTACATATAACATCATCCATCATCACTACATATAGCAACATCAATCATCACTACAAATAACACCATCCATCATCACTACAAATAACACCATCCATCATCACTACATATAACACCATCCATCATCACTACATATAACACCATCCATCATCACTACATATAACATCATCCATCATCACTACATATAACAACATCAATCATCACTACATTTAACACCATCCATCATCACTACATATAACACCATCCATCATCACTACATATAACACCACCCATCATCACTACATATAACAACATGAATCATCACTACATATAACATCATCCATCATCACTACATATAACAACATGAATCATCACTACATATAACATCATCCATCATCACTACATATAACACCATCCACCATCACTATATATAACATCATCCATCATCACTACAAATAACACCATCCATCATCACTACATATAACACCATCCATCATCACTACATATAACACCATCATCACTACATATAACACTCACATATAACACATCCATCATCACTACATATAACACATCCATCATCACTACATATAACACATCCATCATCACTACATATAACACCATCCACCATCACTATATATAACATCATCCATCATCACTACAAATAACACCATCCATCATCACTACATATAACACCATCCATCATCACTACATATAACACCATCCATCATCACTACATATAACACCATCCATCATCACTACAAATAACACCATCCATCATCACTACATATAACACCATCCATCATCACTACATATAACACCACCCATCATCACTACATATAACAACATGAATCATCACTACATATAACATCATCCATCATCACTACATATAACAACATGAATCATCACTACATATAACATCATCCATCATCACTACATATAACACCATCCACCATCACTATATATAACATCATCCATCATCACTACAAATAACACCATCCATCATCACTACATATAACACCATCCATCATCACTACATATAACACCATCCACCATCACTACATATAACACCATCCATCATCACTACATATAACACCATCCATCATCACTACATATAACACCATCCATCATCACTACATATAACACCATCCACCATCACTATATATAACATCATCCATCATCACTACAAATAACACCATCCATCATCACTACATATAACACCATCCACCATCACTATATATAACATCATCCATCATCACTACATATAACACCATCCATCATCACTACATATAACACCATCCATCATCACTACATATAACACCATCCATCATCACTACATATAACACCATCCATCATCACTACATATAACACCATCCACCATCACTATATATAACATCATCCATCATCACTACAAATAACACCATCCATCATCACTACATATAACACCATCCACCATCACTATATATAACATCATCCATCATCACTACATATAACACCATCCATCATCACCACGGATCTCAAGTAGTTTGAGATTCTCGTGCGACACAAACAAACATACAGACATACAGACATTTTTTATATATATATATATATATATATATATGCCAATGCAATGAAGTATGTAATAGCCATATCTGCAACAAATTAGACCAAACGTCATGAATTCTTTGTTGGGTATACAGTAAGGATTGAACCAAAGTCATCGCCATCGAAAGTTCAAAACACATTTTTAAAGATAACTCTGGAACGAAATTTGTACTGTATACAAGGATGGGACTTTCAGAGAGATTCCTCAACTAAAGACACATCAAGGTGCCAATGAAATTTTCTTCGAAATGTCACATGCCCGGAAATGACCCTAAATTTGACGAATTTACGACAAATAATTTATCCACTATAAAATTAGAGGCCCTTTAAGGCGTCACCGAAATATTTGACCTTGACAAGTCGATCCTTATTATCGCGTATGGATCTTGATTTGACCATGGAAATTGGCGCAAGCCAAACAGGTCAGACGATACGCTCTAGGAATGATGACAGGTTTTGGAAAAACACAGAAAATGGAATTGACGCAAAAATTGCCTTTGACGGCCTTAATGACAACATTGCTAAAGCTGCCTCGAAAACTGGGAATGCTGTGGTTACTCCCTGAGCAGTTGGTTTATAAGGGATTATCGTCTTAACCTGAGTACTGCTCTCATATCTGGATGACATCTAAAGGCATTCCGTCTTATTGACTCTCTCCTCTAGCTTGGATAATTCTTCCCTTTTCTTTGCTGCATTGTTGTTTCCACTCTCTTTCTTTTTACAGGTACTTTAACGGGCAAATGCGGCGGTGATTTGGTATCCGTGTACTGCCAGGCAAGGCCACAGGGTCGCAGCAATTAGTCTTGCCTGTGGTGCCCAATTGCCTCTGTGGTTGTTTGGACCAATAATGTCGGTCACACCAGAATAACCCATATAGCACATCCTCTTTCCTCACACAGCCAAAAAATGTGAATGCTCTGTCTTCTACTGTGTCTCCACACTCATACAATCTGTCTCACTTATGTTGGTTTTCCGCATCTTCGTGGTGATTAATATAATCTTTTTCTTTCTATTTTAATTTCTTTTTTACAGTTTTATTTTTCGCCCCTAGGGCGTTGTGGGTCGATGACCCGTGCCCAGGTGTTACCGGAAAGTTTGTAGGTTTCGTGTATATATTGATGCATTTCTCTCTTGGCGTACTATTCTTGGTACGGGTATCATTTTGTTACATTTACTTTTATCGTAAGCCCTGAATCGAGCAGAAACGAAACCCCAGGGTCTGCATGCCAGGGTGTTCCAGATCCTCTGATGGTGAGGCAGGCTGATATTATGCGGTTAACGCAAGGCCGAAATAGCTTAAAAGGGCGAAGCGGCCTGTATTCTTCAAACAAGCCAATCTGACGCAGCCACCATCGTTTCCACTGTGTCAAACCAAGTTTGAAGCGACAACCGAACATTAATTTACAAAGTGGCGCATGTAATTGCTGTGATCACAGCTGCGTGACATGAATGTACACTGCAGTGTGCTGACGAGATATTCAAGCGAGAGGCAAAACATTTACCCCGTGAACAGTATGCAGGGAATTACTACACCATGAGGTCCCCCATAAACACCATTCAGAGGGAATTCATTTACACCACGTCAGCCCCCCATAACACTATCTGTGAGAACACTACACGACGTGATGCCCCCATACACCATCTGTGAGGGTTATCACAATGCAAGGCCCCCCATAACACCACCAGTGAGGTACCACACCACGAGGTCCCTCACACCATCTGTGAGAACACGCACACCACGCAGGCCCTGTAACACCATCTCCAGAGGAATCACACCACGTGAGGCCCCTGCAACACTATCTGCGAGGGAAGACCACCATTACACAGTCCGGCAATTATCTGAGGAACTACTATACCCATGAGTTCCTCCAACACCATCTGGGAGGGAGATACTACACTCACGAGTTTTCAGTTGTTCCGCACGGAATTTTAGAAAATTTTACCTTCTCTATCACGCTTTTACAACCACTGATGTATGTAATAAGTCATTTATGTCCAATGCAATATTTCAGCCTGGTTGCAGAACTTTTTCAACAACCGTTAATTATTACGCTATTATTGGTTAATAGTATTGTGAAGAATTAGCATCACAAGGTATCAAGAAAACGCGTACCGGTGACCTAGTGGAAATTCACCTGCTCAATACTGTACACTGATACCGATCGTAAACATGAGCACTGGTGACAGTCAGTGGCAATCTGGTTGGTCAATTTCTGGTGAGAGCATTCACTGCTTCGCATGGCATATACAATCAGCCGGTAAACGCAAGCTGGTGCAGCAGTATATATATATATATATATATATTATATATATATATATATATATATATATATATATATATATATATATTTCATGTAAATCTGTTAACAAAAATGATAAGATAAATTTACAAAATCAATGAAATGGAAACAACGAGCACCTTAGCTTTGCCTTTATTCAAGACATCTTTATATAAATCAGACTACATGAAGCAGAGAGAGAGGCCAATACAGGTGACCAAAAACAGAAGTCAGTAATGATGTTGGTCCACTAATCCCTCACACCAACATACACGTAGAGGAGCTATATATAAAAGATGCACTGTCAGGTCGAAGTCAGTGCCATGAATTCACAAAAAATAAATTATCATACATCTGCATCAAAGGTTTTTCAAAAGATTTAACATTTAAGGTTATTAAAATACAATAAATACCTATTTTATACCAAACCCTAAGGCCCTTTAGTTGGCCATGGCAAATGGCAGAGCCATACTTGGAAACAACATTATTATTTGCAGGAAGCTTGAGGGACTGAACCAAGGACAAATTCACAGATAGGGCAGAGCCTAAAAATATTCTCATGTCGGAACTTGTCTGGTTTGGTGAGAAATGAAAAATGATTTTTAGCTCCCCTTAAATGAATGAATGTAACAAACCACAGAAGGTACCGAGTTTCTAAAAATGGAAACCAAATGCTCTAATTCATCGTCGGGTTAAATTTAGAGTCACAAATGATGCAGACATCTTAAGAAATATAGCAGAAAAACTGACATTTCTCAAGAATCTATGATTCGATAAAGGAACAAATTGCTCATCGTGGGAAGCCATATACCCTTTTTAAGTTTATAGTTTTGGCCATTTCTCATGATAAGCATATCAAGCGAATGGAAGGGATCCATTTATTTCTCTGACCTTTGAATGGTGAATACTTGGGGACAATATCATTGCTTGTCTGCACCCAATGGGTCACTGTTTCAGCCAAAGACAAAGAACATCATCTACATATTCATACCATGGAGGAATAAAGTCCACTTTTATGGCTGGGTAGTAATTCAGACTCAAAAACTCCAGGATAAATAGAGGAGCAGAAAGACAACACTATGTTTCACAGCAAATATTTGCTTGTAGAAAGCCAAGGTGCTCTGTTGTTTATTTTCCTGTGATTTATCAAGATATATATATATATATATATATATATATATATATATATATATATATATATATATATATATATATATATATATATATATATATAATGGTAATTAATTTTCATGTGGCAGCTGTAACAAAATCATAAATTATTTAGCCTATCATCTTTTATAGTACAGTACTAAATAGCCTAATTCTGAAGGACACCGAATGATGCCCAGTATTTGCCAGCAGTGCGTAACAGAAACGTGACCGACCGCCCAAGCGGCTAACGAGCCAATCAGTGGCGAAGATGGATCTTAGAAGTACAATACAGTACTGTAGAGTACGGTAGGCCCAAAGACAATAAATTTTTCCAAATTTTCTTTTATCCTCTTCGCCACTAATCAATTAAGCTTGGGCGATCGGTCACGTCTGTGTTACACACTGTTGGCAAGTACTGGGTATGCACTGATTCATGACTGTATCTGTACCTGCCCCAGAGTTGGACAAGTCTGGTCTTGGAAGAGCTTACACTCGGTGCCGTCACAACACTCTGGCAGATTGTTCCAAGAGTTCACAATTCCCACTCCGAAATAGTTTGTCCGCACAGTTTTCTGGACTTGTCGCTTCTTAATCCTTGAGATTTGACCCCTTTTGAACCCTTTTTTGTTGTTTACAGACATCATAATTCTTACCTGGATCAGAAGTTTATAATAAAATTATTTTGAACTGTCATAAATTATTGTAATTATGATTGTTTAATGATAACCCAATATTGTATATTCTAGAAATATACTGAATTTCTCGATCATACATTTTTGTTTTGTTTTATAAACATTCAGCTTCTTAACCCAAGTTCTATGATGTGCATTTCCAGTGGAGGTTAACATCAACAGTACAAACACTGGCCACGAGCGGAAAACACTACCCTGTTATTAGGGTGTAGATACAGATCTCTCAAGTAAGACCAGGACACACTCCACCTCGTCAAACAAAACAAAAACAAAAAGAGCTCAGCCAGCTGGGAGGTGTGTGACACAACTCTGCAGGAACGTAACCATCTGCCAGACTGCACCTACACCATGGTTACTGTGGCAGGACTGGACGGGGTGCTAGGTTACCTTGGCATGCCACACCCCTGTGTCAAGCTCCACCTCCTCCTTACGCTTGGTATTTCAAACTTTTCTCATTTATGACAACTATCATAATGTGTATATTCAAAACTACAATCAAGTACATATAACTGTTGGGGGTGGTGGTATGGTCAAATGTACATGTTGGTGATGGTGTGGTCAGATGTACCCCTTGGTGGTGGTGTGGTCAAATATATACGTTGGTAGTGGTATGGTCAAATGTACCTCTTGGTGGTGGTGTGGTCAGATGTACTTCTTGGTAATGGTAGTGTGGACAGATGTACTTCTTGGTAGTGGTGGTGGTGTGGACAGAAGTACTTCTTGGTGGTGATGTGGACAGATGTAATTCTTGGTAGTGGTTGTGTGGACAGATGTACTTCTTGGTAATGGTAGTGTGGACAGATGTACTTCTTGGTAGTGGTGGTGGTGTGGACAGATGTACTTCTTGGTGGTGGTGTGGACAGATGTACTTCTTGGTAGTGGTTGTGTGGACAGATGTACTTCTTGGTAGTGGTTGTGTGGACAGATGTACTTCTTGGTGGTAGTGGTGTGGACAGACGTACTTCTTGGTAGTGGTGGTGGTGTGGACAGATGCACTCTCCAGTGAGGGACAGATGCACTCCAGTGCTTGTGTGACAGATGCACTTGGTAATGGCAGTGGACAGATGCACCTTGTAGTAGTGGTGTGGACAGATGCACTCTTGGTGGTGGTGTGATGACGTACTTCTTGGTAGTGGCTGTGTGGACAGATGTAATTTTGGTGGTGGTGATGTGATATGCATTTTGGTGGTGGTGGTGTGACAGATGAATTTTGGTGGTGGCAGTGTGTGGACAGATGTAATTTTGGTGGTGTGGCGTTGATAGATGTAATTTCCTTTGGTGGTGGTGATGTGGACAGATGCACTCTTGGTGGTGGCAGTGAAATAGACGTAATTTCCTTGTGGTGTGATGGACAGATGTAATTTTGGTGGTGGTGGTGGGATAGACGTAATTTTGTGTGGTGGTGTGACAGATGTACTTGGTGGCAGATGTGACAGATGCACTTCCTGGTGGTGGTGTGGGCAGATATACTTCTGTGGTGGTGGTGTGGATAGATGTACTTCCTGGTGGTGGTGTGATAGGATGTAATTTTGGTGGTGGTGGACAGATGTACTTCCTGGTGTGGTGTGACAGATGTACTTTGGTGGTGTGACAGACGTAATTTTGGTGGTGGTGGTGTGGACAGATGCACTTTTGGTGGTGGTGTGACAGATGTACTTTGGTGGTGGTGGTGGACAGGTACTTTGGTGGTGGTGTGGATAGATGTACTCTTTGGTAGTGGTGGTGTGTGGGATAGATGTACTCTGGTGGTGGTGTGGTGTGGACAGACGTAATTTTGGCAGGTGGTGTGGATAGATGTACTCTCTTGTGGTGGTGGGATAGATGTAATTTCTTGGTGGCAGGTGGTGGACAGATGTAATTTCCTTGGTGGGTGGTGGTGTGACAGATGCACTTGGTGGTGGTGGTGGGATAGATGTACTCTTGTGGTGGTGGTGGTGTGGACAGATGTACTCTTGTGGTGGTGGTGTGGGATAGATGTAATTTTGGTGGTGGTGGTAGTGGTGTGGGACAGATACTCTTTGGTGGTGGTGGACAGATGCACTTTGGTGGTGGTGGACAGATGCACTCTTGGTGGTGGGTGGGAGTGGACAGATGCACTCTGGTGGTGGTGAACAGATGCACTCTTGGCGGTAGGACAAACGTACTCTTGGTGGTAGGTGAGGACAGATGTAATTTTGGTGGTGGTGGTGTGGACAGATGCACTCTGGTGGTGGTGGACAGATGTACCTTGGTGGTGGTGGTGATGTGACAGATGAACTTTTGGTGGTGTGGTGGTGTGAATAGATGTACTTTGTGGTGGTAAGATAGACAATGGTGGTGGTGGTGTGTGACAGAGACTTCCTTGGTGGTGGTGGTGGGACAGATGTACTCTTGTGGTGGTGGTGGACAGATGTACTCTTGATGGTGGGTGATGTGGACAGATGTACTCTTTGGTGGTGGTGGTGACAGACACTTGATGGTGGTGGTGTGACAGACGTACCTTGCGGTGGTGATGGACAGATGTACTTGGTGGTGGTGATGTGGGACAGATGTACTTGGTGGTGGTGATGTGATAGATGTAATTCTTGGTGGTGGTAGTGGTGGTGTGTGGACAGACGTACTCTTTGGTGGTGGTGATGGGACAGATGTACTTTGGTAGGTGGTGTGGACAGATATACCTTTTGATGGTGGTAGTGTGATAGATGTAATTTTGGTGGTGGTGATGTGACAGATGTAATTTTGGTGGTGGTAGTGGTGGTGTGGACAGATGCACTTGGTGGTGGCAGGATGAGACAGACGTACTCTGGTGGTGGTAGGTGGTGTGGACAGATGTACTCTCCTGGTAGTGTGTAGACAGATGTACCTTGGAGGGTGTGACAGATCTCACTCTTGGTAGTGGTTGTGTGGATAGATGTACTGGTGGTGCGAGGATACGTACTCTGGTGGTGGTGGTGTGACAGATGCACTCTGGTGGTGGTGGTGTGACAGATGTACTCTGGTAGGTGGTGTTGACAGATGCACTTCCTGGTGGTGGTGATGTGGACAGATGCACTTTGGTGGTGGTAGTGAACAGATGTACTCTTTGGTGAAGATGTGATGATGTACTCTGGTGGTGGTGGTGTGGACAGATGTAATTCTCTTGGTGGTAGTGATGATGTACTCTTGGTGGTGGGTGGATGTGGATGGATACTTGCAGTGGTAGGTGTGGACAGACATAATTTCCTTTGTGGGTGTGTGAGACACTTGGTGGTGGTGCTTGATAGATGTACTTTTGGTGGTGGTGTGGACAGATGCACTTTGCGGTGGTGGTGACAGACGTACTTCCCCTGGTGGTGGTAGTGGACAGATATACTCTTGGTGGTGTGGTGGATGAAATGGTGTTGATAGACGTGCACTTCCTGCGGTGGTGGATAGATGCACTCTTTTGGTGGTGGTGTGAACAGACGTACCTTGGTGTGGTGTGGATAGATGTACTTTTGGGGATGAGATGTACTGGTGGTGGTGTGACAGATGTACCTGGTGGTGGTGGTGACAGATGTACTGGCAGTGAGAGATGTAATTTTGGTGGTGGTGTGACAGACACTCTGGTGGTGGTGGTGAGACACTTTTGGTGGTGGTGGGTGGACAGATGCACTTTGGTGGCAGGTAGTGGATGATGAAGGTCCTGGTGCAGGTGGTGTGACAGACGCACTCTTTTGGTGGTGGTGGTGGGATAGATGCACTCTTGGTGGTGGTGGTGTGGACAGATGTACTTCTCGTGTGGTGGACAGATGCCTGGTGGTGGTGTGGTGAATGACACCTGGTGGTGGTGGTGTGGACAGACGTACTCTGGTGGTGGTGGTGTGACAGACGTACTTCTTGCGGTGGTGGTGGACATGTACCTTGGTGAGCAGGGTGAAGGACAATTTTTGGTGGTATAGATGTGGCTCACGGTGTATGTACCAGGTGTGTGACAGATGGGTTATCTGTAGGGTGGTGAGACACTTCCTGGTGGTGGTGGATGAAGGATACTTTGGGATGGTGGTGATGTGTGGTGATGCACCTTGGTGGTGGTGGTGCATAGGATGCACCTTGATGGTGCAGCGTGGACAGATGCACCTCTTGTGTGGTGTGGTGTACGGTTGTACTCAGTGGCGGCGGACAGATGCACTGTGGTGATGTGAGACGTACTCGGTGTGATGGATGACGGTACCGGCGGTGGGTGATGTGACGACGCCTTTGGTGGTGGCAGTGGTGGTGTGACAGATGTACTTTGGTGGGGAAGATGACAATTTTGATGAAAGATGTGGACAGACGCACTGGTGTGGTAGACAGACGTACCTTGATGGTGGCAGGTGATGACACTGCAGGTGGTGGTATCACTGGGTGACGGATGATTTACCGGTGATGTGACAGACGTACTCTGGTGGTGATGTGGAAGGATATACTCGGTGGCGGGTGATGACACGTACCAGGTAGGCAGGATAGATGCACTGTGGGCAAGGATGGACGATGGTACCTTGGTGGTAAGATGACGACGGTGGCAGGTGATGATGTACTCGGTGTGGCGGGTGACAGACACTACGGTGGTGGCGATACTGCAGGATGACATAATTTGGTGGTGGTGGCGTGACAGACGATTTCTGCAGGTGGTGTGACAGATATACTTCGACAGGGTATGTGGACAGATGTACTCTTTGTGGTAGGGTGGTGGACAGATGTACTCTGGTGGTGGTGATGTGGATGTACTGGTGTGGGATGGACAGATGTAAGGGCATGGACAGATGTACTTCTTGGTGGTGGTAGGGTGGTGAGATATTGATGGTGAGATACCAGTGTGGACATGCATTTTGGTGGTGTGAAAGTGACGTATGTACTTGTGTGATGATACTGGATGGTGGACAGATGCATTTTGGTGGTAGTGGACAGATGTAATTTTATGGGCAGTGTGGTGTGGATAGATGCCTGGTGTGAGATATTCTTGGTGGTGGTGGTGCAGATACCTTTGGTGGTGGCAGTGTGATATGATGCATTTCTGGTGGTGGTAGGTGACAGATGTACTCTGGTGGGTGGTGTGGACAGACGCAATTCCTTGGTGGTATATGGTGAATGAATGTACTTCTTTGGGTAGTGGTAGGAGCGTATTCTTGGTGGTGGTAGTGGACATAAAATTTTGTGGTGTGTGTACAGATGTTTTGTGGTGGTAGACAGATGTACTTGGTAGGTGGTGTGGACAGATATACTCTTGATGGTGGTATGTGGACAGATGTATTTTGGTGTGTAGAAAGAGGACACTTTTGGTGGACAGATGTTCTTCTGGTGGACAGATGTACTTTGGTGGTGGTGTGATAGATATACTTTAATGGGTGGACAGGATGTATCTCTTGGTGGTGGTGGAGGAAGTACTTTGGTGTGGTGGACAGATGTAATTTTGGTGTGGTGTGGACAGATGCACTCTTGGTGGTGTGACAGACGATTTCTGGCAAGTGTAATGACGTAATTTTGCAGGTGACAGATGTATTCTTGGTGGTGCATAGATGCACTTTGGTGGTGGTGTGGACAGATGTATTTTGGTAGTGACAGATGTACTTTTGGTGTGTGGAGATGTGTACTTGGTGGTGGTGGTGTGCAGATGCATTTTGCAGATAGATATACTTGATGGTGGTAGTGACAGATGTACTTGGTGGTGGTGTATGATGCATTTTGGTGTGTAGGTGACAGGATGCATTTTGGTGGTGGGGATGTGACAGATTTGTCAGTCTCTTGATGGTGTGACAGATGTAATTTTGGTGGTGGTAGTGGAGACAGATGTACTTCCTTTTATGGTGTAGTGTGACAGATGCACTCTTTGGTGGTGGTGTATAGATGCATTTCTGTGGTGGTGGTGGTGTATAGATGTTCTCTTGGTGGTGTGGTGTGGACAGATATATCCCTTGATGGTAGAAAGGGATAGATGCACTCTTGGTGGGTGGTGTGGGACAGATGTCCTCTTGCAGGTGGTGTGGAAGACATACCTCTTGATGGGTGGGTAGTGTGTGACAGACATACTATGGTGGTGATGATGCCTCTTGGTGGTGTAAGATGTGGACTGATGTACTGTGGTGTGGTGCAGACAGACGTACTGGGTGATGGTGTGCACTGATGTGTACTAGGTGGTGGGTGGTGTGTGATAGGTACTGATGGTACAGGACATATGTACTTGGTGGTGGGAAATGCATGGCCTCTGGTGGGTTGTGGGATGGTGGTGGTCAGATGTACCTTGACAGGTTATGACAGATGTACTCTTAGTGTAAAATAGAATTTGGTACAGGAAGTTGACAGATGACTCTTGTGGTGGTGGTGGTGGTGAACTATAAAATGTCACAGAAAAGTCACCCACCCCAACCCAATATAACCTAATCCCAACTTAAACTTAACCTAACCTTACCTTACCTTACCCAACCTTACCTTACCCAACTTAACCTAACCTAACTCAATCCCAACCCACATGCATCATATATAAATCAGGTTAACAAAAGCTGCGTATTGTCAGCGTTAATAAATCATTTAAAAATGAGCCAGTTTTATTACCTTAAATGTGACTTTTTTTCCGTAATCCTTTTTTCCCCAGCCAAAATTGGCAGGGACTTTTTTTTTTTTTTTCTGTGACTTTTTTTTTCCTGTGACTTTATTACCGTTCACCGTGGTGGTGGCTGATGCACTGGTGGTGTGGCCCTGACATACCTCTTTAATGGTTGTGTGGTCAGTGCAATTCTTTTTAGTGGTGGTGTGGTTAGTGTACCTCTTGGTGGGTGGTGTGGTGGTGGCAGTATACAGTCAGATTTATAGTCAAAGAAATTGCTTAACACTCTCTCGTTCCTTATGTTCTGAAACCCATGACGAATAATTTTGAAAGCTCGTCAGGTCCTGACACTCGAAGCTACCTTGTCACTTATTTTACCCATATTCTTCATCATGGGTTTCAGAACATAATGCTAGGTGTAACACCACTTTTTTTCTTTTAAACTGCACTCTCTGGTGATGGTGGTGATGGTAGTGTGGGTCAGATGCCTATTTTACTTCAATTATATATTTAATACAGTTATAGACCTCGTTTTTAACTAACTTCAGGTGGGATTTGATCTCTTCAGATGAGCTAGTTGTCATTGGTAAATGATGAAGACATCATCGAAATAAAGTCAATTACATATAATTGTCACAACTATTGATATTACAAAAATATATATTATATACTGTATGTTTTAATTTCTTTACCTAATACAGGGTTGTTCGTCGGGTTTGGGGATCAGTTGAGATATTCCATACTGCTCCCCATCCTCTGTACAGTCATGCTGGGGGGTGGCCTGATTACCTTCCAAATGATTTGTAGAATAAGTAATTATGTAGTACATCATGATGATAAGTA
>NW_024721079.1:5223882-5235828 GCF_018991925.1 Homarus americanus | reverse complement strand
CAGTACACTACAACAGCCTTACTACAAGGTCAGAAATGTTTGAAGCTTAAATGAATAAAGTAACGAAGGGTGAGCGTCGTTAAGGTGTTTTGCCTGCTTTACCTGCAGGTCACACCTGATGATTCCAGACAACATTGCACCAGACTTCCAGACAAACCAGGTATCTTTCAAAATAGTATCTGCAAATCTATTATCTCCTGTCTCTGTAAAGCTAATGAAAATACCAGTTACATGTTTTGATCTTGATGCAACGTTTATATACATAAACGAATGGAAATTGTAAACTCACTTCCGTCTTGGAGATGCGACATTTATGCACGGCACAGGAGGAGAGGAAAGTACAGTGTATCAGGTCAGTTCTGATGTCTACAATTGTTATAATTTTTCGAACCATGGTCGATTATCAAAGATATTTTTTAACATTTAGGATAGTTGGTATGATTACACTTTACAAAGAACGGATCGACGCTAACTATAATTGTGTGCCACGTAACGGAATTATTAATGTTGATGAGGGCATCCATCCAGAATTTCAATTCATTCATTAAAGGAGAACTAAAGAAGATTATCTGGACATGTTTGTAATACTAATGTCTGATTATTAGAGTTGCTTGGGAAAGTTCCGTAACTGTAAATTATATTATCGTAATTATTTTGGCCTCTAAAATTTTGTGGGAAATTCATTCAAGTTTGCAAGCCAGGAATGCACAAACAGTGGGCTAGAATGAATTCATGAACTAAATTCAAAGTTTGTCAACGCTGTACGTCTAGCAGTTATTTTAAAAGTAGCTCTGCTGTCAATTGAACTTTATGCCAGTTGTATCACTCAGTTTGCCGACCCCTGGGGCGCGTACCCTGGGGTTGGTGCCTCCCCCTCTTGAGAATCATGTGTGTTTCACACAAGCTGGTTTTGTGTTTCGCATTAAACAGATGAATAACCCATGGGTATACTTGGTGTAACCCTATGTATGAAGTTAATATTGCGTAGTTGCCATGCATGAGACCAATCAATTAAAATGATGACTGGTTAAACAAACTCCATTTAGAATGAGCCTTGTCAGAAATACCTAGTTATTTTACTTATTAATCAAACTAACTGGTTTCTCGAAAATATTTCAAGATCTTTTCTCTCCTTTATGTTAAAATAGGATCTTCCACAACATTTCAATTACTTCAAGGTTACAGGCAAAACAACAGATACACTTTATCGGCTAAGCTTAACCCCTTCACTATGGGGACGCCACTTTAAGTATTTTATTTGGCTAACGCCAGACGATTTTATTCATCTCAGAGGCGACACCGTACACAAGGGCATGTCCAGATCTTACCAACAGTGCGCGACGGAAACGTGACCAACCGCCCAGGTGGCTAACGAGCCGGTCAGCGGAGAACAGGATACTATCTCCACTAAAGGTTTCAACTCACTTACCTGCAACTCACCTGTGGTATATTTATTAGTTCATATTAAAATTTATAAACTTCAACAAAAAGATATGACTAGCTGTTTTTAGTATGGCTATTGGGCGTTGCGCAAATGAGGTAATTTTTACGTTTTCAAAACAGCAATTGTTTTGGTTATTGTAATATGCAATTTATGTACTGTATATGCGCGTGCAAACATCAGTTCAAATCAAGATTTCTTTTAGTGGTAAGCGGGGCATACCCACTTTAATGTTGACCCATTAACTACACTTGTTAGAGATATGTAGTAAAAACTCGTAACCGAGTGTGAGGTCTTTTCAAGACCTGATTTGGCAAGCACTGGAGCAGGTTCATATACATCCAGGGACCAGTGCGTAACAGAGACGCGGCCGATCGCTCAAAGATAAAAGTAAAGTAAATGGTATGGAATTCAACAAGGAACTTAGACTTGGATATCATATTCACTTTAAAATACATTAATTTCTATTACAGCAATACTTTCGATACTCACTTACACCATATATTCACTTATGAGGAACCGTGGGCACAAATAAAATTGTTATTGCATCGTAACCGTATTGTTTTCTTTCAAATTTCTTTCAATGTGGGTTTATCAAGTTGACATGATTGTTATTGTGAATCTTTTTATAAACATGAATAAGGTACAATTGATCCAAATAGAAAATTTTCGCCTCTTCATTCAATATATATATATATATATATATATATATATATATATATATATATATATATATATATATATATATATATATATATATATATATATATATATACACACTAGCGGAATTGCCGCCCTCCGGGCGGCTCTTTCTCTAGGTCACGGTAGGACGCCACTCTCCGTCAGGCTCCACATTGTCCCACGTAGTGCATTAAGGTAGACCATATTTTTGGTTTTGCCATTAGCAGCAAGTATGTACAAATTTTTGCCAGTTCCCACTCTGGAGCATCCAACATAGAACTGTCCATGAGAGAAGCAAGGAAACACCAAGTTTAAGCCAACCATCTTTAGGGACTGTCCCTGGCTTTTGTTGATGGTCATGGCAAAGCTCACTTTAACCGGGAACTGAAGTCGCTTGAACTCAAATGGCAGGTCAGTGGTGATGAGAGGTATCCTTGGTATAAACACGTCCTCTCCTTTAGCTTTTCCTGTCAGTATTGTAGCTTCCAGTACATGTGGCGTCATGTTCTTCACCACCAGTCTTGTGCCATTGCAGAGGATTGGTGGTTCAAGATTTCTTAAGAGCATTATAGGAGTTCCAATCTTGAGAGTGAGGTGGTGAGGAGGCATTCCAGCGGGCTCCAAAGAATTAAGGAATTCTGCAGGGTACTGAACTGCTTGGTCCTGGTCGATTACTGTATCAACAGATTTGAATGAGGTCTCACTGCCTGGAGGCTGTCTGAGTAGAGTCATGTTGATTTCAGCCACTGTTTCATTCTTTGGTGCCAGATTTGCGCGTTCACCCAGCCACTTGTGATCCTTGTAGTGGTGGATAATGTTTGGGTAGACCATGTTAGTGAGCTCAGTTGAGGACTTTACAACATTTCCACATCCTTGAGGAATGATTATTTGTCCTTCTGAATCAACAGGGCATGTTCCATTCCCAATCTGTAGTAGAAGGTTTGCAAACCGTTCAGCATCCTGATCTCCTTGTAGATGTACTCTCATGTTTGTGTATAGGGTGAGTGTCTGAACACTTCTCCAAAGGTATGATGCCTTGAGGCACGCATTCAGTTCATCAGCTGGAGTGCTTCGAGGAATGACAGGTAGGGTCTGACGAAAGTCTCCAGCAATAACCATTGTAATGCAACCCATGAGCTGGTCATTTTCTCGTATGTCTTGCAAGGTCCTGTCCAGTGCTTCAAACGCTAACTTGTGAGACATAGTGCATTCATCCCAGACTATGAGGCTGCATTTTTCTAAGAGTTTTGCCTTTGCCGATCCTTTTTTGATGTTGCACACTGGATTCTCATTGTGAGCGAGGTTGAGAGGCAGTTTAAAATTTGAGTGTGCAGTACATCCTCCTTCTAGTAGTGTTGCAGCAATGCCTGAGGATGCCACAGCAAGAGCAATTTTCCCCTCATGAAGTACTTTGGCCAACAGAAGGTTGATCAGGAATGTTTTTCCTGTCCCCCCAGGTGCATCAAGAAAGATCATACCTCCCTGCTCCGCTTGTATCGCTTGCAAGATCTATTCATGAGCCTCACCAGGTGAGGCTCATTTTCTTCAACAATATTCACCAGAACTTCAACTGAGTAGTCTGTCTCTCTGAGCAACTGTTTGCAGCTACTGGTTCTTATCGGTTTGGGGAAGGCAATCCAAAATCAGTCAAGTTTTTTCTGCATAGCTCCATCACTTTGTCTTCCAGCATGATCAGAGCCCTGTTGAACATGTCATCCATGAACTCAATCTCTTGACCAGGATGTTCTCTTCTTGCTTGATGAAGCAGATCATCTGAAAGGCTTTCTTGATGGTCTTTCCAGAGCTGGCTTGGGTTGGAAAGTCCACATGTAGCAATCATGATGGCAAACAGGTTCCTCATTCTCATTGGCGATTGAGTAGCTGCTGCCTCTTCTAATGTGTCATTCCAGTGACCATCATCTTCCAGTTGGCCAAGGAGATTGCACGCTTCCTGATAGGTTCTGCAGACTTGTCCATTCACTGTCTTGAGTGCTGCATATGATGTTGGGCCACGGATGTGGTGCAAAAGTAGTCTCAAACAATAGCATTCAAAGTTGTTGGGGTGAACCGTGCAGACACGTCCCAAAGCATTGCCTGACTTTATCCCTGGATATCCTTCAACATCGGATCCTTTTAGCTCTTCTCTGGAACTTTTCCATTGAAGCCGGCCATATGTAGAACTTGGGTACGTCAAAATACAGGAGTATTTGAGCAAACTCATCTTCCTGTGAAAGCTTAAAGAATGCAGTGAGAGTCGTATCAGCAGGATTTGCCATTTGATTTTGTGGAGACTCTTCTGTGAAGTTATACTCTTTGTCCATTTTCCAGGTGAACAGCCAGATGAACTTCTGTTGGTCATCGTTCGTGCATGGGAAAACTAAAAATTCTCCATAGGGCTTCATTGCTGCATATATAACGGCCCTGCTGAAACTGTGTCACCTCATCATGATTTCCAACCTTTTCCAATGCAAAGATCGCTTGGTCAGAGTCTTTGTTGACGTATCTGCAAACATACTTGATGGACTTGACTGAATTACAGAACTCCACATTGATGTGCGCATTGAATGCTTAACTCAAAAGAGGATTGTAGGGGACCACCCATATAACATAAAACAACATCCATCATCACTACATATAACACCACCCATCATCACTACATATAACAACATCCATCATCACTACATATAACACCACCCATCATCACTACATATAACAACATCCATCATCACTACATATAACACCACCCATCATCACAACATATAACACCATCCATCATCACTACATATAACACCATCCATCATCACTACATATAACATCATTCATCATCACTACATATAACACCATCCATCATCATCACTACATATAACACCATCCATCATCACCAAGCATATAACAACATCATCCATCATCACTTAGCATATAACATCAATCATCACTACATTTAACACCATCCATCATCACTACATATAACATCATCCATCATCACTACATATAACAACATGAATCATCACGTATAATATCATCCATCATTAATACATATAACACCACCATCATCACTACATATAAACACCACACCCATCATCACTACATACATAACAACATCCATCATCACCACATATAACACCATCAATCATCACTACATATAACACCATCCATCATCACTACATATAACACCACCCATCATCACTACATATATAACAACATCCATCATCACTACATATAACATCATCCATCATCAATACATATAACAAACAATGAATCTCATCACCACAAATAACACCATCCATCATCACTACATATAACATCATCCATCATCACTACATATAAGTATCAATCATCACTACAACAACAATTCATCCATCATCACCACAACAACACCATCCATCATCACTACATATAACACCATCCATCATCACCACATATAACACCATCCATCATCACTACATATAACATCATCCATCATCACTACATATAACATCAATCATCACATTTAACACCATCCATCATTACATATAACATCATACATCATCACTACATATAACAACATGAATCATCACTACATATAATATCATCCATCATCACTACATATAACACCATCCACCATCACTACATATAACATCATCCATCATCACTACATATAACACCATCCATCATCACTACATATAACATCATCCATCATCACTACATATAACAACATCCATCATCACTACATATAACACCATCCATCATCACTACATATAACATCATCCATCATCACTACAAATAACACCATCCATCATCACTACATATAACACCATCCATCATCACTACAGATCTCCAAGTAGTTTCCGAGATTTTCGAGGACACACAAACACACAAACACACAAACAAACATACTGACATACTTCTTTGTTTTATTTATATATATATATATATATATATATATATATATATATATATATATATATATATATATATATATATTTATATATATATATATATATTATATATATATATATATATATATATATATATATATAATTTGAATGATCCTGTTTGTCTATTAGTGTGTGTCTGCACCGTCGCATAATGCAATGAAGTATGTAATAGCCATATCTGCAAACAAATTAGACCAAACGTCATGAATTCTTTGTTGGGTATACAGTAAGGATTGAACTTTTTGGGGTCAAAGTCATCGCCATCGAAAGTTACAAAACATTTTTAAAGATAACTTGGAACGAAATTTGTACTGTATACAAGGATGGGACTTCTTGCAGAGAGATTCCTCAACTAAAGACATCAAGGTGCCAATGAAATTTTCTTCGAAATGTCACATGCCCTTGGAAAATGACCCTAAATTTGACGAATTTACGACAAATAATTTATCCACTATAAAATTAATTGTAGAGGCCCTTTAAGGCGTCACCTAAAATATTTGACCTTGACAAGTCGATCCTTATTATCGCGTATGGATCTTGATTTGACCATGGAAATTGGCGCAAGCCAAACAGGTCAGACCGATACGCTCTAGGAATGATGACAGGTTTTGGAAAAAAACGACAGAAAATGGGAGAATTGACGCAAAAAAGTGCCTTTGACGCCGCCTTAATGACGTAAAGAGGATGGTATTTCCAGTTCCAGTGGCCTCTCTCTCTCTCTCTCTATATATATATATATATATATATATATATATATATATATATATATATATATATATATATGTTGCTCTGCCAAGGCCCACTTTTGTATTACATTGTTTATAAACTAGGTGTTTTTTTATTTTGTTCCAAGCATCAAACCCAAACTTTTCATTCTTCTTGGAAGCATGCCTTGGTTCAGCCCATCCCGAAGAAGGATTATCATTCTAATCCCTCTAACTATCGCCCCATTGCCCTAACTTCATCCCTCTCTAAGATTTTCGAAACTATCTTAAACTCTCATTTTCTCCGTGACCTTGAACGCCATTCTCTTTTGTCAGATTACCAGTATGGTTTTCGCCAGGTGAAATCTACTGGTGATCTGCTCTCCTACTACACCCATCTTTGGTCACCCTCTTAGGGATTATGAGGAAACTTTCGTCGTGGCCCTCGACATCTCCCAAAGCATTTGACAGGGTATGGCACAAGTCTTTGCTTTCTAAGCTTCCCTCTTATGGTTTCTCTCCCCCCACTTCGTTCTCTAATTTCAAACTTCCCTGAGAACCGATCCGTGGCAGTTGTTGTCGAGGAATTGACCTCTCGCTCTTTCTCTACCAAGAGTGGTGTCTCACAGGGTTCTGTTCTTTCACCTACTCTCTTCCTTCTTTTTATCAATGATTTACTACACACTACGACTAATTCCATCCATTCTTATGCCGATGACTCTACTCTTCACTCTTCACATTTTTCCTTTCGCCCTAATTCTCAAACTAGATCTGTTTCAAGAGCTGATATCATTTCATCTGTCAATGCGGATCTGTGCAGTATCTCCGAATGGGGAGGTAGAAACTTGGTTAAATTCAATAGTAATAAAACTCAGTATTTACCAATTACACTTTCCAATTTAGATGATCTCCCACCTATCACATTTCAGGATGCAGTCATTCTGCCAAGTTCTAAAACAGATATGCTAGGTCTCACCATTTCCTTTAATATGTCATGGAAGCCACACATCCACAACATTGCTAAAGCTGCCTCCCGAAAACTGGGAATGCTGTGCAGATGCTGTAGCTACTCCTGAGCAGTTGCTTCAAGTTTATAAGGGATTTATTCGTCTTAACTTGGAGTACTGCTCTCATATCTAGGATGACACTTCTCTCCAACTGTTAGATACGGTGGAATCAAAGGCATTCCGTCTTATTGACTCCTCCTCTAGTTGATAATCTTTCTTCCCTTTCTCTTTGCCGCATTGAAATTGAGTGACAAACTTGAAATAATTAACAAAATAGAACGTGGTGTGAGCAATACTGTTCTAATGTAAACATACGACATTGGAAAGTCTACAATTTATGATATATAAAAGGCAAAGAATAAAATTCTAGAATTCACAGCTTTTTCTTTAAAACTGCTCATTTTGATAAATGAAGCATGCTATATTTGCTAATGAATAAACTATCAAAATATATCTGTTCCTCTCTTCATTATTCCTCCTTAAATTTGAATTTTAAAAGTACTGCCTGAGAATCCGGAAAAACCGAAAATCCAAACCGACCCAATCACCAAAAAGTCGAAAATCTACTTCCTCGAAAAGTAGATTATCTACTTTTCGGAAAAATAGATAACCAACTTTTCGGGAAAGTAGATAACCAACTTTCCCGGAAAGTAGATTATTTCCCATTTTCTATGATACAAATGTCCCGTTTTCTATGATAAGTAGAAAACCAACTTTCCTAGAAAGTAGATATTTACCATTTTCTGTGATACAAATTTCCCATTTTCTATGATAATCTACTTCAGAAAATTAGGTAATACTGTATTTCTCAAAAAGTCGAAAATCTACTTCCCTGAAAAGTCAATAATCTACTTTCCCGAAAAGTAGATAATCTACTTTTCAGAAAAGTATATAAACAACTTTCCGGGTAGATTATTTCCCATTTTCTATGATACAAATTTCCCGTTCTCTATGATAAGTAGATAATCAACTTTCCCAGAAAGTAAATATTTCCCATTTTCTGTGATACAAATTTCCCATTTTCTATGCTAATCTACTTCGCAAAATTAGGTAATATTTTCCAAAAAGTCGATAATCTACTTTCCCGAAAAGTAAATTATTTCCTATTTTCTATGATACAAATTTCATTCCTATGATAATCTACTTCGGAAAATTAGGTAATACTTCTCAAAAAGTCGATAATCCACTTCCCCGAAAAGTCGATAATCTACTTTCCCGAAAAGTAGATTATTTCCATTCTGTATGATACAAATTTCCCGTTTTCTATGATAATCTACTAGAAATTAGGTAATATTTCTCAAAAAATCGATAATCTACTTCCCCGAAAAGTCGACAATCTACTTTCCAAAAGTAGATAATCTCTACTTTTCGAAAGAGATAACCAACCTTTCCGGAAAGTAGATTATTTCCCATTTTCTATGATACAAATTTCCCGTTTTCTATGATAATCTACTTCTGAAAATTAGGTAATAATTCTCAAAAAGTCGATAATCTACTCCTCAAAAAGTGAATAATCTACTTCCCCGAAAAGTAGATAATCTACTTTCGAAAAAGTAAAGAACCAACTTTCCCAGAAAGTAGATATTTCCCATTTTCTGTGATACAAATTTCCCGTTTTCTATGATAAACTACTTCTGAAAATTAGGTAATATTCCTCAAAAGTCGATAATCTACTTTCCCAAAAAGTAGATAATCTATTTATCGGGAAAGTAGATAACCAACTTTCCCGGAAAGTAGATTATTTCCATTTTTGTGATACAAATTTCCTGTTTTCTATGATAATCTACTTCACAAAATTAGGTAATATTTCTCAAAAGGTCGATAATCTACTCCCCGAAAAGTCAATAATCTACTTTCCCAAAAAGTAGATTATCTACTTTTTGGTAAAGTAGATTACCAACTTTCCGGAAGTAGATTATTTCCCATTTTCTATGATACAAATTTCCGTTTTTCGTGATAAGTAAACAACCAACTTTCCCAGAAAGTAGATATTTCCATTTTCTGTGATACAAATTTCCCGTTTTCTATGATAATCTACTTCTGAAAATTAGGTAATAATTCTCAAAAGTCGATAATCTACTCGAAATGAATAATCTACTTTTGAATAGTCTACTTTTCGGGAAAGTAGATAACCAACTTTCCCGGAAAGTAGATTATTTCCATTTCTATAATACAAATTTCCCGTTTTCTGTGATAAGTACACAACCAACAGTTTATTAATATATATATATATATATATATATTAATAAACAGGTTTATTATTATTATATATATATATATATATATATATATATATATATATATATATAAATGTTTATTATTATTATTATTATTATATATATATATATATATATAATAATAATAAACGGTTTATAATATATATATATATATATATATATATATATATATATATATATATATATATATATATATAATAATAATAATAAACGGTTTATTAATATATATATATATATATATATATATATATATATATATATATATTAATAAAGTTTATTATTATTATTATATATATATATATATATATATATATATTATAATTTATTAATGTATATATATATATATATATATATATATATATATATATATATATATATATATATATTAATAAACCGTTTATATTATATATATATATATATAATATATATATATATATATATATATATATATATATATATATATATATATATATATATATATATATATATATATATATATAATATATAATAAATTAATTTATTAATATATATATATATATATATATATATATATATATATATATATATATATATATATATATATACAAGTATTACCCCATACTTTTCATAGCAGCTTTTTACGCCCTGTGATTGCCTTGCAAAGCTGAACTTTCACTTAACGAGATTTTTCCCAGCAAGCGGTGAGTGTCCGCTCGGATGCTTTTTTAGTTGACCACGCGCCACCCGCCTCCCTCCTGCCTACCTCTCCCTCCTCCTCCCACCTCTCAGCAGAGCCATGGCCCTTGACAAGTGCACTTAGTATTGCGTTATCACAGCGTCATATAGCGTCTCGGACTGTGATTAGCCATGCAGCCCTACCCCCCTCTGCTGCTAGCTGTAGTAGCCATGTATAGCGTGGCTACCCGAGAGGGAGGAGGGCGGCGGCCTGGCGCAGCGGTTTCATCCTCAAGGCCACGCCCGTGTTAGCGCATCCATTGTTCGTAAAATGGCTTCGCGGTTCACCGCCCAGAAAACCTTTCATACCTGGACCCAGCGGCCGCTAAACCAAAAGAAGACACGGCGTTCATTAAACTCTCTGAGCCAAGTACCGGTGTTTAAAGATTTGGAAAAGCGCCAAGTTGATCTCATGTGGCATGGCGTCCGCCCCGAATCTCTGATTAGGTAGCGATCCGCAAAGGATGCAGCCAAGATAAAGGCATAGAGCTCAAAAGTCTGCAGAGTGCTTCAGCTATCAAAATGTTGCCAGAACAGGGTGCTGGCAAAGTAAACTTCTTTGGTGAGTTATTTGGTCGTCGAAGCGGCGCAACATGGCGGTGGACACGCTCGAGTCTGCAGGAAATGCGCCGCGTGAGCTATTCTGCTGCCAGCGGTGACTGACCGCGTAAAATGGGGTAGAGCCCAAACCCTTCAATCTCTTCCGGTTGGCTGCGCCAGGTTTGAAGGAGAACAAAATTCTAACATCGGCATTGTTGGTGAGGCAGTGTGACACGTGCGGCTAGAGATTTTCCTCCATTTTCTGTTGAGATTGTGGAGGGAAGGACAAGTACACTGGCGACCAGGTGTTTAACATGAACTGATCCTGGTCTTTTCTGGAAAAAGTTACCTTCCAAGACCTTCCGTTGCTCCAGTCTGCGAGAGCAAAATGAGGGCGGAAAATGAAAGGAGGCACCATCACCGTCTGTTTTACCACCAATGCCTCCAGTACCTGTAAACCAAAGTTATCGGTGATTCACCAAGCCCATAGTACTACATACTGCAAGAATATGGACATGAACAAGCTTAATGTCCACTGGCCTAACCATGCGTAAGGCGTGCGGATGTCCTCTTCTCTGTCCCTCTTCTGGTTTGACCTTTTTGTTTCTGGCCGTGCAGAAATTCTGCGAGCAACAGAATGTTCCATTCAACATTTTGTTGCTCGCCCGACACGCGCACCTGGACACTGCGCCCTGCAATGGATGC
>NW_024721079.1:5143882-5218882 GCF_018991925.1 Homarus americanus | reverse complement strand
CCTCGGTTAACGAGATTTCGGTCAACGAGTTACCTTCCATAAGATTCTTAACTTCGGTTAACGAGCAATCCCTCGATTAACGAGTTTCTTACGAGCCGACCTCCACATGTTCTAGCTTGCATTTGGCGGTCCACCAGCTGTAGTATTAGTCGGCCAATACAGTAATTGGTTCTAGGGCTTAAATTCCTTCCTTTTAGTAAATATCAAGAAGTTTATACTACCGGTATTCAATAATTTTAAAAGTTTAATATTAAATTTTTTAGTCAATTTAACAATTATTGAACACAATTGAAGGTAGGGTCACTAGTTTGTGGCACGCCATCCAGCCTGCCAACACAGCATACTGGCGTCAGTCTTTGTGTCTTTTCAGTGGAGGTAACATCTTGCTTGAGACTCTCTTCAACTAAATGCTTTTTTTTTGTGTTTTCAAGCAAATTATTGGTCATTTTGAAATTTATTTTACACATTGACAATATATAATGCAGCGCAGTGTTGGTTTAAAGAAAATAATCTTGAATTACACCGAGAACTAAAATTTCATGGGTGAAATGGCGCCATGGGGTGACTTCTCTTCCACCCCAATGCCTTCTCTTCTCACTTCTTCTCCACCCCCATTCTAATTCCCATCATCATCATCATCATCCAGGAGCCTTCTACATACACACCTCAAAGTAAGTGTACTTTTCTACCTTTTTTGTTGAATTTAGGCAATTTTCGATGAGTTGGAACCAATTACCCAAAAACCCATTGAAACAATGGTTTTGGTTAACGAGTTTTTCAGTTAACAAGCAACCTTCTAGAACGGATTGTGCTCGTTAACCGAGGGACCACTGTAATAATAAAATATAATAATAATAATAATAATAATAATAATAATAGTGTATTAATAAAATAATAATAATAATAATAATAATAATAATAATAATAATAAAGAAAACAAGAATGAAAAAAGATAAAAAGTGAAAAACATGACCTAGACCTATGAATTATTATTATTATTATTATAATTGTTATTATATTTTCGACCCCCAGGCCCCAATGTGGGTCAGTGACTTGTGCCCGCACGCACGCACGCACGCACACACACACACACACACACAAAAACTCTGAAAACCGAAAAATTCTGAAATCTGAAATGCCTCTGGCCCCAAGGATTTTGGATAAAGGATTGTCAACCTGTATACATCTAAAATCACTTAATTTAAGACAAAATAAGAAATAGAATGACAATATGCAGTAAATGAAAGTAAAAAATAAGTCATCAGGTAAATAAAATACTGTAAATTTCAAGTTTAACCCCGTTCATATCGGTGGGCATTCATAAGTTGAGGGCCTCCTGCACAAAACAATTTTAACGGTGAAAACGGTTATTGACAACCAGACTTCTATCTTATTTTCAAACCAGCGAGAGATCTCACATTTTTTTTTATTGTTAATGTAGCAGGAGGTCCCTGGGTTACATACGTCCGACTTATGAACATCAGCTGATACAAACGAGGTCTAATAAAGTTAAACTTTAAATGTACATTATATTTTTAAAAGAATAAGCCCACCCAGACACATTAGACAATGCATTATGCTTCCAAAATTTTTTCCAGGCAGTAGTACCTCCCGTTTGATAGCTGCCTACTACCTTTACCTAAGGACTTATTTTTTACTTTCATTTACGGTAAACCCTCGCACTTCCGGACTTCTCATATCTGGATTTCAGTTAGTCCAGACGACGTCTGGATGTAGCAAATTCCTATTCGGTCTCTCTCTCTCTCTCTCTCACTCTGAATGCCATGTTTACTCACCCGCTGCTAAAGTGGACCCAGCCCGCATCTCGCTACCTCTTGATCATGCCCCTTTGTTATTCCTCGTGTATTTTGTGCCTGATTTTTTGTGCCTTGTGACTGTTGTGTAGTAATGGCACCCAAAAGAAAGTGCACACAGCTTACTATAGCTCAGAAGCTGGAGCAACATGCTGCCATGAATATGGCGTCGCTAAGCAAACGTTATCTGATATACAAAAGGGTAAGGACTCCCCACAGTCATTTACAATGAAATATAGTCCTAATTCTTCGACCTCTAAGATGACTGTTGGAGACCGCAAGCTGTATTAAAATTAAAAGGAGGCAGGTTAAAAAAATACTGTATTGATATACAGTAATAACAATACTGTCTGTAGAGTAATACTCTAATACTGTATACAGTAATTGTTATTGTTATTACTGTATTATTATTTATAACCATCATTACTATTGTTATTGTTATTTCCCATGTCAATAAAGTCCATGTACATTATTATGATTATCGTTAACGCGCCTTCGTCCCCCAATTCATTCGGACACCCTCTCCCCACTAATAGTCTGGAAGTGAGAGGGTTTACTGTAGTGTACTGTATTTTGTCATTCTATTTCTTCTTTTCTCTTAAATTAAGGACTTGGGCGATGATATAGTGGGATTTTAAACAATGTTCTGTAAGTACAGTATGCACAAAGGGATGTGTTTTGACTTAAAAACATTTGTAGGAATGGAACTAGTTCATAACCAGGGGACTGCCTGTAATAGTGTTTTATTAACCTTGTTATCTACTTAAAGACCTTAATTGTTGAAGAGCAGATTCCATGCCCCCGATGCAACCCTTGGTTATTAGAGAGTGGGAGGATGAGCAATCGTGTACAAGATGCGTTCAGTTCCTGACCAGACTTTTCTCTCTGACCGCTCGCGCCCCCCAGTTTAAGAACCACTGCTTTAAACAGTCCAGGTAAGCAATGTTATCTCAACCCCCCCCACCTCCTCCCAAGATTTATTTTTTCGGGTGTTTGCATTTTCCGGACTGGGGTACGACTGTATTATAAATAATAAATAACACCCAACAGAATAGCTGACATACAACAAAACACATCCAATTAGCTACATGATGGAAGCCAAAGGGAAAAGCCATTTTGGGTTACAGACAACTTTTCAAGAATATACCCTTACCATAACTGAACATATCTCATAAGTGTTAAAATCCTAATGGTGAATGAATGTTGCCGGTGATTACCTAAAATTAAAAACTAAATAACAATTACTTACGGGCAAATTTGGGAAGGGTGGGGCCATACTGGAAGGATGTGGCAGGTGTGGTGGTGGTAATTTAGAACCATCAGATTTTTCTTCTTCACGTCGCTTCAAACAAGCTGCCTTAGGATTCAGATTACGCTCTGGAGGATAAAAGTAGCAGTAAATCGGTAACTCTTTTATATACCAGTAGTTTGAAAATTATGAAAAGGAATTTAAGGATCTTTTCATTTCTCTAAATCTTTATAAATTTTCCCACCCACAGCAGGGTGATGTATCAGTCTACATCATATAATTCTGACATGTTATGGGTTCTTTGAATTCTGTGATTTAGATATCCAAATTATATATATATATATATATATATATATATATATATATATATATATATATATATATATATATATATATATATATATATATATATATATATATATATATATATATATATATATATATATTTATATATTGTTAATGTTACAAAACACCACTAAAAGTGTTCACTTACTCCAATACAATGTACACTTATCCCTCTGTACTCGCAAGGGTTACGTTCTTGAAAATCGTCACAAATCATGATTTCGTATATACAGTACTGTACTGAATTTAATACCTTATGGTAAAAATAGGATATGGTACCATGGCTATCAAGATGATCATATTTGTCATAATATTTTGGGTTAGAAATTATAAACATTTCAGAGATGGTGTTGATGTCATTATAAAATGAGTTTTTTTTATTCAAATTAATAAATTTTAACAAAAATAATTATTTTCTCTACGTATAATTCAAGTCTGAGATTATAAATAAACATGTAACTTATATCACTCAGGATATTATAGTTAACCCGTAAAACCGTTTTTTTTTAATACAGAGCAGGAGTAAAAATTACCAAACTCTAATGTGACTTAGATATAATGAAAATATACTATAAAACTATAGAATAAGAAAAATTAAGAGCATAGCTGTGTGTGAGAGGTGAATGTATGTGGAGGCAGTGAGCTGTACTGCGTGGCCAACTCACCCACGTCCCTCCCCCAAAGTGATGTCACGGCATACACACACCGTCTCAGTCAGCTGGTTGACTGCTTGGCTGAACTGTGTGGCATCACACCTAAATGATGGTTTAAGTGTGGAAGGAGCTATTTTTTGTACATAAAATATGTGCTTCATATTTTATGATATGCTGTGCATCAATTTTATTGGTTATCGTAGCAATTTTTTTTTAACAAAATAGTTATAGAACACGCGAATGAATGACTTGTGTTGCGTTTGGGTTGTTGGACTAAATTAGAATTTTTACTGAACAGGACCATATATCCGGAAGATTCAGATAGTTAGAATTTGGATAAAAGGAAATGCACTGTAGATTAAATAAAGTCTTCAACATTGAATTTACCATAAAAGTGGAACGTTCTGCATACAGTGGCATGACATGAATGGGGGAGGTTGTCGAGTGTTATTGGGTCAGTACTGCAGGAATCAAATTTTACCAGGGAGTGCTGAATATTAATTCTGGTGCCCTATATCAGGGGTGTTAAACATGCGGCCCATGGGCCACATGCAGCCCGACACACTCTTGCATGCAGCCCGCAGCCCATTTGCTGCTCCAGCCTTACCTTGAGGAGCTAAAACTAAATAGTGAGTGTATCCTTCAGCTGAATAAAATAGTCTGCTGTTTCCTAGAACAACATACTCAATCAACATCACCAATGAAAGAACAATAAGACTAGAGATAGTTTTAACGGTTAATTGTGGTTGTAAGCGTGCCACTGTACGAGTTGTGAGACGGGCCGACTGACTACTGTTTACGTATACACTCCGTACAGTACTGTACAGGTATTAGACATGAAAACTCTGACGCAGCAGGCTCTCGCTTGGCCAGTCATTCAAGTACTAGTCCTGCATAGTCGCTCGAGGCAGTTGGAACGTTGCAAATATCCAAAGCAGCAGTGATCATTGTTTTTACTTTTGAGCTCATAATTATGTTTTCAAAGAAAAGAACAGTTAATGAAGAGCGTCGGATGGTACAGGATAAGTGGAAAATATTATACTTTTTTGTTGAAATGAATGGAAAACCAACATGCTTGATTTGTAATCAACAAGTTGCTGTGGCCAAAGAATACAACGCTCGAAGGCATTATGAAACTAACCATGCTATGAAGTACAATAAATATAGTGGAAAGTTACGTGAAGACAAAGTTAAGGAGTTGGAGCAGTCATTGAAAAAGCAGCGGTCAGTATTTAGGAGTGTTCATCTAGTCAGTGATGCTGCAGTTAAGGCAAGTTACAGGATTGCCCATGAAATAGCTGTCATCGAAGCCGTTTTCTGAGGGTAACTTTATAAAGAAATGTATGTTGATGGCTTCAGAAGATATTTCCCCGGAAAAACGTCAAGCATTTGCAAACATAAGCCTCTCAAGAAATACAGTTGCAGAAAGAATTGGTGAATTATCAGAGAATATTAACAGTCAACTCAAAGACAAAGTTAAGTCCTTTACTGCATTTTCAGTTGCAATTGATGAAAGTACCGATGTAAGTGATGTAGCACAACTTGCAGTTTTTATATGTGGTGTGGATGAAAATATGCAGGTAACAGAAGAATTTATGAAACTGGTACCAATAAAAGGAACAACAACAGGTGATGACATCTTTGTGGGTTTGGTAGGGGCACTGGATAAATTAGGTGTTGACTGGGCACAAACTGTGAGTCTGGCTACAGATGGAGCACCGCAAATGGTGGGTAGAAAAGCTGGCATGGCAACAAAATTAAAGGAAAAACTAATAGCTGTGAACCCGAACCATCAAATTTATAATGTGCATTGTATTATACATAAAGAAGTGTTGTGTAGTAAAAACATTAAAGATGGATAATGTCATGGATGTTGCTATAAAGACAGTGAACTTCATACGCGTGCAAGGTCTGAACCACAGACAGTTCAACTGCTTATTGGAGGAAAATGAGAACACACACGGACTGCCATATCACACTGATGTTCGCTGGTTAAGTCGGGGAGCCGTACTGAAGCAATTTTATGAATTGCGCAGTGAAATACAGATGTTTATGGAACAGAAAGGAAGGGATCTGCATGAACTGAAAGATAATGAATGGGTTCAAGATCTAACTTTCATGGTGGATATTACACAACACTTAAATTACATGAATACAAAGATGCAAGGACGCAATAAATTGGTGACAGAGTTTTATGACTGCATTCGTGCCTTTGAGATGAAACTTCAGCTTTTTGAACGGCAAATATCAGAGAGTAATCATTCTCACTTTCTGACCTTGAAGTCCCTGCAAGGCACACCTGAGTTTCATACTGATATCAACACAAAAAAGTACTGCATCAAGATTTCCAAATTAATGAATGAGTTCCAAGAAAGATTTGCTGACTTTAAAAGACTTGAGAAGGATTTTTTCTTCGGGACCCATTCTCTGTTGGTGTTAATGAGGTACCAGCACATCTTCAGTTAGAATTAATTGAGCTCCAGTGTGATTCTGTGTTGAGGAACAAGTTTTCGAGTGTTGATGTTGGCACATTTTATCAATATTTTGGACCAAATTATCACAGGATTAAATATTTTGCCTCAAAAATTATGTCAATGTTCGGAAGTACATATGTCTGTGAACAACTCTTTTCTGTGATGAACTTGAACAAGTCTCGGCTTCGGTCTCAACTTACTGATGCTCACCGTAATTCAGTACTGAAGGTTGCTACAGCTCAGTCGTTAGTGCCAAACTTTGATGCACTGGTCCATACCAAGAGGTGTCAATTATCAGGAAGCAGCAGTAGCAAACAATAAGATTGATCAAGGTAAGTAAACACTTGATTTATTTGTTTGTCTTTATGGGTTTCGCACGAGCACAGACTAAATCCACCTTTCTTATTTTGTCGTACTACTCACCTAGGAGGTGATTGCGAAGTGCTCATAATTATGTTACTTGACCCGCATACTGTGTACTCATATTAAATCTGGCCCGCCTTGGCAAATGAGTTTGACACCCCTGCCCTACATACTCTGTGGTGCAATGTACAGCACCTTACTGTGGTGCTACAGCACCCTCCCTTCCCACGTGGAGTGAAAGAAGGAGGACGGTGCGGCACACACAAGAGAACTGACTAATGGCAGTGTGTGTGTGTGTGTGTGTGTGTGTGTGTGTGTGTGCAGGAGATGCACATCTGCCAATCGTCGGTAAAAAAAAACATTCACAGCCTCGCGGATAACTGAATTTCAATCGCAAATCTTGAATAAAGGGGGATAAGTGTATATATTTATATATTTATATTTATATTTATATATATATATATATATATATATATATATATATATATATATATATATATATATATATATATATATATATATATATATATATATATATATATATATATATATATATATATATATATATATATATATATATATATGAAGGAAAACTTTCCAATTAAACATCAATTCATTAAAATCTACAGTAAAGAATTTTTTTAAAAGAAAGAAAAAACTATCCAAATATATAATTATTTAACCTTCAATAAATGACTGTTTAAAAGCAGGGTGTCTCATGAAGACAGACACAATCTAGTATGTTGCCTGAAAGTTTGTGGTTTAGATTCTAAGTTATGTATCTCCTTTAAAATATCTGATTACACATCCTCTAGAGTCTAGACTCACTGACTTTTATTATAATTATTTAGAGAAATACAATATAAATACATCTAAGATAATCATAATGTCATTAACAGATAATTATATAGACTTGATTAAAATTCTTACAGATAACATTAACAAAAACAATTTAAGGAAGGAATACAAATGAAAAGTAAAGAACAGTGAAAATACATTTCTTGTACTATAGTTACATAGAAATTAATGAACATTACCAGCTAAAACCCAGTCACAACTCCTATAACATCTAAATTTAACAAGGACAAAAATCCAAACATGCAGCACAGGCTTACACAAACATTATTTAGGCAAAAATAAAAGGAAAAGAAAAGCAAAAATAAATAAAATAATTACTTCAAAGAAAAATGGAAGAAAATAAATCAATAAATTTATAAAAAAAAGCCGTTAAACCAACCATCCTTTACAAGGATCAAGACCATTCAGTAAAGATAAAATATTAAAAGATGATATATACTGTATAGAGAGAGAGAGTGGGACACAAGACCAAGTGGATGATATCTAGTAGGTTTATAGTAAAGGATCTAATACCAAGGAAGTTTACTCCTAACACTTGTGAAAACAATGGGCTCATGTTAATAATAAAAAATACATTTAGTCATTGAAGAACTTGAAAAAATTCAAATTCTGAAGGCTATTATGAAAAATTTTGAAGCAGGTAGCCTGCCATCTCCAACTACTGTACACCAGCATTCCCCTATGTTGGAAGCAAAAGCTTAGCAAGAGGTCTTGACATGATAAAGAGTAACCAGCTCGATACATACTTGAGCATTTAAGTGTCCTTTACAAAAATCCATTAACCCTCAATTATGTGATGCAATCAGAGCCAAGATACGATGTGCAATATTGATCCCCAAATGAATATGAAGGATAACATAGTAAGTTTTAGTGAAAAAAGGTCCTTTACTCACAAGGCTCCTCAACCATCTAGAAAACCAGAGAGATGTGCATTTGAAAATTCCTATGATAAAACTCAAGAGAAAACCAAATAAAATTTAACCGACTAAATAGTTCCAAAAGATATTTCACACAGCTGGGCTGATAACTATGTGATTTAATGAAGGCATAACATGAGACACCAATGACTGCACTCAGTCTATTAGTAACAAGTGTGTACCTCTGACTTGCTGTTCGAGCGACATTATAACATCAACTGCCATGTTGAGAATACCCAGCTTAGTCTGGGGCTTGTCAGTTTTCAGATGTGTCATACACATCCTCCCCAGTTCCTTGAGAGCGTCGTTTATGTCACGGATTCTGATCCTGGTGGATGAAAGAACAGGTGATGGTGTGTTAGTGCTATTAGTTAGTGGGTGGGTAAGAACCCCAAGCTGGGAATATATCTACCCTACCCAACACTCATTTCCAGCCACCTATACCATACCACAACCACTTTGGTCTTTTAACACTTTATTTGTAAAAAACACTTGCCTATTGTTCAAGTGTGCCTGTGATATCAAGGCATGTGGTTGTGGGATTGGGAGGGTGTGAGGGTGGGTGAGGGCAGTGTAGCCCCCAGAGGTAGGGTCAGCATGGGAGGCTTACCTCTAACCTGCTGCTCCAGAGTGGTGATCACCTCCACTGCCATGTGCAAAATGTTTAGCTTGGTCTGCGCCTTATCATTCTTACAATGGATCATACACATACGACCTAATTCCTTAAATGCTTCATTTATATCACGAACTCGTACTCTGAAAGGCAAAACCGTAAATGTCATCATCATTGATAACCAAAGGGATTTCAGATGTGAAAAGTGCTTAAATGCACTTCACGAAATCATGAAGCACGCAAAAGTTTAAGGGTGTATTTAGTTACAGACCATCTGCGTATGTAAGACAGTAGCCCCTTCATATCTGTGTTATTTGGTAGTTACAATTAATGAGCACATTTACGGTTTCCAATCTTACTCTTGACAAGAATTCAGTATATACTAAATTTGAACATGCTTGCAATATATATATATATATATATATATATATATATATATATATATATATATATATATATATATATATATATATATATATATATATATATATATATATATATATATATATATATATATATATATATATATATATATATATATATATATATATATATATATATATATATATATATATATATATATATATATATATATATATATATATATACTGTATATCTGGAAGTGAAATATTTATATATTAATAAAAATGCACATTATCCATAAGAATGAAATAAAGTAAAAAATAAAAATAAAATCAACAACACCCAATATGAAGGGGAAATATTAAATACAAGCAGAGCAAATGAAGAATCCAAGAAAAAGAACTTCATGGTGAAATTAAATCTTATTTTCTTAATCTAAAAAAGAAACCAATTAAAAAAAGGAGACAGGTGGTAGATTTTTTTTTTAGAAGTTGCCTTCCAAATAAGAGAAAATTAAAATTGTGTAATCCATCTTGAGCAGAAAACTATGTGCATGTGAAAAAAATTACAGCACAGTAGTCCCTCTATTAATGAATGGTTCAAATAACAAAATTTTGGTTAACAAATTAGCTCCCATAAGGATTTTCAGTTCCATTAGCGAACAAATTTTCTATTAAAGACAGCCTTATAAGAAACACACTTTGTTGTGCGCATCAGCTGATCGGCTAGTCCGCCAATACAGTAATTGGTTCTATATTTACCTTCGTTTCCAGTGGAGTAAATATCAAGAAAGTTGTGCTCTTGAATATTTTTTGCATTTTTTATACTGTATTAAAATTATTGGTCATTCTGAAATTTAGTTAGCATATTGATAATATATACAGTACAGGGAACAGTTTTTGTGTGCCCTTCAACTGATTGAATCACCCACCAACGCTTCTCAGTTTAACTTTGTTTACAGTGGAGTGAACATCGAGTTTGTTGGTCTCTTAAATATTTTTGCATTTTTACATTAAAATTAATGGTCATTCTGAAATTTAGTAAACATATTCATAATATACAGCGCAGAAATTATTATGAAACATGAAGAAGGCATTAAAACCAATGCACTCTGTAAAGAATATGGCATGTCATCATCGGCTGCCTCTACAATCAGCTGTTTGATATGTAAACAAAGCTGCCGGGAATAAGACATACACACCTCAAAGTAAGTTAAAATACAGTATTCTATTGTTTCTTATTTATTATTGTACAGTATACTGTACAGTACAGTATTTAGTTTATATTTAATGTTTTGTTAATTTTATTATCGGTATACAGCACTTTGTATGTATACTTTTTCTGTGAGTTGGAACCAATTACCCAATATTCCATTGAAATAATAGATTCAGTTAACAAAATTTTTGGTTAACAACCGACTCTGTGGAACCAATTGTGTTCGTTAATCGAGGGACCACTGTATATGAATTACCTTCATTTCAGTACAACTTTTTATTTTATTTTATTTTATTTTTTAACGTTTCAGCCTTCCTGAAAAGGAATATATTTTAATTTTGAATTATGGTACCTCCCCAGCAGTACTCAAAGTAGGTGACAAGAACTGAATCTTTCCTGAACACATTAAACATGTACGTCTTCCCAATTTATAACAATATAAAGAACAGTAACTGAAGAATGTGGTAATGTTAGTTCAACTACTATGCGGGTGAAGCAGTCATCTTCTGCCTCCACAAAGTGAGAGAATTTCAGGTCTAATGATATCATTATCCACATATACTAAGCTGGAGATGGTTTTATATTCTTCCCAAACTACTGTACTGTATGTCTGCTATTTATCATTTTAAAAAATTAAGTTTGTGGTTAATCTGATAAAAATGTCTGAATTTTTTATTAATTCCCCAATTCACACTGGTTATAAGCATTTATAAATTCCAGCATTACTGTATAACATATGTGAATTTATTGGGAAAGGGGCATGGATATTTTAAGTAACAAGTACTAGGTGCAGATAAATGAAAAGAAGTACATAAGCAAGGCAAACATAAAAATGGCCAATGTCATTGCCAGTATGACAAGGATTTGAAAAACGAAGTGTATGATACGAATAGATTAAACAAGCAATCATGAATCGGGGCTGGTTATCAAATATCAAGAAGAAAATAAAGCATCTCTTACTTATGATGAAACTGTTTAAAAGAAGAGGTGTAGAGATCAAACACATCAGGACATTTGCTGGCTTAATTGTTGGGAGGGGGATTCTTTGAACCCAAAATACAGAAATAGAAATAAACTAAAAGAAATCAAGAGTGAAAAAAGATATATATGTTGTGTTGTGAAAGTAAGAGAAACATTTGAGACCTGCAATTGTGTGTAAATGAGGCAGAAAGTCAGTCTGACCAGTAACCTGGGACTTGGTCAGACATGGGCTAATCATAACCTGTAATCGTAATACATGTAGATTCGATTTCATTATAAGTTTTAGCAAAGTAATTATAATCGCTATCAATTACATTCAAAATGTAATCGTAATTACAATTACTTTCACAATTACAATAGTAAGTACATACTGGTACTTCATTTCCTTTTCTTACAATGCTGAGCTCATGATTTTCAATAGTCATCTACATTCGGTCCTTTATAAGACTCTGCAAACATTCACCAACCATATTATGTCTGTAATATTCTAGCGGCTAGTAACAAAATATCAAGTCAGTAAGAGTTAAACATTTGTGCTGGTAATCACCGATTTACATCTAAGCAAACTAAGAACACGCTAACGTGCAGACTTAGGCTAATAATTTTATCAATTTTATCTTACTGTTATTGATGTACAATATGTATTGTACATTTTAATTGCTTAAATGAATAGCATTAGATTGTTTTTATTTTTGAAACTATCTTTGATATAATACACACAGTAGGTTTCAAAACCTTTGAGGTCTAATGCTTATCTAAGAAAAAAAAAAGTTAAATTTGAAATTTAAAATTACAGTATTGTTTTGATAATCTACATTTACTGAAAGTAATGTCTTAGGTATATCAGTTTACCATACATTTAATTTTATCAGAGCACTAAATTACTATGCTCTAATAAGCATGTGTGTTAATAATATTCTCAAACTTCAGAACACTTCAGAGTTATTTAGGTCAGATACATTTCTATACAGTATTTATAATTTCCATGTTAATCTCATTAAAATTTATACGTATCCATCTATTAAAGATTTTGATTTTTTCTTGTCTATTAAATGCCCGCACCATTATGTATAATGCATTATGTCTACCATTTTAATCTCCCAGAAAATATTATTTAATTGTACCAGGTTGACAAATGCCCGCACCATTATGTATAATGCATTATGTCTACCATTTTAATCTCCCAGAAAATATTATTTAATTGTACCAGGTTGACAAACAGTACAAAATTGAGTACAGGTATTTGTAATACATTTGTTTATTTATGCACACTCCTTTTCAAGTAATCATGATTGCGATCATGATTATGCATCATGTAATAGTAATCGATTACATACATTTTTACTATAATTGTAATCATATAATTACCATGTAATCAATTACATTACTGATGTAATCACCCCATGTCTGGACTTGGTCACAATATTTGTGATGCCATATGGCAGCAGGGTTTACCATTAGACAATACATAATGTTTCCAATATCTTCCCAGGCAGTAGTACCTCCCTGTTTGATAGCTGCCTACTCCCCACTGCCAGCAGGGGCAAAGGGTGGCAAGTGCTCTTGCAGGTAGTGGTAATTTTATTTATGCTTGCTGAGATGGGTGCAGTTATAACATCAGTTAAACTTTGTTTTTTTCTGATGATTAAGAGGGTTTAAGGAAATTGTAAATGTGAATTCATATTTATACAAAATCTTCCCTATGTGCAAGATTTATTGATCAAAAGAATTTTTAAGATAAAAGCTACTAGGAAGGGAGAAAGCCATATGCTATGAGCATATGGTGTGCAGAAAAACTATAAAATAAATGCTTCTCTAAAGAATAAATCAAATTAGGTGAATAGAGGATTGAGTAACTACAGATGAATATGAAATAATATGTACAGGTATACTGTACACTATTACCCTAAGGTGCTAAAATACAATCAAAACTATCAGAGGAAAGACCTGTGAGGAAGAAAGATCCACTGGTTCTACACATCAAAATTATTTTGAACTACAGTGCAGTATAATGACTCCTCAGGTCAGTTAATAAAGCATTCATGTTTGTCACAATCCAATGGTCATGGTTCAGTTTCTGACTGGGTTGGAAATTTAAGTTTCATCCTTAAAAACTAGTCCTCATGCATTCAATGATAAATTTGTACAGTACAGCACAGTACAGTACTGCATTTCTGTTGTTAAATTCTTTAAAGCAGCTTACCCCAAAAATAAATTAGATAAGGGTAGTTCTCTAACTGCTCTCAATAACCTGCTGGGATGTGAGGTTATAAGAAATGTAAATGTATATGTTTGTGTTTATTTATGGTATCTCATAACATGCCTATGAAATAACACAATGATCTGACTAAAGAGGAGACTGGTGCAGTCTCCTCAATTTCATTAAACTGGTACAGATGCATAATGATATACATATACTGTAGGGTGTCCCAGAAAAATGGCACTATAAAGAAAGTGTCACAAGAACACTTTATTAATATTGTATTCCCATCTCATCAATTTTGTTGTTGTTGTTTCAGATACCCTCAAGTTTTGTTTCAAGCAACCAAACATATGAAGGATGTCACAATTGACTCTAAATCAAAGAACCAAAAACTGAGTTTTGGCACCAGACAAAAAGTGTAGTGCGGGTGCAGCAAAATTTTTGTAACATTTCAAAACTGCTAATGCTCCTGATAGGAAGACTCATGGAACTGTTGCAATGTGAACAAAGGAAGAAGTGGGACACGCAAGACAGCTCGCACACCTGAAAATGTGAAATTGGTGAGGGAGTCGTGCATCAGCAGTCCAAGGACATCAATTTGTCGACTCACTGCAGAGACTAACATTTGGAGGTCGTCGGTGCAACATATCCTTCGGGCCGACTTGTATGCATTCCCATACAAAATTCAGTCAGAGAGTAAGCAAAAGACAAGAATTTGCACAGTGGTTTTCTGAGAAAGTCGAGACATGAGAATTTCCCGAGCAAGCTTCACAAGACCAATGAATGTTATGCCCATTTGTTTGGAGTCATCACCAAACATAACTTTTGATATTGGGGAACTGAGAATCCAGGTAGTCGACTTATTGAAGAAATGCCTTAACCTGTTCTTAAAGTTAAAAAGTGGGTGGCCATAGGATAATGCTGGCAGAACAATCTGATAGAGGACTTCTACATTCTGGAACTGCACAAACAAGCTCATCGAATGAATGTGCAAATACATATAGGAACTCGGTGGTTCCAGCAAGATGGAGCTCCTCTGCATACTGCAAGGGAAACTAGAGAATTTTTAATGCAGCACTTCCCAGGCCGTTTGATTTCCTTGTATGAAGATGTTGAGTGGCCTCCCTATTCCCCTGACCCAACACCCCCAGATTTCTTTCTCAGGGTATTTGAAGGATAGGATTTACACCAACCCAAAACCAAGGAACCTTGAACTCAAGGACAACATCCGACGTGAAATTCAGAAAACATTATTCCACTTGAAACTTTCCTAAGAGTGATGAACAATCTCGCTGTTAGAATACAAGCAATGATTGGTAGGAAAGGGGCTTTTCCGAGCAAAATTATTTTAGGTACACTTTTCTGGGACACCCAAAGAAATATTATCAGGGAAGAAGTTAAGAAATTAATTCTTTCTTTCACTGATGCTCCTACTCACTGGCCACACCCACTGTTCATATTCTAACACCTTGAAATCAAAATACATTAATGTTATCCATCCACAAAACAATGAGACTGCTGGGGAGAAGACACAACAGACATTATGTTTCCCATCAATGATGACATATTTTACACACTGTTCTATCTCTTCAAAACTACATACAGTAAAACCTTATTATTTCACATTAAATCAAGTAGTAATCATAATTCAATGTTTCCCCAGTCACCCCTCATCATTCTATCACAAGAGGAATTATCCTCACATAATTTTTCACTCGTTCTTCCCATTACCATTATTCCTGTTATCAGCTCTTTGTTTTATTTAAAATATTTTTCATACATACTGTATACTGTACAGTATTATTTCTGTACTGTTTTTAAGATACATTCATGAAAAATAATAAGGTTCAACCGAGTAATGTCTACATCTTTGCATAAAGAAAACTTGGTTTAACAATTAATTCATGTAAAATTGTAAATTAAACTTTAAATTAATTTCATGACCTACCTTTCCCTGGCATTGTTTGCTTGACGTCGCTCTTTCTCCCTTAGCGCTTTAGTCTCAGGGTCTGTACATTCTTCATCCTCCGTGCTGGAACCAGAACTAAGAGGCGTCAGTATAAATAGCCTAGAACAAAGCTCTTCTAAAATATAACTACTGTAATATTAAACTTCTCAAAATCCTCTTATCCTCACAACAATTATAAAATCTTCAAATATTGCAAACATAAGCACAAATCAAATAAAAGCCGATTTAGCCCAGAAAACAACATTTAACAAGAAAAAAATTAGAAACAAGAGGTTCCTGAAATATTACCGAGACTAAAAGGTTGGGAGTAATTCAATACTGAACCATTGGACAAAATTCCCTACTTTAATACAGGTATTTCAAATCACAAACTATCAGTACAAAGTTGATACTGGCCATGTTAGTTTTTCTCTAGATGATAACTGAATCTACTAGTTCCCATCACCACCTTTCATAAGGACAGATCAAACAATGTATTTTATCTTTATCATGGCTACTTTCACACTAAACCAGTAGACTTGACTCACTGCTGTGCAGAAGCCAGAAGTCCGAGCAGAGGTGGGCCAAGCTGCTTCGAAGGGTCAGGCAAGCTGAACTGGGATAAACTAAAAAGCGGGACATTTCATTTTTTTGTAGAAAAATAGCTTACAGTGTATTTTTCTTTTATCACATAAATACTCCAGGATAGATACATATCAAATTTCTATAAAGCATAAAACAATAAGCAATTTTTTTTCTAATGGAATATTTAAAGTTAAAAGGTGAAAAAGCTCCCCTCTTTGCAAAGGCCCGGCACTGCTCAAACACTGGTGCAACACAACTTAGGAAACGTGCGAGATGGGGCAAACAATAAAGGCCTAAAATTGCTTGAACACCAAATATCATATGCTTGTATAACTCTTTAAAAAAATTACAGTTCAAATTTAACAAAAAAAAGTTTAACTGATGTTCTAGAATGGTGGCCTCTAACTACACCCATCTCAGCAAGCATAAATAAAATTACCACTACCTGCGAGAGCGCTTGCCACCCTTTGCTCCTGCTGGCATAGTTGCCGCAACTGTGGTTGTAGGCAGGTGTGAGCTGGACAATTCTTCAGACTTAACTTCCAATTTCTCCTTAATACTTTCACCTAAGCCTGAAATGCAACACTATCATCATATATTTCTTCAAAATTTAATTATTACTTTAAAGCCAATAATATTTTGTTCGTCCATCTTCCATATTACACTTTTCCCACAATTGAATCTTGGTACTGTACTGTAATACACATGAAAATCTTCATTAAATTTTGGAACCCTATAAATGTGAAAAGTTTTGTGTAAGATTCTCAAACATCAATGTATTCCCATGTTTAACTATGAAAATTTTGATAGCCTATATACTGAGAGTTGTGTATAAAACTTAAGACACCCAGAGCTACTAAGACCACCCCTCTCAGTCCCACACCTCCATAAAATATCATGGTGTGGAACAACTTACTCCCTCCCATCCAAGCAAAGACTATGCACCCTTCCTTTGAATCATCTCTTAAAAAGATATTTATTGTCTAAGTATTAATATTTTTGTAACACTTACTTTATACTCTTATTTTTATTGTACCGCCAAAATCATCATTTAATATACATACTGTCACACAGATAGATAGAAATTACCATTGCAATAATTATTTATTTGCCCTCAAGACATGATCCTGACTGTATTACCAGTATGTCCCCTTGTTTCACCTTAATACAACCCATGTTGTGTTGCTTCCCCCACTTATCATATGAATATATATCAACTCCACTGTAAAATATGTATATACTGTACCTATAATATCAATGTAAAAAAAATAAATAAAAAATAAATAAAAATAAATAAATAAATAAATTCTAAAAACCAATTTTTTGGATATAGTCCAGAATGCGACGTCTAGTTTTTTACCTAGGTATGTAAATGCCTAGCATTAACTCGCCAGGCCAACATACAGGCAATTAAAACCTCTAATAATGACTTAAATACGTAATATTAGGAAGACACGTCGCTACCTAGCATTTAATTGCAATTCCCAAAACCCCCTCCCGCACCCTCCATTGCACCATCTGTGAGGTAATTACTACACCACGTGAGGTCCCTCATAACACCATCTATGAGGTAATTACTACACCATATGAGGTCCCTCATAACACCATCTGCGAGGGAATTACTACACCACGCCAGGTCCCTCATAACACCATCTGAGGGAACTACTACACCACGTGAGTTCCTCCTAACACCATCTGGGAGGGAGTTACTACACTACGAGTTGCTGTTCAACACCTACATTAATCTGTATGTTCCTTTACCTTTCTCTAATGAAGGCTTTTGTTAAACCACCAATGTATGTAATAAGTCATTTATGTCCAATGTATATTTTCAGCCTTCGGGCTGCAGAATTTTTTCAATAAACCGTTAATTATTATTATTATTATTATTATTATTATTATTATTACACATAGCTACCGTCATCTTCTTACCTGGCGAAACAGCTGTAAATACGCGCAAGGAAAGCTTCGCTAATTTGTGTTGTAATAGCTGAAATATTATGTGCCACGAGGATTTTATTTTTGGTATTTATACACCTTAGCACGGTGAGGAAATCGAGTGACTTTTATTTTGATTATGTATTTTAGATATTGTGTTTGGGGCAATTTTTTATACGGTCTGGTCAAGCATGGCGACCACGGTTCGTCTTCTATTTCTAAGAAGACATTCGATCTTTAGTGACTAATTTCCTCTGCTTTCAAGTCACTTAGTGAATGACGTTGTTTTATGCCCCTTCCGGGCTCGTTTTCACTGAAAGAATATATACAGTGATCCCTCGGTTAACGAATTACCTTCCAAAAGATTCTTCATTTTGGTTAACGAAAAAATTTCGGTTAACGAATTCCTTACGAATTTTCCCCATGTTTTCGCTTGCTTTCGGCTGCTCACCAGCTGTAATATTAGTCCGCCAATACAGTAATCGGTTCTAGGGCTTAAATTCGTTACCATTTTAGTAAATACAGTTATCAAGAAGGTTGTACTATTCAATAATTTTAATGTACTATTCAATAATTTTAAAAGTTTTATATTAATTTTTTTTTAGTCATTTTAACAATTATTGAACATAATAAGTACAGGAAACTAGTTTTTCACGTGCCAAACAGCCACTCATAACACACCAAGCTTGGCGTCAGTTTGTGTATCGGTTCAGTGGAAGGAACATCTTGTTTGAGACTCTCTTCAACATAAACTCTTTTTTTCTGTTTTTACAGTCAAATTATTGGTCATTTTGAAATATATTTTACATATTGATAATATATAGCACAGTGCAGTGTTTATTTCAAGAAAATATTCTTTATTTACAGCAATAAAACTTAAAATTTCAGTGTTGAAATTGAATCCAGCATGGCTCCAAAGAAATCGAGAAAAGTTATTTCAATCCAGGTAAAACAGGAAATAATAAAGAAACATGAACAGGGCATTAGAACAAATGTGCTTAGTAAAGACTATGGCATGTCGGCATCAACTGTGTCGACAATTCTTGCACAAAAAGACAAGTTTCAAGAAGTGAAAGTGAGAGACAAATCTACCAGACTGTTTAAAGGTAGATCATTGATATCAGAAACAGAAAGGTTACTTCTCATTTGGATCAGGAAAAAGCAAATGAAAGGTGATTCAGTTTCTACAGAATTTATTTGTGAAAGAGCCAGGGAGATTTACAAACATTTAAAGGAAGATCAACCTGGTTCTTCTGGCACAGAGTTCAAAGATTTTTGGGCAAGCAAGGGCTGGTTTGAAAATTTTAAGAAAAGAAGTGACATTTTCAGTGTTATTAGGCATGGTGAGGCTGCAAGTGCAGATAAAGAAGGAGCAGCAAAGTTTGTAGTGGACTTTAAGAAACTGGTGAATGAAGAAAATTATCTTCCACAGCAAGTGTTCAATGTGGACGAAACTGGGCTGTTCTGGAAGAAAATGCCCAAAAGGACATTCAATACCAGAGATGAAGCTTCTTTACTGGGGCATAAACCCAAGAAGGACCGTCTCACTCTATTGCTTGGTGCCAATGTTTCAGGGGATTTCCGACTGAAGCTTATGCTTGTCTACCACTCTGAGAACGCCAGGGTGTTCAAGCAACAAAAGGTGGTAAGAGGACAACTTGGAGTTTATTGGAAGTCAAACCGTAAGGCACGGGTAAAGGTGTTTTGCCCTTCTGTCAAGAGCTACCTAACCACCAATAAACTCCCTTTAAAGGCTATTCTCCTTATGGATAATGCCCCTGGTCATGACCCTGAACTTGCCAGCACTTTGGAGGCTCAATTTGACTTTGTCAAAGTGTTGTTTTTGCCTCCCAACACTACATCAATCATGCAGCCAATGGACCAGAATGTGATCAGCAACTTCAAGAAGTTGTACATGAAGAAAATGTTCAGGAGGTGTTATCAGGCAACTTCCACTGATCCTGCACTAACACTGGCACAGTTTTGGAAGATGCAATGCAACATCCTGGAGGCTGTAAAATTTATCGTGTCAGCATGGCAAGAAGTCTCCATTCGATCCCTGAGTTCTGCATGGAAACACCACTGTGGCCAACAGCAGTCCATGATTTTGAGGGATTTGAGGAAGAAACGGAGTTGGACAAGGAGATTGTGTCCATTGGTCAGTCAATGGTACTCGAAGTGAAGGAGGATGATGTTGAAGAGCTTGTGATGTCTCATGAGCAGGAACTTACTCCTGAAGATTTGAAACAGCTGGATGAGATGCTAGAAACAGACAGTGGTGAAGAGGAAAAGGAAAGTGATAACCATATATGTCTTCCTCAGACTTAAAAGATATTGTTCACCAATGGGAGATGTTCAGGAAACTGGCTTCAAGGCACCCTGATGTGGAAACAACAGAACCAATTTTGTGTACAGTGGAGGACAAAGTGGTCTCCTCCTTCAAGAACCAGCTAATGATCAGGAGGAGAAATACCCCACAAAGAAAAATTGACAGTTTCATCTCTAAAAGGCAGCTTGAGAAAGATGCTTCCCCTCAGCCTTCCTCTTCAAAAAGGAGAGAGGATTTTTCTGTTGGAGAATCTGTCAGTCCAGAGGTTCCTGACATTATTATGGAAGGTGACTCGCCTTCCAAGAAGCAGTAAAAATGCTTCTCCTCCACCCCCACTTCCTTCTCTTCTCCCTTCTCTTCCTCCACCCCCCCACTTCTAATTCCCATCAGCATCATCATCCAGGAGCCTTCTACATACACACCTCAAAATAAGTGTACTTTACTGCATTTTTTTTTAACTTTGTATGTAATTTTCAGTGAGCTGGAACCAATTACCCAATATCCCATTGAAACAATGGATTCGGTTAACGAATGACCACTGTATTATTTTTATTTAAATACTGTACAGTATAAAAGTATTTTGATGGATAAGATGAAAATATTGATAAATAACTGCAAAGGGGGGGGGGATGAGTAATATATGTCCAGCTGAGATTCAACATGATGGAAGCATCATATCAAATGTTGGAGAATTAGATTTTTTTTTTCTAGAGATAAATATTCCAGCAACTTGTAAATAAATCTACAGTAATTCAATAACTGGTAAGTTTGGATATATCATGTCCAAAAACATTAAGACCTTTCTCATAGGTATCTAAGTTCTTAGTCATCATGTCAAGGAGACTTTACCTTGTCAAGAGCTAACATTATCATCATTTTGCTGAAGCGCTTGATATGCATGCCTGAAGTGTATTATACTGCCTGGGAAGATATTGAAGCATAATGTATTGCCTAATGGTAGACACTGCTGCCATATGGCATCAAAAAAATTGGGACCAACTCTCAGGTTGCTGATCTGACTTTCTGCCTCATTTACACACAATTGTAGGGTTTCAATTGTTTCTCTTACTTTGACAACACAGCATACATACTGTACAGTATATTCTTTCTCTCAATTGATCTTTTTTTCTTTTCTTTTTTTTATTCATGGTCCTTCATGATTATTATATCATTACTATTATTATTATATTAGTATATTTTTATTTTATATATTTACTTAATATTTTGTCTAATTTTTTTATTAATTTTTAATAATTATTACTATTATACTTTTGCCCCCAGGCCCTGATGTGTGTCATTGACCTGTGCCCGAGTAGGCTAATCCTGTAAAAAAACAAAAACAAAAATCATAATAGAACCAATCTACTTCCATATCTGTAAAGCTACCACTCAGGCTTTAAGGGCTCTCACTCAACTGATATTCAATTTGATCCATTTCACTGACTGTACTAGATCCCAAACAGCTCAGGGAAATTACACAGGTAGGGTAATGCTTGACTTGTAAAATGCCTTCAACACAGTTGATCCTGATATACTATGTGAAAAACTGCAGGCTGATGACTGGTTTTAATCATCTTAGCAACCGGAAACAAAATGTTGTTGCAAATAACACTGAGCAACATCCATGCCAAATAGCCTGTGGAGTCCCAAAAGGGAGTATCCTAGAATCTTTGCTCTTCCTGTGCTACATAAATGGCATGCCCATTAGAGTTAATTGTAATCTTTTGCTGTATGCTGATGAAAGTGCTCTTTGGTGTCGGGTAAAGATCCAAATGATAATGCTAAAGTGTTAGCATCTCAAATGGAGTCATGCAAGCAGTGGCTCATAGACAACAAACTATCCCTACATCTTGGAAAGACTGAGGCAATATTATTTGAATGAAAAAGAATAAAAAAAAAAAAAAAGGTCAATCAATTCATTGTACACACTATGTAGAAATGAGCCCATCTCAACTGTAACCTCAGTGAAATACCCTGGGCTAACTCTTGACTCTTGTTTGTCCAGTGAATTAATAGTAGATAATATACTTAAAATAAGTTATGCGAAAATTAAATTTCTCTATAAAAATGCTAAATGCCTCTAGCTGATGCCCATATGATCCTTTGCTGGCACTCATGCAATGTTAGTTGGATTATTCCTGCTCGTGACAGTACTCTGCCCTAACATAGATGCTAAAATCCAAGCTACAAATTGTTCAAAACAAGGCAGTGAGGTTCATTCTTGATATGAGAGCAAGATATCTCATTTGTCACAAAGTTTTTCAATCAATGAACATGTTAAGTGTGACAGCGAGAGTGAAGCAACGGAGGCTGAATCACACTTGCCACGGAAAGTCCAAGAGCAACGTAATGTGCTTTCTTGGTACACACAAAACTGAATAAAGTACGGCACAGTGATATTCCCGTTAACTGAAACAATTCGTGCAGAGCACTTACAGGATTGAGAGATTTAGGGTAACGAGACAACTCTCAAATGCGAAAAGAAATTCCCCATCCCCAGAATTTTTCCGGGTACTGTACTGGGAAAACTTTCTCAGAATTTTCAGATAATTGCGCATTACAGGTACAAGTATTTCATTCTCGGAATTTGCTCCCAGATCCAAGAAAAAATTGGAGAATTTCTGGAATCATTCTCAGAATTTTCAGAAAATACATGATTTTCAACCTCGGAATTTGTTCTCAAACCCAGATTTTTTTTTTATGATTTTCTGAGTTTTTCTCAGAATTTTCCAAAAAAAATGTGCCCGATATTTTTCAACCTTGGAAAAATGTTTCCAAACCCAGAATTGAAAGGAATTTTCCGGAAAAATTCCGAAAAAATTTCATTGGAGATGTCCAGCAGAGGGATTTTGGCTAACGGAGAAATTACTGTACTCCCACGGCCTACGTGTACCGTATACCTACATTGTCTATATTCATGCTGCACTGCATAACCTCACAGTTTATAGACATGATTATCCAATTGTAAACCTGTATGACAACTTTACTGAATAATTATTATTATTACTATTAATGTACAGTATTATTATTATTATTATTATCAGGGCCGTCCCTAGGAGGATGCGGGGCCCGAGACAACTCGGCCACTGCGGGGCCCCACCAACCCCCATGGGACTGTCCCTATGGATGGTAAGGTCACGGTTGCTATGGTGGCGTAAGCCGTCAGGTCAGATTAACCAGTCAACAGGTAATGTGTCCGAGGCCACTGGGTCCACACGCACGGGGCCCCGGGCGGTCGCCCCTGTTCGCCCCCCCTAAAGGACGGGCCTGATTATTATTATTATGATGTAATAGCAATTTCCATCCAAAGTTACCTGTACAGTACTCACTGCTTCTTGTTTTCAATTATATTAAATATGATACAGTATAGTCAGTCCCTGACTTACGACGGGGTTAGGGACTGGCGACCAGGTCGTAAGTTGAATTGGTAGTAAGTCGAAAATGCAAAAATAATAGGTACAGTATACATAGAAAATCTAAAATTGGTGCCTCTTTTTCTTCTCAGCACCAAAAGAACTCTAATTTTTACGCTTGCCAGCCATTTTCAAAGGAATTACAAACAAAAATTGTGTCAGTACACAGCGCGATCACTAACGTCGGGGCTCGAAAAGAGGTAATTTGAAAAAAAAATTTGTACGACTGCGGCGGTCGTATGTCCAGGTGGTCGTAAGTCAAGGAGTACCTGCATTACGTTTTAACCATTTTTATTTTAATAAATACAACTCTCAAACACCCTTCAACATACAGAATACATCATACTGCACTTGCACTGCATGGTTAAACCTCTAGTCACCTTGTATTATACATCTTACATTCATGATATAACTGCACTGTACAGTTACAGTCAGTTCTGCTATAACGCGATAGTTGTGTTCTTGTAAAATATCGTGTTACAGAAAATCGCGTAATAGAAATAACAGGGCTTATGGAGAAAATAGGGTTAGGTGCAGATTACTACTCGAAATCGAAAAAAAATTAGTAGTTAGCCTAACATAAAGGATAGCACAGTCTAAATAAATGTTACATTCATATCTAATAGTGAAATCATACAGTAAATGTAACACTTTACCTTGAAAAAATATGAATATAACATGATGGTGGAGAAGGGTGATTTTGAAGTTGATAACATCGAGCTTCTCTTCAAGTGTTATATCCTTTCTTTTGCGATCATCACCAGGAATTCGATCACCAGAACGCTTCTTGGAGATATTCTTCTTTACCATATTCACAGTTAATACCACAAAATTGGAGAAATGGTAAGCAAAAATCGCATTACATCAAACAAGAGTTCGCGTTATACAAACATCGTTCCTCTATTCATAAATCGCGTTAGAGCAAATTCGCGTTATAGCAGAACTCACACGTTATAAGAAATCTTTATTCCCTTTATGGTTTTGACCTTATGATAATTATTTTATATTTATTTACTGTAATTTTTAACATTCTGTACGAACAATTGTGTGTGCACGTAAGAGAGAAAACAAAATTACGTATATCTATGTTTTGAAAACTAACCATAACATTGTTCACAGCTAACTCAATGATGTGTAAGAAATGTTTATTCCCTTTACCGGGTATAATTTTCACCTTATAATAATTTTTTTTTTTTTTTTGTGAATTCAGTATAAACGATTGTGTGCACGTAAGAGCAAAAAAAATGAAGAAAATTATGTTCTGCATACCTACCTGAAATTGTGTTGAAAAATAACCCTAACATAGGTCATAGCGGGCATGAAGAAATGTTTAATCCATTTATGCTTCTTACCTTACAATATTTATTTACATTTTGTATGAAAGATTGTACCTGTATGAGCATGTAAGAAAAAAAAAATGTGCAAGACTACCCCCGCTGTAATATTGCCTGTGCACGCAAGAAATGTTTATTCCCTTTATATTTTTTTACCTCATTTACATGCATTTTTTTTTTTTGCATATTCTGTACTAAAAATTTTGTGTAAATTAGTCTACCCGAAATTACGGGTTAAAAAATAACCGCTGTGAGTGCTAACTCAGGCTCTTCAGGGCCACGGGAATGGAACCCCCCTCCCAGAATTTATTAATATTGCACGATCAATCACCTTATGATGGCTTTGCATAGCCCCTAACCCCATCATATAACAGTAAACACCTGTAGTGTACATCCATTCGTATCAAATGTCCTAGATAATAGTGCAGCGATACTGTAATTCTCTTGCTACGTCTCACATAATTTTTGTTTTTTAGCTATATTGCTCTTCATAAAGCCTTTCACAGTATTCGTAGACACCATAATAGTGGAAAGTGGATTGAAATCCGATTCCCTACTCTTTATTATGAAATATAGAAGAAATCTTCCTACCTGGTACCCCAAGACTTTTCAGCTCTTGTGAGTGGGACCCCAAGGGTGTAAAAGTAGAATTGGGTGGACCACCCAAGTGAGAGTCCAGGGCTGAGGGATATGGTGGAAGAGAGCCCCCATGTGATGTGGCTCCCAAGTGTGGACCAGCACCGGTTATGCCTCCCGTGGTCTCTGCGTGGCGCTGTAGGACATTGACAGCATCTTCCAATCTTTCATCTATCCTTGATCCCTGAGACGGAAATATGATCTTGCAGAAACTTCCATTATTAACAAAAGAGACCAATAAAATTTTCCAGAGACCTTAAATTTCAAAATAACCAGGTTGCAAAATCTGGAAAATTTAATCTGAATACAGTGTAAGTATTTCATTCAATGAAATATTCAGTAGTATCAGCTCGTTACAAGTAGTACAGTGAAACCATAAATAAAATAAGGCAGCCTTGAATGGTAATATGTATTCTGAAACAAGGATCTTCTTAAAATAGATTATTGTAAAACAAGCAGGAATCGGTGCACTGTCTCTTCAAGGTTCATTTGTAAAAAACGTCATCACCCATCAAGACAAAAACTTTGTTTAGTAAAAATGACATAATAAAGTACATACAGAGATGACAAAACCATTCCTGCTCATAATACAATCTCACACAAACCAAAGCGGAAGTGAGAGTGCATCTTTACCTCAATATCTCGAAGATAGTCGATTGCTGACTCTAAGTTCTCCTCTGCCATACCTCGCTACAGTGCAACAAAGAAGAAAAGAAGAAAAAAAATGTATAATAACCATGCAAACTTAAGTGAAAAAGTGAACTAGTCCATGCAAAATGTGGTGCAGACTTTATATACTGATCAAAATTATTCATGCTATGTCAGTAGACAAGACAACATGCATTGTTGTCATAGGAAGATGAAAATGAAGATACTGTATTGGATAAAACTACAAATTTTATGCAATGTGCTACTTTCTCCCATTCCAGAGATTCTACAAACTTGAACAGAATATCTTCTAGGAGGAAATGTAATGCAGTGCATGAGTCACTCTCAAACTCCCTTCAAGCAACAGGGATACACGAAAGTAAACAATTACATCAACTAATTCAGTGCATCTACTTTGCTTTTTTTTATGCCAAGTTTTTCTTGTATGACAAAATTTTAATAAAAAAATGAGTCTAGCTAACATTAGCAAGGAAAAAAATGCCTGCAATTACAGCTATTATGCACAATACTTCAGGAATGAAGTAACCAAAATCCACGAAACACAAGTAGTACTTATCGTTTCACTGCCTTGCACCAAATACCTGGAGAACAGGTGTGTGCCTCAAGAGCTAAGAAGACTACATCATGCAAGATAAAATAAAAACAAAACTAATCAACAGTGGAGATGCTGGCAAGCTGAGTGCTGGTGTCATAAGGGATGCTATTACTGGACACACTGATAATCTGGTGTAACAATGTGATCCTTACGCATTCATTTATGATAAACCTTTCTGTGTGCGTGAGATAATGTCTCTATGTTCTTACACTGTTGCCAGAAGACACAGTAAGTGTGGTGGCTTACCATGGGGAGGGAACGGTCATAATGAGGTGAGGTGGGTGTATGGGGCTGTGGCCACTGTTGGGGGGCCCCACTAGTTGCCCCAGAGGTGTGGGGGGGCGGGGAGGTGGCAGAAACTGGGGTGCCAGGATTACTGCTGTAGCTGCTCGACGTCTGCTCTCCAGGGTAAATCTGATGGACACAATAATCCACCATCAACAACCAACTGTAATTCCAATAAGCCAACACAAGCTTCCTGTTTCTTTTGTTTACTGAGAATCAACAGTGTCTAAGATAAAAAAATAAGCTACAAACAATTGAAGAAAAAATTCCTTGTGGTGAGTCAAATGTTCATAAAATGTCTTTAATGCATAAACACAGTCATTTCTCAATATAGCTCATTGAACTAATAATTACTCTTACTACTATACTTCATAATGAATTCATGAATGTGAGAAAGTAAAATACTTACACAAATGTTGTTCCAACATTCTACCCATATACTACAGTACTTATGTTCAAACAACTTTGTTCAAATAAATCTTTATGTCTCCTAAAATTTGCAGCCCAACTTTCACCGAAAAGTACAATATTTTGATCAATACCATATCACAGTTAATCTAAGGAAATTACTATCCTTTTTTTTTCTCCTTATTTTTCAAGAAACTAAGCTACAGTATGAAAAGAATTAAAATAAAATAAAATACAAACCTTGTTAAAATTGTGAATCTAAATTACTTATGTTCTACATCATATGTTATGTTCATTTCTGTCTAAACCAAATACTGTACTTCTGAAATACTGTACTGTAATTGTGTACAGTAATTCAAAATCTGGAGCTACAGATATCCAATTAGAATGTGTACCTCAATTTACAAGTGCAAGAGAATACCTCTATCTACTCAGAACAGCTCATGATCAGGAATCCAAGTTGTAGAATTTCATGCCATATATGGCTTTTCATCTTCTTAGCCACAGGAATGGGTAGGAAAGGAGAACTGGTTTTATCACACTGAAATTCTATTCATGGAAGGTATTTATATCGGCATGTGGCTGTACTTTTTAAGGAGTGTATTAAAACCTGTGAACTTGCATGCAACTGTGCTATAGTGCCAATGTGCATAAACACAGTAAAATAAAGGGTGCAGCAACAGCAGCAATGAAAACAAAGTCAGAAGCACACTGATATACTCACTGAAGATAACGCCTTGCCGAGTGTATCGCCTGTGTTGCCTGTGGCTGTGGCCTGGGTGTGATTAGGCACAGGAGAGTGTGTGTAAAGGGGTGAGGAGGTAGCAACTGACCCTCCACCTGTGGTGCTGCTCGCGCCAGGTCCACGGAATGATGACATGGGTGGTAAACCTGATGCCATGTTATCATAACCCTGTAGAAGAGTACTCAGTAGATTAAGTACTAATATAAAAACCTCTTCAATATTAGTCTGCATCAAGTTTGTTACATCTCCATTAGTAGTTAAAATACAAATGCAGATGGCATCTTAAAAAGAACAAGAAAAATACTGTTAAGTTTTCCCTTTCATATTAATCAAGATCTTGAGTACTGTACTACACTGTGCTATTGAGTACAGGGTACTGTGTTTCCCTTTGCCCAAAACAACTTTTACAAATTACTGTATACAGTACAATAAAAAATTAGTCACACAATGAAACTTTACCTACCATTGGATCATGGAGATGTGGTGTCATGTAGTGTGGTTGTGTAAGATGGGAGGAGGGTCCCATCATGGACGGTGTGGGGTATGGATAGTTTCCCATGGCTCCTGCTGCCGCTGCTGCTGCTGCCGCCGCTCCACTTCCGCCACCACCCGTTGCTCCCCATAGCTCACTACCTCCACTCTCTGTAAAACAAGTGTAATATATATATATATATATATATATATATATATATATATATATATATATATATATATATATATATATATATATATATATATATATATATATATATATATATATATATATATATATATATATATCGCACGGGGAAAAGGGAAACAACGGAGCACCTTAGCTTTTTTCTTTATTCAAGACATCTTCAGAGGCAACTGGATTACATGGACAGAGAGAGGCTTAAATATACAGGGTAACCTTATTAAACATGAGGTCAGGTCATAATGATGTCATCCACTAATCTCCACACCAACACAAACGTAGAGGCGCTTCAGAGAAAGGGGGCGACGTGACTAGTCAGGTCAGGTAAAAAATAAGGGACCCACTAAATAACTATCCTACATCTAGCTCCAAGGTTTTCAAAGCATTTTTAACCTTGGGCCACTGACAAATAAATTTATGTAACATATTATCAGTTTTGTACTGACCACCACTAAGGTTTATTGATTTTAATTCCTTACAGTGCCGGATTTAGACCTGTGGAGGCCCATGGGCAGCCTCTTTGTGGAGGCCCCCCTCATTATAACTACCCAAGAGGGTGGGGTGGCGAGTGAAGCGAGGCTAAGCATCTAGGAGTTCCGGGGGGCGCTGTAAGCCCCCCGGGAAAATTTTGAAATTTGAACACTTCTTTGGAGAATTTTGAAGCCATATGTAGTTATATTGAGGAAATTAGAACATTGAGAAATTTTTAATTAACTGTATATTTATTGATAGTGTACAAATTCCCAAAACACACACACACACACACACACAAAAGTGAGACATGGCTGGAGTCATTCATGTGGTTTCAAGTCGACCAGCCCTGATATAGCTACTACCGCACATGTGGAGGCCCCTGGGCAGCTGCCCACTTTGCCCACTCCTGAATCCGGCCCTGATTCCTTAATCAAACTAGCTTCAACCAGAAGTCTTTCTGTGATGCAAGATGACTTGAATACTTCTAAGCTTTTTTCCCAAGCAATGGGATGATTATTATTCCTAACATGAACAAACAGGGCACTGCTTTCAGATGCTGTTCTGATATTGTACTTATGTTGTTTGATTCTGAGATGCAATGTTTTTCCTGTCTGTCCTACATAATTACCATAACATATGCTACATGGAATATGATAAACACTTTCATTTACATTCAAAGTTGGGCTATTTTTCATTAACATATTGGTAATGGTCGAGTCATACTTGAAAACAACATTAATATTTAGTAATTTAAGAGACCGAACTAACAGGACAAATTCATTGCGATAAGGCAGTCAAAATATTCTTAAGTGTAGGAATTTGCCTGGTTTGAGTAGAATGAAAGAATTTTTCAGCCCTTTTAAAACAATGATCAACAAACACAGAAGGGTACCCAAGTTTTTGTGCAATGGAACGAATGTGTTTCAATTCTTCATATATATATATATATATATATATATATATATATATATATATATATATATATATATATATATATATATATATATATATATATATATATATATATATATATATATACAGTACCATATTTCACTGATAATTTTTCTCTTGTCAAAAATGTACAAACACTGTATGTACTGTAATCTTGAGAGAGTTGTTTAATATTTGTATAAATATACTTGGACAAACAGATACAACGGCATATGATGATATACAATACATTAAATAACAATGAACCCTTGTACAATTATGTACTGTACATATAAGCATTCCACAATGATGACTTCTAGACAGTTTTGCTTCTTTTTTTACTCAAAATGTTATTTATCTCTGGGGCAAAGAGAATATGAATTACAGTCTGGGTGATTTTACCTTTACACAGAATCTTTCCCTTACCCAAAGTCCTATATCACAGGCATTTTTGTAATCTTGTCAGGAGGTACAGTATTGTACTGTACATCTTTACTGGGTACAGCAGGCAGGGTACAGTACTGTATTAACTTCCTACTCTTCCTTTCATATCCTCCATCAGTTCTCTATACAAATTCCTTTTGCATCACTTTATTTTTCTTTAATTCTCTTCCATTTCTACTATTCCTCTTACTGTACTTTCCCTTCTTTACTTTCCTATTATCCTTTACCTTCCTCTTCTCCAAATCTTTATTCTTATCCCACTACCCTCTCACCTCCCTTCCCTCCTTCTACCCCTCCTTTCCTTTCAATTTTCCTCACCTCTCATTTTATCTTCATTTTTCTTTCCTTCCTATACAGTGATCCCTCGGTTAATGAGCGCCTCTGTTAACGAATTACCTTCCATAAGATTCTTCACTTCGGTTAACGAGTAAACCCTCGGTTAAAGAATTCCTTACGAATTTTTCCCAACATGTTTTCACCTGCATTTGGCTGCCCACCAGCTGTAGTATTAGTCTGCCAATACAGTGATCGGTTCTAGGGCTTAAATTCCTTACCATTTGAGTAAATAACAAGAAGGTTGTACTATTCAATAATTTTAAAAGTTTTATATTAATTTTTTTAGTCATTTTAACAATTATTGAACATAATCGAAGGACAGGAAACTAGTTTTTTGCGCGCCAAACAGCCACTCAACACACCAAGCTTGGCGTCAGTTTGTTTACCAGTTCAGAGGAAGGAACATCTTGTTTGAGACTCTACAACATAAACGCTTTTTTCTGTTACCAGTCAAATTATTGGTCATTTTGAAATATATTTTACATACTGTATTGATAATATATAGCGCAGTGCAGTGTTGATTTAAAGAAAATAATTTTGAATTACACCAAGTGAACTAAAATTTTATAGGTGAAATGGCGGCATGGGGTGACTTCTCTTCCACCCCAATGCCTTCTCTTCTCCCTTCTCCTCCACCCCCATTCTAATTCCCATCATCATCATCATCAACCAGGAGCCTTCTACATGCACACCTCAAAGTAAGTGTACTTTACTGCATTTATTTTTAGTTTGTATGTAATTTTCGGTGAGCTGGAACCAATTACCCAAAAGCCCATTGAAACAATGGTTTCAGTTAACTAATTTTTCAGTTAACGCGCAACTTTCTGTAATTAATTGTGCTCATTAACCGAGGGACCACTATACCTTTGTTTTCCTCTTCAATATTTTCAATTTGTGTTATCAATGAACTATAATGTGAAGAATATTTGCCCACATATGTGTAGCTAACTAAAGTACACTATTAAGTCATCCTCACACATGCCAGTTAAAAAATATGTGAAGATTAAGGTACCCATTTTCAACTATGGGTATTAGTGGTAGCTCACTGAATACCCGTTCTGAGATTTTAACAGACTGACTCACTGAAGGAACTTTCAGCTCCAACCCCCCCCTTCCCACCCGTTTCCCCTACCTACCCATTCCACACTTTTAGATAGGTTTGACACTTCAATCACTAGTGAAGTTTTAATCAGCAATGAGTCTCACAATTTTATATTTATATGTGTTGAGAATCTTAAACTATACAGTACGTACTAGTATGTAGTACTGTATAGTAGCAGGGATATGCACCTCTTCATCTTTCACTTTTGATGACTAGTGTGTGTGTGTGAACTAACCTTGAGTACCTGTACATGTACAATGAAAGACAAAAGTCGTGTCGTGAAATTTGGTGAAAACATATGCTGAAGGGCTAAAACTTTTGGTGCGCTCTGCCTTATGCTAGGGTTCTCATAATGTTTCACGAGTTATATTTAATCTTCAGACAAAAATGCGACATGACTTTAGTCTTTGATTGTACATGTTTTTATTTATACAGTACTGTACTGTACTATGTTCACTCAAAGATTATAAATGGGCCAATTTTGAGGAAGTTCATGATTGGCCTCGTCACACAGGGTGAATAACATCAAATACCACCGATCGTTTATATACAAGTATATTTTTTTCTTTTTCACTTAATGATACTTATGTTATTAAAGTGTTTAACATGATAATTTTTTACTTCCATGGCTAAGGATATCATTCTAGATCAACAGTTAATTGTTAAATTATGTGCAATTACAAAATATAATAACAAAGAGGTCAAGATTAACCTAGCACACCTCATTATGGCAAACAATTGCTGTACAGTACTACTGATAAAATCTGCTCTAGGCCCTGGTTACAAAGCTAATTTAAATGAAGTACAGTACTGTACCATATACATAGTTGTTGAAGCACAGTATGTAATACACAATAACATCAACAACTGACAAATAAAAAAAAAAGGGGGTACCCAATTGAGTTTGTTATTTTAATATATCCGCTATGGTTTTGTAATTGTTAGTTGTGGAGGTTTTCTAATATTTTTTTCTCAAAATTCAAAATCACAAGAAATGTTGCAACTTTTTGTACAGACCAGTTCATGTGAATGTCAGGAGCCAAATCCTCATAGCGTCACTGGAAAAATTGTACATAACACCACCATCATTTGGCCCTCAATTTTTTTTTTAATTACCATACATAGTATGAATGACAAATTAAGTCTTTCAACATTTGTGATATACAGTCAACCCTCACTTTACGCGGTTACCGTATATACTCGTCTATAACCCCCCCTCGTTTATAGGTCGACCCTGGTTTTTTGAACAAGAAATCGTTAATTTACGGTATTCCTCATTTATAGTTCGACCCACGTTTTTGAGGGTAATGGAACAACAAAACTTTCACTAAAAACGCTCTACGTCCTATAAACTGAGGCTCGCCGTGCATGAAACACGAGTGCCGAAGGCAAATTGTTTACCATTTATTATTACGACACTTTACACTGAAACGCGGGTAGTTTCAACAAAAATATTGTATATTTCCATTCAAGTATTTATTCAAGTCAATTAGGAGGGAATATTGTTGTAATACAACAGTTTTTTAACTAAACCATTCGAAAAGCGATTACGGTAACATCTTTTGAACGAAAGAAAGTGAAAGTCATTGCTTTCGTCACGATTTTATCCCACTTTCCACTGTAATACGTACGTAATTTCAGCAAAAATATAACATTTCCGTGAATGTATTATATCAAGCACAGTATGAATAGAATATCATTGTAATATAACAGAATTTTAACCGAAAACACTTAAAAAAACGAGTAACATCTCAAGAACAGAAGCTTAGGTAAAGTCTTTTGTTTTCGTCATGTATTTTATCCTATTTTACATTGAAATACATCACGTTTCAGCAAAACTACTATTTATTTCCGAGAATATATTCATTCAGGCGCAGTTTAGGTAAAATATACGTGTGATGTAATAGTTTTTTTAACTGAAAACGATTCGAAAAACACGTACCCTCTTTGCCCTGTTCAAGGAGAAGACTGGGAGAAGCTGTTTGGTGCTGCAGACGATGACAAGGAAAATGATTTTGATGGATTTTAATGAAAATATTCAGAAATATGGTATCGTAGTATTTATTCAAGTCAATTAGGATAGAATATTATCGTAGTACAACAGTTTTTTAACTGAAAACTATTCGAAAAGCGATTACGGTAACATCTTTTGAACGAAAGAAAGCGAAAGTCATTGTTTTCGTCACGATTGTATCCCACTTTCCACTGTAATACGTACGTCATTTCAGCAAAAATATTACATTTCCGTGAATGCATTATATCAAGCACAGTATGAAAAGAATACCATTGTAATATAACAATATTTTAACCAAAAACTATTAAAAAAACGAGTAACTTCTCTTGGACATCGGAAGGTTAGGTAAAATCTTTTGTTTTCGTCATGTATTTTATCCTATTTTACATTAAAATACATCGCGTTTCAGCAAAACTACTATTTATTTCCGAGAATATATTCATTCAGGCGCAGTTTAGGTAAAATATACATGTGATGTAACAGTTTTTTAACTGAAAACGATTCTAAAAACACGTGTACCGTCTAGCTGATACAGCTGGTGGTGCGTGATGCGTCATGCGTCGTTGTAAACAATAGGAGGTTGAAGTAGATTACCGGGTATTATATTAAGTGTGAAATATCGAAAAAGTTTTTAATACCGGTATTTTTTGTAGATCAATGAGAACTGTGATACCGTATATGATATGATAAGTTAGCCTGTGCTAAGAACTTCAACATAGACTACTGAAAGCACGTTGTAAGGTAATTTAGCCTATTGTAAGTTGGTGAACTTCATTTACTGAAGGAACTCCACAACTTTTCATTACTAATTGGTACATATTTTACGTTTCCATTGTTTACTGGCAGTAAATGGTAAATATTTTTCATGTCTGAAGCTAAAAGTTGCTCCTCGCCCTTCCCATCATGCACGGGTTCAACCTAACAAAACTATTACACATGTATAGGACGACCCCCAATTTTTTGCCTAAAAATTTGGTCTTAAAAACTCGAACTATACACGAGTATATACGGTAATTCAACCCACGGCGGCCCCCAAACTCCACTTTTTGACAACACACAACTATGTTGTAGTAAAAATATTATCTTAACTTTATGATGGTATGCACACACAATTAATATAGAAGAGGTTAGGTTAGGAAAAATAAAGGTTAAGTTAGGAAAAATAAAGGTTGGGGTTAACACTTACGTTAGTAGAAGAGATGGGTCGGCGTACGGGAATGGAGGCTGGTTCCGAGGCAGAGGGCAGGCTACTGGCCCTCAGGTGAGTCACCATCAATGTCATCCACACTTGTCAGGGCCTCCCTGACAAATCCCTCAAAGTCATCATCACTGTCTCTACCTCTGTCACTATCACTGGCTTGAGCTGGCTGTGGTGGGTTGCGGGCGAAGAACTCTGTTATGCTTTGCTGACGGCTGGTGTTTATGTTGTCGTGATAAACCTTGATGTAGGGCTCCATAGTCTGCAACAGCTGGGTAGTGAAGATTTCATACCTGTTTGCGTCAGGGTCGTCGGAAAGGAGGAGCTTGACTTTCTCGATACACTCGATGGCACCCCTAACATTACTATGGGATAAGCGGTGTTCTTCTTGGGATGACGCACCACCTGCCTCTTCACTGACGTCATCATCATCTACCCTCTCGTCGGTAGTCACATCAGGATCCCTTATCTTTTCCAGGATGTCGTCGTTGGTGGTCTCGGAGAAGCCTGCAGCTGTAACACTCTGCGCAGCTTCTCTGGCAAGGTCCACTGCTACTGCAACAGTCTGAACCTCACCAGTCACAGATTGACTCTGCCTAACGGCCGGAATGCCTTGCAACACATGTCTCCATGCGTGACGAACAGTTGCTAAAGACAGCTGATCCCATGTTGGTGTAGTTGTTCAGGAGCTTGAATTTTTTAGTAGAGAATGCAGCTTTTACATTACAGATTAACTCTTGGTCCATGGGCTGTAATATAGACGTAGTGTTGGGAGGAAGGAAGACCACTTTTACGTTGGGGTGACGATCTAACAGTAGGGGCGAGTGTCCTGGTGCGTTGTCCAGCAGCAACAAAATCTTGAATGGCACATTCTGTTGCTCACAGAATTTCTTCACATCGGGAACGAAACAGTCATCAAACCAGGAGAGGGACAGTGTAGAGAACATCCACGCCTTACGTGCGGTCAGCCAGTGGACATTTAGCTTGGTCATGTCCATGCTCTTGTAGGTGTGCGGCTTGCGTGCTGTGTGGATCACCGATAACTTGAGCTTACAGGTACCGGAGGCATTGGTGGTAAACAGGAATGTGATGCAACAAGGCAAACAGGATTCTTAGGTTCATATCTAGGAGTGTGAGTAACAGAACTGCTGACGTTATCTTGAAACTTTACCTAGCATTAGTGAGGCCACACATGGATTATGCGGTTCAATTCTGGTGTCCTTATTATAGAATGGACATAGATTCTTTGGAGAGAGTACAAAGAAGAATGACAAAAATGATCCATAATATTAGAAACCTTCCATATGAAGAAAGACTGAAAAGCTTAGGCTTGCATTCATTAGAGAGGCGTAGAGTTAGGGGAGATATGATAGAGGTGTTCAAGTGGGTAAGTGGGATTAACAAGGGTAAAATGGAAGATGTTCTGAAGCTCAGTAATAACGAAATAACTAGAACAAATGGCTTTAAATTAGATAAATTCCGATTCAGAAAGGATATAGGCAAGCACTGGTTTGGTAATAGAGTTGTGGATATGTGGAATAGGCTACCGAGTGCTATAGTAGGATCGGGGACGCTAGGGAGCTTCAAGACGAAATTGGATAGGCACATGGAAGTGCTGGGATGGGTGTGAAAGGGATCTGCCCTGTATGGGCCAGTCGGCCTCCTGCAGTATCCCACTTTCTTATGTTCTTATGTTGTTCTGCAACTTCCGGCCCCGAATCTTGCTGGCATTCTTCACAACGAAGGTCTTGGAAGGTAGCTTTTTCCAAAAAAGACCAGATTCATCCATGTTAAACACCTGGTCGTCGGTGTACTGTCCTTCCTCCATAATCTCACGTAAAAACGGAGGAAATTCCCAAGCCGCAACACGGTCAGCACTAGCTTCTTCACCACCAATGTTGATATTGGTGATCTTGTTCCTCTTCTTAAACCTCTGTAACCACCCAGAGGAAGCATTAAAGGGTTTGGGCTCTGTAATTCCCTTTTTTCGTGACACTGCAGCATACAGTTCACGTGCGTACTCCTTAACTGAGAGTGTGTCCACCGCCATGATCCGTCGCACCTGACGCACCAAGTAGCTCACAAGAAATTTTTCCGTCTTGAGAAGCACCTGGTTGTGGCAATACTTGATCATAGAAGCACCTGTAGACTTGTTCCTTTCTCCAACTCTTGTATGATCTTATACTTAATTTTGTAGCTTAAGGAACGTCGTGTCTTCTTTGGCTTAGGGCGGCTGGGTCCAGGTAAGGAAAGGTTTCTCTCTGGGGGCGGTGGTCCGGCGGAAGCCATTTTACAGAACAATGGATGGACGATAACACGGTGTGGCCTGGAGGGATGAAACTGCCGCGGCTAGGTCAAGCGTCGTCTTTCCTCCCTCCCTCCCTCCCCCGGGTGGACACGTCATATTACTTTAAACCAATTACAGCTAGCAGCGGAGGGAGGTCGGGATGCATGGCCAATCACAGTCCGATACGTCATATGACGTCACTGATAACGCAACAGAGACATGCACTGCGCAACCTTACCACGCGGCTTGCCCAGGCGGAGGCGGAGGCAGGCGGGAGGGGCGAATCTAAAAATAGCGTCGAGTCAGACACTCTCCGCGTGAAGGGGTACACGCACCTCGGAATGTGAGCATTCCGGTTTCGGCAGGGTACCGCGTAAACTTGGAAACGCGGAATGTGGGACCGCGTAAACGTGGAAACGCGGAATGTGGGACCGCGTAAACGTGGAAACGCGGAATGTGGGACCGCGGAATGTGGGACCGCGTAAAGCGAGGGTTGATTGTACAGCAATTCTCTCAAAAACTAGTGACATCCACAAGGCAAGAATGCTCTCATATGATATCTAAATATTGTACTGAGATATGCATGATACTGCAATCTAAAGACAGTACTGTAAATGAATGCTGTAATAAGTGTTCAAAACGAATGATGGCTGAGGTTTGTCACTGAAAATTTATACCAGGAATGTAACACAAGCATTACTTACCAAGGTGAAAATAGTGTGGTTCTCTAGCATACTAATTGAAACATATTGTCAACATCACAGTTTGTAAGAGAAAAATTGTTTATGGCTGACAAATATATCTACTGTACAGTATTATCAAGCATCATATATGAATAATTATTCCACAAACCTAGCATTAAAAGCAAACACTTATCAAATCCCCGTAAATGAGCATATGATCTTAATGTTACAGTCCAGGTACTTCAGGTTGATATCAAACAGAAATACTGTATACACCCGTAATATTTTCCCACATCTCTGGGAATGAATTTAAGCATTAGCAGATGGTGTAGGACAGTTACAGAAATGTGTTCCTACACCCCGTGGTAACCTGTGTCTCCAAATGGCAAGGTCACAGTAGTATTACTATTTATGAATGATTGGGTATTGGTCGTGTAACGACGGACGTGATTGGTGGATTGGTGTGCTATAGGTCATTATACTGTATATACAGTATACTGCGTTAACGAGAACCGCGTAAAGCAGGGTATATATATATATATATATATATATGCAAGTAAATCACTGTAGGTGCGCGTGATCTAGGTATATGCTGATAACCACAAGGAAAGAAGAAAACACGAAGTTCCCAAGCGCTTTCGTGTAATTCACATCTTCAGGGGTGAGTACAGACTAGCTGTACCTAGTCTGTACTCACCCCGTTAGATGTAGTGCAGCAGAGACCGTGTTTTCTTATTCTGTGGTTGTCAATATGTATGTGTATGTATATGTATATGTATATATATATATATATATATATATATATATATATATATATATATATATATATATATATATATATATATATATATATATATATATATATATATATATATATATATATATATATATATATATATATCAGCCGTTTGGAGATATGAGTTACCACAAGGGGTGTAGGAACACATTTCCGCAACTTTAACACAAACCAAAACTATGCCAGTTTCTCCTAGTTCATGTTAGATCAATCTACACTAAAGACCTCTGAATAAAATAGCAACCATATATTTCCATATGTCTTTAGGATAATTGTTATAATTTCTATATAAAATACAGTGGGGTATGCTATAACGAACGGATCCTACTACGAATATTCCTATAACGAACGGTTTTACCTATAAAATTGAGAATGCTATAACGAACGAAACTCCTACAACGAACATTATTTAAAAAAAAAAAAACTTTTTTTTTTACTAATTTATTGTTTTTTTATTACAAATATTAATGATATTCTTTATTTCAGGGGTTTAGATGCATATGTATGCACTTTTTTACAATTTTTACAATTTTATATTATATTTTTCAGTGTTAAGTGGTTGTATTTGGGGGCCTGGAACGGTTTAATCCTATAACGAACGAATGCTATAACGAACAAGGTTCTAGAACCAATTGGATTCGTTATAGCATACCCCACTGTACAGTATTTCTGACTTTTTGAAAGTTTAAACAGATGTGTACACAAGAGCAATTACTGTATGCAAATAAACATAATAAAGTAAATCTTTAATGAACAGCATCGGTTTATTTCGTGAACAGGGTTAAACTATCAAGCACAGGAAGAAAGACTCACCCATAAAGTAGGGCTCGACATAGGGCCCGCCAGGCTTGGGCGACGTGTACCGCGGAGAGTCCTGGTTGAAGTCGTCCGAGCCATACTGGAAATAGAAGAAAAACCATCAAATCACCATTATGACGAAAGAGCCATATCCCTATTGATTATCAGCTGAAAGTATACAGCACAATATAATTCCTATTTAATAAGTTTCACCAATCATTATGCAGTAACATATAGAGTAATATTACAGTAAAGGACATCATTATAATTATTATTACATTCAATATAATGGACGAGTTGACGGTTCTGGGTAATCACAAGAAACACACTCTGCCACATTCTAAGTGATATAGCATACAGTATATAATTTGTAATAAAATTTTAAAGTCCTGCTATAATAGTCGAGATATGTTTATTTCTCTAGAAACAGGGCCTACAAACTCGGAGGTAGTAGAAAGGATGGCCTCTTCAGACCCCAAATACCACGTTCAGGTAAGTTTTAAGGTTTTTTTTTTTTATGGTCAAGTCATGGACATTTCATAATTGAAGAAATGTGCCGTGAAGAGCTGCTTCAAACAGATTGGATGGATATATGAGCGATAGGGGTTGGGTGTAAATGGAACTGCCCGGTATGGGCCAATAGGTCCACTGCAGTTTCCTCTATTCTTACGTTCTTTTGGACATAAAAAACTCCCTTGTTCACACCAGCTCAGTTGTCATGAATTCTTACCTGGTAGACTTTCTTTTTTTTCAGTGCATTTACAGAGTATATCAGTACTAGATTGAGATATGAGTAAATTTATAAGTAATGGCATTGTCTGAACTTTGTTTTGAGAATGCCTGATGCTAGGTTAACATGACAACATAGTGCTGTTATTGGGGTCCGACTAATTACCCAAATGTACCCAAATGTAGCTGCAATGAAGTCAAATAATGGTCCTACATGAATAAATCGGACTGCCAATCACTTCTCGACTAGTATTTGGTGTCACAAAGTAAAAAAAAATTGAAAAACGTAGTTTAATCTGAGTTAATAAATCGAGTGCATGTACCTAACCTAACCTAGGCTAGTATTTGGTGTCACGAAGTCACAAAAAATTGGTAAACTTAATTTAATCTGAGTTAATAGATCGAGTGCCTGTACCTAACCTAACCTAACCTAACCTAACCTAACCTAACCTAACCTAACCTAACCTAACCTAACCTAACCTAACCTAACCTAACCTAACACAACTCAGATTAAATTAAGTTTATCAATTTTTTGTGACTTTGTGACACCAAATACTAGTCGAGAAGTGATTGGCAGTCCGATTTATTCATGTAGGACCATTATTTGACTTCATTGCGGCTACATTTGGGTACATCTGGGTAATTAGACGGACCGGTTATTGTTTTGGTCATCTCTGTACTTACAAATGCAGATATTTTTTCTGGTGGTTTTCGATGTGTTATGAACGATTTAGACCTTCAATTCTATAGGAAATAACTAGTTTTTAATTACCATCCCCCCCCCCCTTAGCGATATATGTTAAGCTAACCTTAGAACTCATCACAGGGCTTTTCGCAGTCACGTGACTTTTCAGCAACTTAAACCCTTCTTCTTACACTTTTTGGCCCAATTTGTTTTAAAATATCATTACCATGTTGAATTTAAGCTTTTTTTTTTATCAATTGACCTGCCATCTTACGAATAAATTCCGACCCTCAACTCGTCCATTCTGTAGTCAAGAAACAAAATGAAATTCTGCACACCTGGGTACTTCTGATTATTAACAGGAATATATATATATAAAACCCAGTGTGTTATATTGTATGACATCGTAAAGGCGCAGATTTTTCTTTACTATATCTGGCGTCCTAATAGGCAATTTTTATGAAGCCGTATTCACATAAATGAGTTATCTTTAACAATTATAAACCATAAAAATATACATAAAAAATACATGACCCACAACATAAAGTAAATCATGTAGCTATAGTTATAAGATTAACGTAATAACTATAACTAGTCAATGCGCCTGTTATCATATTAAGACCAATTTATGGGTGCACAGTCTGCCCGCTGTTGGGAATGTTATGCGGCCCCTGTAATATAATGTAATACAAAATTATGCTATTATTCGTAAGTTCTTATCTCCTCTAATCTAGCATTAACTGTCCCGAGTCTGAATCCCGCCATAAGAATATACTTCAATTAAAAGTGATTAAGGAATAGTCTTCTTAGTGTTGTGCGATCCTTTATGTGCCCTCTCAATCAACGCATGTGTTTCAGTCATGCGCACATACTGTAATGCGCAGTAAGAGTTGGATTGTCTAGTATGATAACTTAACGTCGTGCCAAGAAAAAATATACTTTGTTCCGTGTTATCAGTGCACAGGTATCCTTTGTATTATATGGTTATTAATAAACGCAGTTATGTGATGCTTGAAATTATAGTATAAAAGGCATACACTAGAGCCTCAGAAGTTATAGTTACATATAAGTACGTTTCGAGCTAGGACTTTTCCTAATGAACAACGCTGTTACACTTCTGAGAACCGAATACCCTCTGAGAACCGAATACCCTCTGGGAACCGAATACCCAGTCACCAAAAGGTAACCTGGGATGTTGTACCCATAGGTGGAACACACAATTAATTTATTTTGCCTATCGCAAAAAATCGTTTTAACGGGATAGCCATAAGCGGTACAACAAAATCCTTCATTGGTATTCTACTTTTGGTCAACATATATCGAGAATTCAAGTAATAATTAAGGTAGGTAGAAAAATATCCGTCATTCATATGGTAGTGAAGATGAATGACGATGCCGTGATGACGGTGGGGATGAATGGTGATGTGGGGGTAGTGGAGATGAATGACGGTGATGTGGTAGTTGAGATGAATGACGGTGCTGGAATGGTGGTGGGGATGAATGACGGTGCTGGAATGGTGGTGGGGATGAATGATGGTGCTGGAATGGTGGTGGGGATGAATGACGGTGATGTGGTAGTAGTGGAGATGAATGACGGTTCTGTGATGGTGGTGGGAATGAATGACGGTGATGTGATGGTCGTGGGGATGAATGACGGTGATGTGGTAGTGGTGTTGGAGATGAATGACGGTGCTGTTACGGTGGTGGGGATGAATGATGGTAATGTGGTAGTGGTGGTGGAGATGAATGACGGTGCTGTGGTGATGGGATGAATGACGGTGCGTGCCATGGGTGTGAGGCGCGTGATGGTGCATGGTGATGGTGGAGGGATGGGGGGAGGGAAGAGCCTCAAGTGTGCGCCAGGGAGGAAGGTCTCCCGTGATGCACCAAGGTTGTAATATCGGGTAATATCACTTATCGCGTCGGTGGGCCAGCAAACCCAATAATGTGGCTGGGCGGCCCCCGACGCCTCATCCAATAATGGGTAGCCTACTGCTCTCCTCACCACTATCCCTCTCCTCCTTCTGCCGCCGCCGCCGCCACTACCACCAACACCACCGTTAACACCACGCTATCATCAACATCGCTATCACCATTATCAACAACCAAAACTTATTCACCAGGCTGTCTCCATCATCACCACAGACAGTATCCTCCCCCAATCACCAAAATTACAATCAACATTACCCCTAAAATCTACTTCCCAACACCCTCTCGGCCACTTACACCAGTACAGTAACCACCGCCAACAGGAGTAATTAATTCTCTGTCGGCCACTCGCTTGGGTGAACTTACACCACAACACCATACCATCTCCAACCTAACCAATTACCATCACCACCAGCGTTAAGACCACAATCACCAACTAATAACCTACACCACTACAATATTTTCCTCGTGCCTCCACACCTACAAATAACATCATTACTAACGCATCACAACGCCAACCAACATGGCGTTTCACCCACAATATTTACGCTACGAGTCACACTCAGGAGTTGGGTACTGTGACAAGTGGTGGACGACGCTGAGCAAACTGGGGGATGATAGCCTGAAGATGGGCTGACATTGAAGTGTGAAGGTGGGTAGTGGTCGGGGAGTCCTCTCGTCATATCCAATCCAATCCTATCATAATTCTTAATCTAACCTATAAGCTAAGCACAAAAGACAGAGCACTCAAAACATATATAAACGATTATCACAGTATAAACACAGTACCTTCAGTAAGTCCGTACCCCCAGCCTCACGCTGCCTCTCTCACCACAACCCCACAATATCACGCTGTCCATGTCCCTGACTACAACCTCACGCAGCCCATAACCCTCACTACAACTCCACACTATCCATATCCTTCACCACATCATAATACTGATCTTGTCCTACCATGGGAGGACCAGCCCATTCTCATCTACACCGTCCTAGTTATTACATTCTCCCCCACAATACACTCCATATTATCAAGTGTAAATACCCGCGATCTAATGCCCATATCCCCGTGTTACCACGCCCATCCACTGGCGTCACCACGCCCTCCTCCACCGTTCACTTGGGGACATGTATCCCCATGCTCCATTTTCTGGCCAAAAAGATTCCAGTTATTAAGGCGCTTCAGCCGTGGACAATAATTACAAAACGTAGGCTTACAGGGTCGTATGCGTGGGGGTGTGTGTCGAGAAGGGTCACGCTGGCTGGTGATGATCTGACTCAGTCAACTCCAGTACACACAAAAAAACACAAGCCAAGAAAAAGAAGTAGCAGAGGGGGCTGATCAGCTCCCGTCTGGCTGCCTCTGACAAGCCGCCGCCAACGAAACAAAACGAAATCGTCCGAACGCCAAGTGTGGCGACTTTAATATGAGACTTATTGAAGCTATAAACTGGGAGTAAATAATAAATGGACACTCATAAAGCTAGGAAGTGCCACGCCGGACATCAAGATGGCGGGCGGAAGGGCGTAACCCTGCCTGCCGCTTGGGCTCATCCCCAGCCACACAAACCACGTCAACTTGTCCCTTACCGCCCGCGCTGCCACTCTATGGCTTTTCATTAAGTTGAGAAGATAATTTCGCGGAGCTGAATATGAAGAGTGCACTCAAGAAAATTACTTAATACGAGCGATAAATGACTGGGTGTAAACATCTCCACGCCGGTAAAAGTAGTATTAGTCTATGTCGAAATTGCTGTCTGCTTACACGACCACCAACATTATGCAGGGGCTCACCACATGGCACCAGCCCCACCCACACGAACGCTTACGCCCAAACACATGCCTTCACACCCATAGCCGCCATGTAAGAACTCTTAACGAATACGATCCACACACACACACACACACACACACACACGTCTACTTACACGACCTAATATGCTCACACCTCCGCTTTCACACACGCACCTCAAAACACACCATACGATACCAACACACCCACACGCCACATGAGACATCCACACATAACCGTACACCTCCCGACACTCGCTTATCCTTAGGCAAACACAAGTAACCCATCATGACCTATTGCTAAGATGACTCGTGACCAGGATGATCTGTGACTAGGATGACCAGTGACCAGGATGACCTAAATCCAAGAAGACCCGTGACAAGGATGACCCGAGACCAGGATGACCTGTGACCAGGATAACCCGTGAACACCTGTCACTGGATAAGAACGTGTGGCTGGAGGCGGTCGACTTTATGAGGGCTAGGCTCCATAAAGCTAGGCTGTGGGGGAGGTGCTGTGTGTCCCTCTCTCTAGGTGCTGTGTGTCCCTCTCTCTAGGTGCTGTGTGTCCCTCTCTCTAGGTGCTGTGTGTCCCTCTCTCTAGGTGCTGTGTGTCCCTCTCTCTAGGTGCTGTGTGTCCCTCTCTCTAGGTGTTGTGTGTCCCTCTCTCTAGGTGCTGTGTGTCCCTCTCTCTAGGTGCTGTGTGTCCCTCTCTCTAGGTGCTGTGTGTCCCTCTCTCTAGGTGCTGTGTGTCCCTCTCTCCACCCTCTCTGTGTGTGTCCCTCTCTCAGGTGTTGTGTGTGTGGTGTTCTCTAGGTGCTGTGTGTCCCTCTCTCTAGGTGCTGTGTCCCTCTCTAGGTGCTGTGTGTCCCTCTCTCCCAGGTGCTGTGTGTCCCTCTCTCTGGTGTTGTGTGTCCCTCTCTCTAGGTGTTGTGTGTCCCCTCTCTGGGTGCCCTGGGTGTGTCCCTGGTGTTGTGTGTCCCTCTCTAGTGCTGTGTGTCCCTCTGGGTGTGTGTCCAGGTCTCTCTGTGTGTCCCTCTCTCTGGGTGCTGTGTGTCCCTCTATGCTAGGTGCTGTGTGTCCCTCTCTCTGGGTGCTGTGTGTCCCTCTCTCTGGGTGCTGTGTGTCCCCTCAGGGTGCTGTGTGTCCCTCTCTCAGGGTGCTGTGTGTCCCTCTCTCAGGGTGCTGTGTGTCCCTCTAGGTGCTGTGTGTCCCTCTCTCTGGGTGCTGTGTCCAGGTGCTGTGTGTCCCTCTCTCCCAGGTGCTGTGTGTCCCTCTCTGTGGTGTGCTGTGTCCCTCTCTCTGGGTGCTGTGTCCCTCTCTCTAGGTGCTGTGTCCTCTCTAGTGCTGTGTCCCTCTCTCTGGGTGCTCCCCTCAGGGTGCTGTGTGTCCCTCTCTAGGTGCTGTGTGTGCCCTGTCCCAGGTGCTGTGTGTCCCTCTCTCCCCTGAGTGTTGTGTGTCCCTCTCTAGGTGCTGTGTGTCCCTCTCTCTAGGTGCTGTGTGTCCCTCTCTCTAGGTGTTGTGTGTCCCTCTCTCTAGGTGCTGTGTGTCCCTCTCTCTAGGTGCTGTGTGTCCCTCTCTCTAGGTGACCGAAGTGGGCGTTGATTGCGCGTGTAACAACAGACGTGGGGGTATAGTGGGCGTGGAGAGGCCAACGTGGGCGTTTGGAGGGAGATTGAATGAGTGGGCAGGCGAAGCAGAGTAACCTTTCTTGGGTCTCCATAATGTACCACCGTCAACCACCACCGCCACACACCCCTGCAAAGTTAATGACTCCCGCCGTCTTGACATTTACCTACCACACCACCACCATCATACATCTACACCACCACACTACATCTACATCTACACCACCACCACACTACACCTACACCACCACCACACTACACCTACACCACCACCACCATCATACATCTACACCACCACACTACACCTACACCACCACTACACCTACACCACCACCACACTACACCACCACCACACTCCACCTACACCACCACCATCATCATCTACACCACCACCACACTTCACCTACACCATCACACTACTCCTACACCATCACCACACTTCACTTACACCACCACACTTCACCTACACCACCACCACACTACACCCACACCACCACCACACTCTACACCTACACCACCACACTGCACCTACACCACTACCACCCACACCACACTACACCTACATCACTACCACACTACACCTATACCACCACACTACACCTTCACCACCACACTATACCTACCAAACCACCACAAACCACACCTGCCATACTTCTACATCCATGACTACACACTTACACAAACACCCTAAATACACACACAGTACATCTACACCCACCCCAGGACACACTACACGTTTAAGTTTCACATCTGTCCCGTTAAAGGCACCACGGTGACTTAGTGCATTGGTTTGATGAGTCAGCAAGATAGACTGTACTGACCTCCCCAATCTGTCTCTCTATCACGCCTAATTTATTATTCAGTTATTTAGTTTATTTTGTTATTCATTTTTCTTTCATTTGTATATTTTTACTTTGTGGTCTTTGAATTTATTTATTATTATTATTATTATTTTTTTTTTTTTTTGCGCTGTAATAATAGATTTGTATCAGCATGGACTTTATTATTGACAAGCCTGAAGTGTTTTATCTGTTTACAACTCAACGTCTGGTGGTGTCACACTACGCTGTCTTCAAGCTTATCATCAACACGAATTTGGGGAAGATATGATTTGTTTTTGTTTTATATTTTTCAGCAGTTAATTACATTTTTTTTTTACACGAACGTCTGTCTAACTCTGTGATTAAACCAATCGTTGTGCTGTGTCGGTTACTCAGTCTGGCCAAGCGTGACCAAACTCATCACCAGCAAAGGAATTATATCAACAATAATAACAATAATAATAATAATAATAATAATAATAATAATAACATAATAATAATAATAATTCATTTTTCTCGAGGATTATTTGTCAGTCACTACAAGCCAACTTCCCCTTCCTATTTCCGCTTTTGGGAGCTGGGACATACAGTAATATTGATGAAATTTTACCCCAAAAGGTATATTTTTGTGTCGTTAAATACACCTTTCTTAACATTTAGTGAAGCGTAAATAGTATGTATGTATGTATGTAAGTGTACACATGAACAGGTTAAGGTCAACACCCAGCGTATAATGCAACTTTGATCACGACCAACTTGGGATCACCTGAAGATTAAACTCATGTCACCTCAAGATTAACCACCCCAACGCTATCTGTAGGGGGGGGGAGGGTTAGGCTAGGGTAGGACAAGTTAGGTTACGTAATGTTCGGTTAACGTTCGGGTATAGTTAATCTTCGGGCGAGATATGCTGGGGGTGTCTAATCTTCAGGTGGTTGCCAAATTCTTCCAAACTTATACTGTTTCCCTCAGCCAGTATACAAACCTACTGTGATGTTCATAATGAGTCCTTCCCTCACCTGAGTTTTGTCTTACTTTTGTTATATAATATACAATCAAGCCTCCCCACCCTAGTTTATTTCTGTAGTGGTTGTTCTATCGAAATTTAATCAATAATTTAGTCACCAAGCAACTCCACAAAATGGGTTAATTTCTTCAATAATAAAAAAATAATAATAATAATAAACAATTCGTGTCCTGAATTAATCCGGACTTTCAAACTAAATCTCACGAAAATTTTAACATACCGACTGCCTATTTCCTGCTGTTACCACCACCATTACTACAAATATTATCAATCACTATCACCACCACCATTACCACTATCAATATTATCTATCACCATCACCCATATCAACATTAACCCTACCATCACCCCCTTTGCGTGCCTGATTCAACCATGCAAGAAGATTGTGTACTGAAACATGCAACAACCATGACTGGCCACACCACATCACAACTATCACTGACCCTAACTCTAGCCACCTTACCTGACCCATCCCAACCCCAACTCCCCAGCGCTCCCAAAGACTAACGTTAACCAGATACAATACACACCCCCAAGTAGTATTTACCCCAGCTTGTTCGGTTCAGTCATACTCGGTCACTTTGGGACATCACCCCAGTCACATTATGGCAACCCACTCGGATGCCTTTCACAACAATCTTAACACAGAAGACGAAGACGAAGAATGCGAAGGAGGAGGAGGGGTGTGTGTGTGTGTATGTGTGTGTGTGTGTGTGTATGTGTGTGTGTGTGTGTGTGTGTCCATCTTATATTTACAAGTTAAGACCACGAAGGACTGACACCGGCTGCCTTTCTTCGCATTATAAGTACATAACCCACAGCCACATCATCGAGTCTTTTAAAATTCCATTACTGAATGTTTGACGACTGACCTGTGATTTCCAGCGTTCCTTAACCTTTGTGGATGTGAATAAAAGGTAAATGTGAATGTCAGACAGAATTGGTTAACAGGCTGGGTGGTTGGTTGTGTTGGAGTCCAGTGCGTGACGGGATGACTCTTAACACCATATGATCACGACTATCACCATCATTACTACTACTACTATCATTATCACCACCACTACTACTACTACTACTACCACTACACACTCCCACAATCAATATACTGTATATTCTAACCCCAACATCACCAATACACCACCAAAACCAACACCACAACCATCACCACTACTACCACCATCAACCCCATGCACCCTCACGCTCTCTCCAAATCTCAATATAAACTAATTATAATCCAATCATACCACACATAATTCTTTCCATTACTAAACCTGTAATTTCAACGAGGTTTAATACAAATTCTTGTTAGATCTGACCCTTGCAACGGTAACTAACGACCAAGTTAATACATTTATGACCAGAAGCAAAAGTTTCCAAAGACAAGTTCATCATACAGTAGTTCGGGTCAAATTGTTAGGCGCAAAAACCAAAGCAGGTGTCTGTACTATATTGTATGTAAACTAAAAACAAAGTAGGTGTTACAGTAGGAGGAGAGTGGAGGCACAAGCTGTGTTTAAAAGTGAGTATCTGTTACATGGGGATATGACGTCACGACACTCGATAACACACGAATACAACAACGGAATCAAGCCCACACGAACACCTTCAACACCCACGGTGATACTCCAACACCCCCCTCCCCCGGTCCTCAACTCGCACCGCTCAGTCTTGACCTTCATTACTCTTTGAAATGGAACAATAATGAAGTGTTGGTACGATGGACAAGTTTTGTGGGACATGGCAAGAAATATATTGATCCAAGAGAACCGTGACTCCACAGTACGAGAGGCGGTCAGTCTCCTTGTCCCCGCTACTGTGTGCTCCCGGGGCATCTGGCGCTCACTGACCTTGAAATATCTACAAGTGTGAGATATATTCTTTTTGGTATCCAGTAAATATCGACCAATTACTCACATTCCGAAATTAATAAATAAAGGCCCTGGCGTTGTTTACCTTGTATCGATGAAGCTCAAAATATACTTTATATTAATACTGTACTGCTGGAGTGACGATGAGCCATACAACACACTTAAGACATATACTCACCCCTCCTTCCCTCTTGCGTGGAGATACACTCAGGGATATATGAAGGTGTGGGTGAAGGAGACAGGAGTCACTCTTGGCAGGGTGAACGTCACCCCGGCCAAGTTTTTCCCCCGGCGTGTGGACAGTGGGGAGAAAAAGCGCAATATGAGGGAGGCGGCGACCACGGCTGGGGTCATCATAAAACCATCAGAGACGTTCCTTCACTGGCCACTCCGGGAGGTGAAGCTGGTCACTCCTTCCGCCCCTCCCTCACTCCACACTACCCTCCCTCCAACCCCGCCTCCACACTACCCTCACCCTCCTTCCACCTCCATACTACCCTTTTACCTCTCCGCCTCCACAATACCGTCCATCCATACCCGCCTCCAAACTATCCTTCCTCCCTGCCCGCCTCCACGCTACCCTCCCTCCCAGCCTCCACGCTACCCTCCCTCCCAGCCTCCACTCCACACTACCCTTCCTCCCTCTTCACCTCCATACTACCCTCACTCCATTACCCTGTTTCCCTCGCACCACCACACTACTCTGTCACTCTTCTACTACCCTTCTCACAACATGACAGCTAACTAGTTATAACAAGATTTTATCATCCCTACAATTCACCCTAACTGACCCGAGTACACCGTAAGACAAGACAAAAGAACTATCCCGCAACCGACTCCTACCTAGCTAGAATTGTCTCTCCATCTTCCTCCCCTCAAGCAAGGTGTTCCTCGTGTAGGCCAAGTTTATATTCTAATACCAGATGAGTTATACAGTATGAAGATTTCACCAACGAACATTAAATAATATCCTGCAGCACCAAAATACAGGGAATAGGGCCGTAAATTTTGAATAGACAATAAATATGACCACACACACACACACACACACACACACACACACACACACACACACACACACACACACACACACACACACACACACACACACACACACACACACACACACACACACCAAAAACACTCAAGATAAATTCCCATACACGCTATTCCACTATTTGTCATCTGATTCGGAAAAAATGCAAATCTTACTTGTTATGGCTGAACAATAACTCAATAACAACAACTACTAATGCAACGACGACAAATGACATTGTATGACAGATTTTTGTTGACAGAGACAACTATAGTGTTATTGTGGGTGACAGAGGCCGACAGTTATTATTACTCTCAGTTACAGTTAGGACAGATTACAACGAAAGTAGACGCCTGTGATTCTTACTAGAAGTGACAAATATGACAAGTGACAGTGGCAGACAGTATGTGATGTCGACAGTGACAAAAGACTACCTATGCCAATGACAGTGGATAACAGTGATTTTTACCAAGTGACAAAAGGTCTGTTGTGGCAATGACAGCTGGCGAGTGTAAAAGTTACTGACAAGGAGCGGTAACAGAGGTGACTGAAGGGATGACAGGGGAGGTAAGAGGGATGGTGGCTGAAGAGGCAAGGCGGGCTGACAGGGAAGGTAAGGTTAGGTTAGCAGCAAAAGAGGAGGCAGGGAAGAGGTAGGACGGGCTGGCAGGGGAGGAGGCAGGGCGGGTTGGCAGGGGAGGAGGCAGGGCGGGTTGGCAGGGGAGGAGGCAGGGCGGGTTGGCAGGGCGAGCTGGCCGGGGGCGCCACTAACTCGGCTAACAGCGCGGGTGTCGAGGGAACGCGCCACACCGCTTCAAAGGGCGCCGCCCTCCCGGTAATTTCCATATCGTTCTTTGTGTGGAAGCAGTGTGGTGATACACCAGCGGCAGCCAGGGTGTAGCACGCGCCACCTACACCCACATCAATGCCCCATTCACACAAATAAGAATAACTATACAGTACTATCATTGACAACTAGCCACCAAAAGGCAGATTATAACAGCATGCCCATACTCACCCCTACACCTACGCCTCTAACTCACACACAGTACACTTACCCAGTATTACATGTCACTGAAATACATCAAAAGAAGATGAAAAAATAATAACTTCTCATCTTCTCTCATATAAACCGAACCCCAAGACGGGCACAAAACACTTGTACACGTTACCTCCACCACACTGAACTACAAGTGTACGACACCCACACCCAATACACACATGCATGTCTTACTATTATTATTATTATTATTATTATATAAATTTCCTTTCTGAAGAAGTTACTCAAGGTGGGCGGAAATGACAGCAACAACGTAACAATTTGTTTCTGCCTGCAACATGTTCAATCCCACAGGACCTTACATCGTGTGGGAGGGAAGAATGACACGCTTAGGATGTCGAGACGTGTGTGTGTGTGTGTGTGTGTGTGAACGCCATACACTAGAGGAACTGTTGGTTACGTAAGGGAGAAGAGACCTGAGTAGGGAGTGAGTTGTACTGCGGCGAGGTGCAAGAACTGTAAGGTGGGAGCCAGGAGGAGGGGAGAGAGGAAGAGGAAGAGAGGAAGAGGAGGAGGGGGGAGAACAAGAGGACAAGAGGAGGATGACGGAAGAATAAGAGAGGAGGAGAAGATGATGCGGGATTCTGACAGTGCATATAGTATATGAGAAGCACTGGAACACCAAGTAGAGCGTTCGGGTACAAGGAGGCGTGATACGACTATATACTGAATAGTGTGATGGTAGAACACACACACACACACACACACACAGTAGCAGTACCTTCCACCATCAACGACCGTGACTTACTCGCACTAAATTTGCATTGATGAGCTGAGACCACCCCATCCCCCACTCCACACACACACACATACATCACTAATTTCCGGAAGTACCCAACACACGCAGAGAACATTATCTGGAGTTACTTACCTGAGGACTCGAGATTAACACATCCTAAAATACCCTGATATTTTTAACCGGATTCTAAGAGATTCATAGCTTAGCTTAAGAGTGTAAACCCTCGTGTTATATAATACTAGATAACACGAAGTCACCACAGCAAATAGTTAGTATCACCAGAAGTGTTTATTTATTATACCTGTTAACAGTACTTTAGGTGAGACAACCAAACATGAATCAATTGACATCGATTCTAAAAAAAAAAAAAAAAAGTTCCGAGATCTGGTTCAAAAAAAAAACGTATCCAGATAAAACAAAACTCCATCCTCCAGATACAATATATAGTATACCTTAAGACTCCAGATAAGATACTATGAAATATAAATCCAATTTCCGGAATCACAAAAATTTCACAAGTTTTAGTTAAGTACCTCAGTGAGCTAATGACTTCAGGTATATAACACAACACTAGGAGACTCAGTTAACATCACCTGTCACCACGTTTATGTACAACCCTGGACACGCACCCCCCCCTCCCTCCCATACACATAACTGCTGACTCTCCTAACATACATACACTCACCTCCCCACACAAAACACTCATACGCACAAACACACACACGCTCATTCAGACACGGGTACATACACACCTGCTTTTTCACGTACAAACATGTCCTTAGTATGTGCAAACTAAAACACACACACACACACAGGAAAACCAGAGGGAACCACCAGCACCAGCAGGGAACCAAGAACTAAGGGAACCACCAGAACTACCAGGAAGCACCAGGACTACAGGGAACACCAGGATTACCAGGGAACCACCAGGACTACCAGGGAGCCACCAGGACTGCCGGGAACCACCAGCACTACCAGGGAACCACCAGCACTACCAGGGAACCACCAGAACTACCAGGGAACCACCAGAACTACCAGGGAAGCACCAGGACTACCAGGGAAGCACCAGGATTACCAGGGAACCACCAGGACTACCAGGGAACCACCAGAACTACCAGGGAACCACCCGGATTGACGGACGAGGCTATCAGACTACGAACAAGGGAGGAGAGGGTGGGGGTGTGAGCGTGCAGGACTAGGGTGGTAGCCAGGGTCAAGTACTGTGAGGTGGCTGGGGGGGGGGCTGAGGAGCGTCTGCCACCCACCCCCAAATATCGGGGATTCTGTGCCATATTTCCAAGTCGTTCTTTTATTCATTGCCATCGACCCGAGTGACCAGGGGGCGCCCCCGGCTAAAATGAAACAGGAAAACACAGCTCTTCCTCTCTCTTTCCCTCCCTCCTTCCCCCTCTCTCTCCAGCAGGTCCTGAATCTCCTCTGCCTCCCTTCCACCCTAACACCCTCTCCACTAATACTGACCTCTCTTCGAAATCCACACTACCCTCCACTTGCTGGATTTTCTGCCGGTTTTCTACATCCCATCCAATCCTGCTGATTTCCCTTCACTCTACCCTTCAACACAGCTTAGGGTCAGTGTACTGTAGGTTACAAGTGGAGTCAAAAGGCTGGGGTCGTGGTGAGGGGGCACTGCTCTGGGGTCGTGGTGAGGGGCACTGCTCTGGGGTAGGGGTGAGGGGGCACTGCTCTGGGGTAGGGGTGAGGGGGGCACTGCTCTGGGGTAGGGGTTATGGTGTGGAAAATACAGCAAAGACATCATCTTTGTTTTGTTTTTGTTCATGGTGCCAGTCAAATGTAGGGGTAGGGGTGGTCATGGTGCTGGGGTGGGGTAAGGGAGGTCACGGTGTTGAGGTGGGGTAAGGGAGGTCATGGTGCTGGGGTGGGGTAAGGGAGGTCACGGTGTTGGGGTGGGGTAAGGGAGGTCATGGTGCTGGGGTGGGGTAAGGGAGGTCACGGTGCTGGGGTCATGGGACGGTACTCTCCATAGTGAAGCAAATGCCCAGGTTAAGTACAGTGTCAGATCATCTCTTAAAACGAAGCAATTTATCCTTAAGTCGTCTGGCTACAGCTACATTAGCCTTGACAAGGAACCCTCAGTGCTCCTTCGCTCTCCCCTCATACTGTGCAAAGCTTTGACCCCTCCCTCCCCTCTACTACTAAGCTTAAAGACCACACCCTCCTCCCTTCCCCTCATTCTTAAGCCATGATATCAAAACAATTCTTCGTCGCTGGTGCACGCCAACAAACCCCACACACACACACGTCAAAATGTTTTTTTTATCTATTGGCGAGTCGAACATAGGATTCGCAAGATATTTTTTTTAATAGCAGGTTCATCTGCCTCCTACTTACTGCACTCGTCTGTCTTCTCTACTCTACAAGGCGCTGCTGCTTTTGGGCCTCACCACCTGACTCCTCCTTGGCCACAGGCGCGGTGGTTGGCCAAGACAGCGTGACTCGCCAACCATCGTGGGTGGTCGAGGCACAGTAACTGGCCAAAGGATCACAGCTGGTTACTGCATCACTGCTGGCCGCCGAGGTACCGTGGCAGGCTTTGGCACCCAGGCACACCAGGTGAACATTGCAGGCTAGGCACCGTGGCACGTTTAGCAAAGCAGTAAGCCAGGTACGTTGGCAGACCAGGCACCGTGACATGCCAGGCACCCATGGCAGGCCAGGCACCGTGGCAGGCCAGGCATCCGCGGCAGGCCAGGCACCGTGGCTCCCTCCCAGCTTTATCCCTCAACTGCTGGCCGTATGGAAATCGAGCTGGAGGGGGGTAGTGATGATATATGCAAAATCTCCTCGTCCAATACTCAGCAAGTTGAAGCGACCCATCCGTAAAATCGTGCAGGACACATACCCGCCTTATGGTCTAAATTTGTAGCTGTCACGGCGGCTGACTCACACCCCACACGCGCAAAGTTTCCTCCTCGTCTCTTAATATTAACATACAACATTAAGTTCCCACGTCTCCTTAAAGCAGGATTTCACACAACATAAAACAAGTCCGTCTCTGTGAAGCGGATCAGTCTAGTGTCTTGACAATTTTGTGAAACTGACGCGTTGAGTTCTTACCATCCTCTACAATATATATATATATATATATATATATATATATATATATATATATATATATATATATATATATATATATATATATATATATATATATATATATATATATATATATATATATGAAAACGTGGATAAGATAAATCTTGATAAAATCACGGAAAATGGAAACAACAGGTACCTTAGCTTCGTCTTTATTCAGAACATCTTCAGGGAACTGAAGATAAATAAGGCAGATCAAGATATATATATATATATATATATATATATATATATATATATATATATATATATATATATATATATATATATATATATATGACAACCCACAAAATCTTGAGCTACCATTGAAACATCTACTACATCAGCAACAATCGTCGTAGTCCTGATGAATAAAGTTATCTAAAATATGGTTGCTTGGTATCTCAACGTCAACAAGGCAGGTCACACAAGGTCACTCAACGTCATCAAGGCAGGTCACGCAAGGTCACTCACCGCTCAACGTCATCCACCCTCAAAAGTTATAAAAACGTCATCTTTTTGCTCCATCCAAAAAGAAATCCTACCAAGTCCGACATCTAAATGGTTGGAATAATTATGTAGCGCATCTTAAGTGACAGGTGTGGTGGAGGGTGAGGGGGTTACTATACACGTCAGCCTGGTGGTGATGCTGAAACACGACCTGACTCTTTCCTCTCTTCGGTGGCGCGGGGGAAGGGGAGAACACTCACATGATAACGTTGATGCTGCAGATAAACTTTCCAGCAAAAAAGATGAACCAGGAGATATTTCAACATCCTGGGCGCGTGTTTCTCCTGGACAACCTTGGGGACAGGGGGAAAGGGGGAGGGAGACTTATGGGGGGGCCCCCTACTGACTCCACCAGTATAACACCATTGTTGGCCGAGCATTGTTGTCGGGGGCGGCGGCAGGTGAGTGATGGCACCACCCCCTGTACTCCGGTATAGCGGCGCCCATCGTCCCCCACCAGACACGCCCTGGCCACGCAGACGACTCTCACAAAACATAACAAAACTATATCTCAACAAACAAACGAAACGTCACGGTAAAAACGACTCGCCCAAAACGGTAGATGTAAAGCCTGCAACACCTGATAACAACACACTAAGAGAAAAACTATAGTGTGTGTGTGTGTGTGTGTGGCAACGCTGTGGTCACTAATCCCAAGTCCTACCCACGTGGCCCATGACGACGACGATGGTGATGTCACAGCGGTTTCATCTATAATGATGAAGACATTATTGATGATGATGGTTGCGATAAAAATAATGGTTGTTGAGGTGAAAATAATAATGATGGTGGTCGTGGTGACGATTGATAATATGAAAGTAATGACCAATTAGACGATATTCCACACTCGGCAAAAATCTAATCTTTTATGAACTTAACGCAGCAAAAAGCTCAATTTAGATCCGGTTTATGATAACAGGATTAACTAGTATACATTATTAAGCTGAGATACGACACTTTGATTAAGATGTGTTCAATACAAATCAATGCATAAAGGAAGAGGAGAAGCTAGCCTGTGATTGGTCAATGTTTGATACACGTAAGGGTAAGAATTGTGTAGCAGACGATGTGTAATTGGTGGTTCAATGTCGAGTATGGCCAGCTTTATAATAGCCTACTCTAATGGCCTTTACTCAAACGGTATTTACTTTATTCCAGGTTGCAAGGTACAGTATCATGTATTTAATAGATGTGGTGTGGGTGGTGGTGGTGACAGTAGAGGGTGTTTGTGAAATTCGGTGATGATAGTAGTAGTAGTGGTGGTGGTGAGTAATGGTGATAGTGGTGGTGGTTGTATTGGATGGTGGTAGGACTAATGGGTGACGATAATACTAGGTGTTGATATCAGCGAGTGGTGGTGATGATTGCAATAGTGAGGTTGCTATCCGTGAGTGGTGGTGGTAGTGGTGGTGTTGGTGGTGGTGGTAGTAGTGGTGGTGGTGATTGCAATAGTGAGGTTGCTATCCGTGAGTGGTGGTGGTAGTGGTGTTGGTGGTAGTAGTGGTGGTGGTGGTGGTGGTGATTGCAATAGTGAGGTTGCTATCCGTGAGTGGTGGTGGTAGTAGTGGTGGTAGTGATGATGTTAGTATTATCAGAGGGTTATGGTGTGGTAGTAGTGGAGGTAGTAGTAGTAGTAGTGACAGTGATAGTAGTGATAGTGTTGATTGTTGTGGTAGTGGTGGTAGTGATAGTAGTGATAGTGTTGATTGTGATGGTAGTGGTGATAGTAGCGGGTGTTTAAGAAGCCGAATTGGGTGGGGACACAAGTAAGTGGAGGAAGAAACAAGTATTAGGGGAGACTTAAGAGCCGGCTCTCTCGGACCACCACTAGGAGGAGAAGGAGTAAGGAGGAAGGAGGAGTAAAGAGGAAGGAGGAGGAACAGGATGAGAGGAGGCGTGTAGGAGTGGTGGGTGAGGAACACGAGTCATCCATTACCGAGTCGATAGTCCCGATACGAGATGTGGGGGAAGCATCTCCAGACCGACTTGTGAGACGGCGGCGAGCAAGCACCGTGTTGAGCAGCGGGGAGAGAGGGGGAGGGAAGGGGTAGGGTGTCAGGGGAGAGGAGGGTAAGGGGGAAGTCAGGGGAGCGGAAGAGGGGGAGTATACGTCACATGCCGTTAATGCCTGCCACTACTAACCCCCTTTTAGAACGCTCACTTATCCATCTCCAGATTTATCCATGTCTGTCAATGCACCGGCAAATTTATCCAAGTCCACCTACTACTTACGTAAATTTATCCATCCCACCTACTACACCCGTAAATAATCCATATCCCACCTACTACACCCGCAAATTTATCCATCCCATCTACACCCCGAAACATCTACTCCACTGTAATACACCCTTAACATCATCACCGCCACCACACTTACACCACGCTCCACTTACACCCACGCTCCCACCATACTTACACCGCTCCTACCTTACACCCCATCCACCACACCCACCCCACCTCCCGCACACTTACACCCAAGCTCACCACACACTTACCCACGCTCCACCACCCACACCAGCACGCTCCACCACTTACACCTGCACTCCCTCCCACACTTACACCCACGCTCCACCACACTTACACCTGCACTCTCCCTCCCCACACCACACCCCGCTCCACCACACCCCCCATCCCTGCACACACCCACCAGCACACTCCACCACCCACCTGCACTCTCCCTCCCCTTACACCCCACTCCTACACTTAACTCTCCACCGGCATCAATAAATAAAGGCGAATATACAGTACATCATCCACTGCATCACAATACCATTTTCCTTATCGTTAAACAATACTTTTGGTGTGTGTGTGTGTGTGTGTGTGTGTGTGTGTGTGTGTGTGTGTGTGTGTGTGTGTGTGTGTGTGTGTGTGTGTGTGTGTGTGAGTGAGTGAGTAGTGTGTGTGTGTGTGTGTGTGTGTGTGTGTGTGTGTGTGTGTGTGTGTGTGTGTGATACTGAGCACGTTGTAAAGTACTAAACTGCAAATGAGTTAAGAAATCTTTTGCTAGATTCGATTTTGTTGTTCCGTCTCTTCTTTTCGGCGGGCGGTGGCACTCGCTGAGAGCTTGTGACTAGAATTAAAGAGTCCGTGGCACAATAAAGGACCTTATGGTACTAGTTCAAAGGGGCTACGGACTAGATGATAAAGAACCCGTGGCACTTATTACGTCAACACACGTGACACTCAACAATAACAACAACAACAACATAGCAGTCTCCTTAACATAAACAAAGTATAATTTCACTCACTCTTCTTCTGCTTAAGTTGTCATGTCAGAGGTTCAGAGTTGTCATGTCATGGGTTTAGAGTCGTCATGTAAGGGGTTTAGAGTCATCATAAGGGGTTTAGAGTCATCATAAGAGGTTTAGAGTCGTCATGTAAGAGGTTTAGAGTCGTCATGTAAGAGGTTTAGAGTCGTCATGTAAGAGGTTTAGAGTCGTCATGTAAGGGGTTTAGAGTCATCATGTAAGAGGTTTAGAGTCGTCATGTAAGAGGTTTAGAGTCGACATGTAAGAGGTTTAGAGTCGTCATGGGTTTAGAGTTGTCATGTCAGAGGTTCAGAGTTGTCATGTCATGGGTTTAGAGTCGTCATGTAAGGGGTTTAGAATCGTCATGTAAGGGGTTTAGAGTCGTCATGTAAGAGGTTTAGAGTCATCACGTAAGAGGTTTAGAGTCGTCATGTAAGGGGTTTAGAGTCGTCATGTAAGGGGTTTAGAGTCGTCATGTAAGAGGTTTAGGAGTCGTCATGTAGAGGTTTAGAGTCATCATGTAAGGGTTTGAGAGTCATCATGTGAGGGGTTTAGAGTCATCATGTAGGGGTTTAGAGTCTCATCATGTAAGGGGTTTAGAGTCATTTTATGCAAGAGGTTTAAGTCGTCATGTAAGAGGTTTTAGAGTCGTCATGTAAGGGGTTTAAGTCATCATGTAAGGGTTTAGAGTCTGGCATCATGTAAGGGGTTTAGAGTCGTCATATAAGGGGTTTAGAGTCGTCATGTAAGGGTTTAGAGTCGTCATGTAGGTTTAAGGGGTTTAGAGTCGTCATGTAAGAGGTTTAGAGTCGTCATGTAAGAGGTTTAGAGTCGTCATGTAAGAGGTTTAGAGTCGTCATGTAAGGGGTTTAGAGTCGTCATGTAAGAGGTTTAGAGTCATCATGTAAGAGGTTTAGAGTCGTCATGTAAGGGGTTTAGAGTCGTCATGTAAGAGGTTTAGAGTCGTCATGTAAGGGGTTTAGAGTCATCATGTAAGAGGTTTAGAGTCATCATGTAAGAGGTTTAGAGTCGTCATGTAAGGGGTTTAGAGTCGTCATACAAGAGGTTTAGAGTTTCTGATTTCAAGCTTTTTACCTTTAATGAAATACACACATACAAGCATGGACCAACAAACATACAAACACACCATCTTCCTAGACGCCGAGTCATAAACACATATAAATGTAATCGGATCCTCCTCCATGGCCCACACCCAGACTAAATTTAATTAAAATAATATCTCTGGTTTAGATAAAGTTATCGAATCTGGACGGACGGACGGACGGACGGACAGCACAAGACGGACACATACAGGGTGTCTCTGACCGTCCTCCATAAACTGCATACGATATTAAGGTTTCAGGATGTGTACGATAACTGACAGTCCACTTAACTGTGAATGCGTAGCGAACTATACAGTTTGGGGAGGTGAAGGCGGTCCAGTGTAGTGCCGGCAAAGGTCTATGGAAGTATAGACCTTGGTGCCGACCATCATGCCTCCTGGCGCGCAGAAGGCTTGGATTTGTAAGGTACTATATCCGCGCTGCCCCTACCAGACCCAGTCACTGAAGACGGAGGAACAAAGTGAAGGATCTGGTAGCGTTATGTCGACAGACCTGACCTTGGCAACCACAACAAGGTATCGTATCCATATCAATAAAGTTGATACGACCGATAATGTGGACTTTGATAGAAGGAGCTGCTAACCTATGATAATATTGTAAAAGGTTATTGTGCTTCCTCAACTGCTGAGTACTAATCAAGGAGGGCGACTATCAAACAGGAAAACATGAAAACAATGTGTGCTGCTCCCTATCATTCACTCAACACATGAACTATATACTGGGTCAGCCTAAACACACGCACACTTGGTTACTAAAGATGCATAATAATATAGAAGTGTAAGATACTGGAATAACTGGTTATTATGTACTATAAAATTAACTCTTTATTGTTACCAGACAAAATAGAACATGGAAAATAACTTCAGAGAAAACTGGAGAACTCTGGGTACAATCAGATAAAATAATGTTAATATCCGACGTCCCAGATTTTCAACAAGTTGCCAGCAAATTTAAGAAACAAAGGAACCAGCAGAAGTGTTCACAGACGGACCTGCCTTTAATGGATGTGCAGTAGAGGGGTGACTTATCCAAGCAATAAAGGCGTCATACACCAACCAATGAGGTAGATTAAGAGTCTCCTGAACAAGGTCAGTGTTGGCGTAAATATACAACACTACAACAGATAAACGCGAGGATTTAGCGATATTCGTGGTTGAGTGGCACTATCAGTTGTGATAATGTTTAACGTAATTAACCGAGCCGTACAGGTTTTATACAGGTTATACTTTCAGCCCAACCTGGCAAGCAGAACACTTCACGCTTCCCTATAGTGTCCCGACCCGTCCCGAGTTTGGTTAACATGTACTGGGTGTCAGGTCTGTGTAACCATGGAACGAGGTGAGCAATGTACGGGGTGTCGCAGCAAAGGAGGCACTACCAATACTGGCACTGGCACCAACACCGTGGCTCACCCCCTCAGGGCCTCATCTGGAGTCCATCAGGAGGCTAGCATACTCCCCCCCCCCCACCCTTGCGGCCGCACCCACCCATCCACCCACTCGCTACCCCGCTATCACTCCCTAGTTCCTTGACATAAACGCTCTCAGAACTCACGAACTATCACAAGAGGTCAGCAGCCTAAACCACACACACAACAACAACACAAACATCAATAGTGCTACCACGAACTGAATCACAATGAGCCACCAACTGTTATTCAACACTCGTACACTGTATACTTAATGCAGAATACAAGTTTATTCAGTATGTCAGCACAGTTACACAAACTTTGGGATGGTAATTCCTCTGTGGTGCCATGATCTAAAATAAAGGAGGTGCCTTAACCTACATACGATAATATTTGGGTGTTAAAACAACTTGACTCCATCATAAGCGTGTGGTAGAAAATACTGAGCATTCACTGCGAGATGCAATTTGGCAGACAGCAGACGCGGGAGATCTGCCACAACCTAGTGTGTAATACCTTCAACATGTTATCCAAATCATCAATGAACATCGCTCTAACAAAATTATCCCAAAATCAAAATTCAGCTGGATGAATTCGTTCGACCTATTATAGATCCAAAAGTTGTGGTGGTGGGTGGAGGTACGTTGTGTAAAAGGTGTGGTGTGGTGAAGCTGGGTTGTGGGAAAGATTATGCACTGTGGTGTGGCTGGAGTATGAAGGAAGGTGTGGCACTGTGGTGTGAGGAGGGTGTGGTGTGAGAGAGGATAGGGGTATGAATGAAGGTGTGGCACTGTGGTGTGAGGAGGGTGTGGTGTGAGAGAGGATAGGGATATAAAGGAAGGTGTGGGCACTGTGGTGTGAGGAGGGTGTGGTGTGAGAGAGGATAGGGATATAAAGGAAGGTGTGGGCACTGTGGTGTGAGGGAGGATGTAGTGTGAGAGGATGGGGTTATGTAGGAAAGTGTGGCACTGTGGTGTAATGGGGGTGTGGTATGGAGGAAGGTGTAGACTACAAGACGAAACCTTGTAATAACTCAAACTGGAGAACCATTTTTCTTGGGTGATATACAGTACATGTTAGCATCAGGTTAGTTAATCTTCCTCTTATACATTAACAAGGTCGGCCCGTCTTTCACCTCCAAAAAATACTCAAATAATATTCTTTTTTTTTCTAAGTCCATTTACATTACAGTTTATCATTACTCAAAAAACAATGACGGAACCTTATGAGGAAGACAAGTTAGTGTTTGTTAGGTAGACGTCATTTACCTTCTAGCAGTACAGGCAACTTTATCATAATGAGAAATATATACTGCAGAAGGGATCCTATAAACAGTGAGGAAGTCCTGTGAGGGTGTTGGCAATACAGGGCAACTATCACTTTCTTCTGCCATAGTGAAGTAAAACGAAGGTAACTTCTATGTTCTTCAGCAAAGAATCGACCCCTGTCTACCCCTCCCCCCTCCTTATGAATGGGGATTACAGGACACAACTTAAGTACCAACAAAGTCTCAGTGCAATTTCGACGCCATTAAACAAAAGCTTATAGTCATACCTTGAATATAAGACAGCCACGTGTTTCATTATGCCCACACGTAAAGGAGAATAAGTTTTTTTTTTTTAGTTTTTTTTTTTTATTATTATTGGGCACTCCCCTACATCATTGTGTAAGGTGAAGCGCAGAAGCGTTTACAGAGCCCAACAGGGAAGCATGCTAAGTTCATGCTTGCCTTTATGTCTCATTAGTTAAGGGCGTAGAAGCCTGAAGAGTCAAGGGCGTAGAAGCCTGAAGAGTCAGTGGTTTATGTCCTCAAGTTATTGGAAGCTCCAACAACTTGTCCCTGAATACGAATTCGCAACTTTCGACTTACACCAGGTACCTACTTTACTGCTTGGTGAACAGGGACTAATGGGGGCAAGGAAGTTTAAGTCCAAACAACTTCCACCGGCCCGGGAATCGAACCCGGGACATCTCGCTTGCGAGGCAAGAACGGTACAGCTTCTACCACCGATCCCCCGAATAACACAGTGTTTATGAAGGTGTGAAGACCCAGTCACCTGACCTACCAGCCACCAGCGACACACTACTTAAGTATGATCTCTTAACCTCGACTTTCCCTAACATAAAAATAAGAAGCATAAGAAATTAAAAGTATCTAAACACTCGACAATTACTTTTATACCTTTTCCTTATGTGATCTATACTGACCTAAGGAACACTCAAGTATACTGTAGTCATTGTTTGGAGGGGGGGGGGGGCGACGCTTACTCAGCCCAACATCTTTCCTACACTATATGAGCAGTCTAGTGCTTATTAATAATTATACAGTCGGTCGAATCCATGTGTTTGGGTGATAAAGTTAAAATGGCAAGAAGATGTAAAATAAACAACAAACACTGTACTAACCAACCAACCCTGAACACCACCACCCACCCCACCCTCGCCAGGACCATGCAGGGCGTGAGGCTACAGATGAACAGTCCCTAAGTAACACGGTCTCTATCTGACACACAGGTTCATTTCTCCCTTGAATTAAATTGAAACAGTTTTTTTATCCAGAAAAACACAGATACAGAGTGGATAATAATATCAATATTAACATGGCTGAGCCAGTTGAGGACCTGAGCTCTCCTGTAGGCACCGGATATATACTATACATTTATCTCAAGTATTATGTAACATTTAGTATCATCTGGTATAGTACAATAGCAAGGTGGTAATATAAGAACATCTCTTAATGTTACCACGATTATCACTTCAAAATTTATTTTTTTTTTATTATAAGTATATACATAAATTACAGAGGAATTGAAAAACATAAGTAGTATAATGGGGGAGCAGTACAACATGGGTTGTACAGTATTAAGGTTGAGCAAGAGGACAGAGCTGTCAGGATTATATCTAGTTGGCAAATATATTTATTGAAATGGTAATTTTTTATCTATTTACATGATAATTTCCGATAAAACGGTTTTGATGGTACAATAAAAGCAGGTACTGTAAATATAGTAGGTATTACAAGAAATATAAATACTTAGACAATAGATATTTTTTAAGAGATGATTTAAAGGGAACGTAGTCTTTGCTTGGACGGGTGGGGGTAAATTGTTACACACCTTCACACCATGATATTTTATGGAGGTCTGGGACTGGGAGGAGCGCATGGGGGGGGGGTGGTCTTAGTAGCTCTGGGTGCCTTAAGTTGTATCTCTGATTATTCCAGAACTGGAAATAATTATTGTCAAGCAAGTGATTGAGAGATTTGTAAACAAAGAGGGCACAGCAGTAGGTGTTAATATCTTTGAATTTTAACATTTTCAATTTTTCGTTTGTGTGATGTTTTTTTTTTTTTAAGTAGGTCATTGTCAGTACAACTCTCTTCGTGCTGTTATGGCGTCTTAATTATGTTCTGGCCATATTTGACGTGGGTTTATCTGCCACAGATTAGTGATGTTTACCTTCTTATTGTTAAAACTGTGTCTAGTATAATCACACACACACACTTAATATAAACTGGAGGCTGATCACCCTCGCTTTAAAGGTCCGCCTCAGATTATAGAGATATGTAAATTAGTGAATATATTTATTTTATATCGCCTTTTTGGCACCGGGACGAAAATATAAGATCATCATCGCCGGGTGACACTTTTCTCTCTCAAGGCTGTCGAGGGTTGCTTCTGGGTACAACAGTCGACTGAATGGAGCAATTTTCAGGGCACAGCAGCTTATTGGGGAGATTGCAGTAGGTTTCTGGGTACAGCAGTTTACCGAGTGCAGCGGTTTGTTTGAGGGCAGCATGTTACTGGGTATAACAGTTTATCGAGTACATTAGTTTCTTGATGCAACACTTTATAAAAAAGGCTGAATTAGACACTTGAGTTAATGAGAACAGTGTGTGTGTGTGTGTGTGTGTGTGTGTGTGTGTGTGTGTGTGTTTTATTCTATTAGGCACAAAGACCATATCTAATTTTCACATAAGATCAATAAAGAACAGTATACATCTATGTCATTGGAAGTCACGTTAACAAACATACAGTTGACATGAGTACCAATCCACCTCCTCTAGTCCAGCCACAACGTGAACTGACATTAAGATCTTCCCAGCACGACACACAAGCACCAACCTAGTGATCAGAAGGATGTGCATACCTCGCCAACCACCACTGTCAGGTACCAGGTTACTACATCTACAACACAGTCAATATCTAACCAACATCTACAACCAACATCTACTTGCTCGAAAATTAAGTCAAATACAAAAATTTCCACAAATCCTGGAACCTTCTTGTAAACGTCAATTAAAAATAAATATGTATATATAACATTTTTTTATACACAGGTAATTTTCTAAGTATAAATCAGAAGCCGAGTGTGATAATCTCAAGCTACCTACCGGATGTATTACCTAAAACACTTGTGGCAACTCTCTCCCCCCTAAATAAATGGTGCATTTTTGTGGCGAGTATTGTCGTCCTGTTAAAAAAAAATTAAATACAAATATAAGAACAAACATTGGTGTGAGGTAGAGGTGATGTATGCCCTACACACAGTAATTACAAACGTATAAGAATCAACACCCATAACTCCACACTAGGAATCTTAGGCGACACAGAAGACAGGATAGAGCGGCGGAGCGGACGTCAGGAGCTGACACCATCCTGGGAATACCAAACCAAAATACTCTGTACACGACCCCCCCCCCTTATACACTACACTAACTGCTCCACAACGCACTACTTTAACTATCACCTCAAAATATGACTCTACAACAAACGTAAAACCAGTCACAAATTATATGTAAGCGAGCCAGGTGGAAGAGTTAAGAGGGTGTGAGTGAGGGGCGGGCGGGCGGGTGGTGGCAGCCGGTGGTCACTACACCCCTAAACGGCCGGAAGTTGGATCAAGTTAAATCCCCAAGGGTCTGGTGGAGCCCGGGGTGGGGGTCGCAGGTCATTTGGCCACGCCACACCCTACATATAAATCAGTATCTTGACGCTCCCTTGACACCTAACCCTTAAAAATCAGTTTTTGACGAATTCTTTGGTCTAAAATACTGAAACAAAATAGCGCGCACACACACACACAGAACAAGGAGAAGGTATGAGGCACTAGTTCCTCACATGACCACAGACGTTCCTATATGAACAATAACAGAGGGGTACATGGACGGGTGGTGGTGAGGATGGGCGTTAAGAGGGGTGACCAGCGGAACCACAGTACTCCCAGCCCTCGCGTGCCACCACCACCTCACTAACCGTTCTCATTTACAAGGGATTCCATTAACCACGGCAGCGTGCACATCTTTTCCAGGTGGGAGCCCTTATCCCATCACTCAATTCTGAAGATCATTAATTATTTTTATTTGTATGGGGAGGACCTCGCTGGAATGACCCCACTTACTGCTGCAATCCTGAAGTGACTGTGGGAGACTGAGAGAGAGGGAGCGTTGAAGTGCCTTACCCCGAGTGGCTTGTGTGGCGGCATGTAGACCAGGGGCGTCTTGTAGTAGGGGTAAGTACAAAACATTGTTGTTGTTGTCGTCACAGGTCCTCCGGCAACAACACAACCTCACTACAGCTCACATGACACATCCACCTCGGCACACAGTCCCTGGTCGATGGTAAGTTTGTACACTGCCGCAATTTGGTTATTAACACATCGGCGGTGATTTAAGAAGGTCGTAAATCCTGGAGGTGGGACCGCACGGTGCGTGAGAACAGTGGGGCCTCTCACTGCCGCCACAACTTTGGAGTGATGCTCACATACGGAGGAGATAACCCTAGCTCATCTTGTGGCGGCCGTGGGCGGGGTAACCAAGCAACTCACCCCTCGGATTGGCCCGCCACTTTCTCGGCCCCGCCCACTGTATCAGAGACATGTGCTTACTATACAATAATACAGCAATTACTGCTGACCGATTCCGTATACTGCTGCATACGCACATGGCCACGGTTGCACTTGCACCCAACAGTGGCGGAGAGAGGAGCAGTGAGGTGGTGGGAGAGCAAGATGTGTTGATCCAGCCCTGCAGGAGTTATCGTGCCTCCGCCACTGCGGGGTCGAGGGGAAGTGCAACAGCCGGTTGGTTCCATCACCGAAAATGGGAAACCTGACATTCAGACCCAATTTTTGTGTCGACATTTAGCAGCACGAGGGGAGATTTGATTAGCGTCTACTACTCGGCGTAAGTGCGTAAAAGAGTGTGATACAAGGGTGATGATAAGAGTAAAGCTTTCTCGTGAAGGGAAGTGAGGGAGGGAAGAAGGGAGATTCTCTCACACACACATACACACTCACACTGCCTGGCCACCAACCTCACAGCTTGGCTCTCCACGCTGTCGCCTCACGATTTTAAGCTCATTAATACTAGATAAAGAGTGACTGGAGATTTAACTGCGATCTCCACATTTTCTCCCAGGCTAATGGACCACTACTTACGTGTGTTGCTGTACTATGTATCGTCTGTCTCGTGTCAACACTCACCTGCAACACAATAAACCAAAAGTTAACATAAAATAAACACACGAGAAAAGTTAACATAAACCTTAAGAGTATAATTACCTCTAGTACTGATTATTAATTAAATCCAAAGAGAAAAATCTTACTCTTATATTAAAACAAATAAAACTTACTCCTGCAGTATATTAAAACTTCTTACTCCTATATTAAAACAGTTAAATCCTACTCCTATATTAAAACAGCTAAGCCTTACACCAATATTAAAACAGATAAATCTTACTCCTATATTAAAACAAATCTTGCTCCTAAACGAAAAGAGGATATTGTTAAAATAATACTACTGTACTGTGTTCATGACCTCACTTCCCACACACTTAAGAACAGTGAAGGAAGGTAGAGTGATTTACATCCACTGTCCTAAGCTGGCTGTCAGGTCTCTGGGACCCACCTTCACACAGTGAGTCAAATCTGACACTGATTAACATTATGTAATTACCATTTATATTACTCGAGAAAAATAAGATAACCACTCGGGCAAGTCTCCACAAACACTAAAATAAGAAATAATAATAATAATAAATTTGCCTGACCAGATGAAAAAAAGAAATGAAAGAGCTTTCAGTGTCACCCAGCCTAATTTACAACCTGAAACCTTAAGAATCTTTCACCCCAACGCTAACCTAACCTAACCTAACCTACTTCCCCTAAATAGTGTTTGGTTGGTTAATCATTCGGTGATATAAGTTTTAACCCCCTAATTTTACCATGAATGGCCTAGCTATCTAATTTCATCTTAAGACATTCAATAACCCATTCTGTCCTGATATCAAGGGGGTTATGTCCTTATTACCCTAACTAACTAACTAACTACCGAACTCTACGGGAACAAGAGGAAAAGGAGAGCAAAGAGAGGAATGAGGGGGAGGAGGTGTCCGAGGATTTTAGCAGTACAGGAGGTGGAGAACTTAGTTAGAGGTACCTAAAGGATGCTGCCCGGATGCAGTATATATCCAGCTTTGTTTACATGAGACCTGTTATCATTATACACCGTAGAGAGAGAGACTTGTTACCATCATACAGTGACTGACTTGTCGGTCGTCCACGTGAACCCTCCGTCTCTCATAATGTACTACGCTACACTATATCTCGCGCCTTAATGGTCTGAAAGTTAACCTAATGGTGGGAGATTCACGACACACACACACACACACACACACACACACACACACACACACACACTACGGTAAATCTAATGGGTGGTAGCGGGGCGGTGGGGAGGGGGCAGATATAGAACAGGGCCCGGAGTCTGAAATGCCTGTGTGTGCTGTATCGTCCTCCCAAACCTGGTGATTTAAGGACGTATTGACTGGCCTAACATGACACACGTCTACATAAATTAAACGGCGATCTACATGGTGACGGAAGTACACAGAGACTCGACGGCAACCCTGTGTGTTATCTTCAGTTACTGTGAGTATAAAGTACGGATCTTTGTTACGACCGGATGATGGACTTCCACTGGTTACACTCGTGCCCTTTCCCGTTGACAGTATACCTCCAAGTTGACAACACTACCTCTCTCCCTCCTGCACACACACACACACAAAGCAATAATGGGAGTCTTCTAAGGCTAGCACACAGGTCTATAACAAGATGTGTGGAATAAGACAGTGCCACTTAGTACGTAAACACAATATGCGAAGATGGGAGCCAGGTATTGACACAACCATATAACAAGGAGAGCCTGGGATATGACCACAGACAGGCGTGTGACACCTGTACGACCCCCCCTCGACACACCGCCCACCACAACCTGTCCTCACACAAGTATGCAATGAACGGGACTACTGTAAATGTGATAAGTACGCTAATAATCACACCACGACGCTAAACCGTGAATCAAAGTTTACTACGGATAAAAGGCAGTTGCTTCACGATTCATGTTAATAATGTTGCAATCGAATTATATTTTGGTTAGTTCTCATATACCTGTAGTGATTAAAGCCTCTCTCTCTCTCTCTCTCTCTGTCTCTCTCTCTTGCAACACGACCAAGGTTTTGACCATATCGACCCAGCTTCCCCCAATGTCTATATCTACTTATTAAAACGCATTGCTGGGTACATGTTCGCTACTTGTTCAAAGGATTAGTGTCAACGAGAACGACCTTACTTTCCCACGCCTCTTCTCTTGTGTCTGTGAGATGATGAAACTGACAGGATTACGTGAAGAGGTTCCTTAAAACGGCAAAAACAAAAGTGTGCTGTACAAATTGGTAGGCATCAACAACACGGGTAGGCCTATACGTAGCAAAATACCCATAAAAAGACTGAAAAACGCTGCTTTGTTTGGTTCTGTTGTCCACTATAGAAACATTACAGGGATCACGTGAAGATTAGTCCCCCCCCCTCACTTATTTCACCTGATGATTAAATACCCTAACGTTAAACTAACCCACCTCCAAGTCGGGTTAGCGTCTTTGTTCATCAGCGAGGGGAGGGGGTGTGGGGTAATATTCACGTGATTCCACTACTGCCTCATATAGATTACTTGTCAATACCACTGAATTATTACAACAATGGTTACATCATGTTTGTAAATAAAAACAAAAAAACATTTAATTGGATTTTCATTCTGACACTGATAACTTTCAACATAATTATGAGAGACTTAACACACTCTGGCTATAATTCTATGTCTATCAACGACGACCTTAAATTCTGTCGTCGTGGCCCTCAAAAATCTTGACCTGGCAGATAATAATGATACTTAAAAGCGGGCAATCCTTCCATCTAAATCTGCAAGACTTGTTACACTAATACGTTTCGGCTTACCACTGACCCTTGACCTAGAGGAAACACAGGAGTGGTAATGATGATGTCTGGCAAGTTTCAACTCGCGTCATCACACACAACACGAGTGACAACAATACCCTCTGGCTAACCTTGGCTGATGGGTAATAATCAAGTAGAAGATTACCGCAGAATGGCCCGTAAAATGAGATCACCTGAACAATCTACACCCCAGGCTTATTTCACCTAAAGAGTTACCCGCTCAACCACCCTAACGATATTTGGGGAGGGGAGGGGAGGGGAGGTTAGATTAGGGTTAGGATGAAGATTCTTTAGACGATTCGTAAAATGTACTTAGTCCGTTATTACCGCTCCTGGTCCATTGATTCTTAGGGATGTGACTCAATAATAAGCACCTGCCAAGGATCAATCTACACCAGGCACCAGCATCCTCGTCACACCTGCTGGAAACACTGTAGGTGCATCCTAACATTTACACTATGTTGCCTAGTGTTGTGACGGGATCATAACAAGATGCTTGGCACGACGCACTTAGGCCAATATACGACATTATCGAGTACTGACTAGTAATGGACGTAAGGAGCGCTGGGCGTGGTTTAGGGTGCTGGGCGTGGGCTAAGGTGTTGGTGTGGGCTAGGGTGCTGGGTGTGGGCTAGGGTGCTGGGTGTAGGCTAGGGTGCGGGCGTAGGCTAGGGCATGGGCTAGGGTGCGGGTACAGACTAGGGTGTGGGCGTAGGCTAGGGCACGGGCGTGGACAAGGGCGTAGGCTAGGGTACGGGCGTGGACAAGGGTGCAGGCATGGGCCAGGGCAAGGGCATGCCCAAACACTCCCCGCCCAAAGATCACGTTCACAAAAAAAGTGACGGCGGTGTCTACTAGCGGTGGCGTGTATTAGGACCAAAATGAGCGGTTTGGTGGGCGCCTTCAGATTGAACACGGGATGGGAGGGCGGCGGGAGGAGTATATAGGTAGCAGCAGCTGAGGCAGGTCACGCACGGTCACACCTTCCTCATGGGTCACCGCTGACCTCACTTACCACACACTCCTCTCTCACATGTGGCAGACACACCGCTACCTCACAACTCCCTCCCCACCTACCCACCCACGCTACTTTATTCAAGCATAACTGAACACACGAGACAAAAATCATAACACGAAGTAAGTCAAACTAGGACCATTAAACGACTGCGAACACCATTAGATTCCCGAGGTGACCTTCATAGCTTACTTGCCTCACACTTACGTTCATTTATCTAAGGTTCACATATACTGAAGTAGATAATTGCCAGAAGAAATTCCCGAGTAGAGGAGGCAAGAGCAGTGAAGATGCTAGGTGTGTGTGTGTGGAGTAAAGTGTAAGAGAGTGACCACGTAGGAGGACGAGACGGGACACCGGATGCTAAGAGACAACCCTCAGCCCTCCAGAGCCACTACTGTAAAGGTCAGGGCGGCCACCTCCGACCCCCCCCCCCACCCGACTGACTCTGTACGCTCACCAAAGCCTCTGTAACATAAACAAACGCCCCCTCCAGGACAACTTCACAGCATAAACAAACACCTCCAGGACCTTACAACATAAACAAACACCTCCAGGACCACTACAACATAAACAAACACCTCCAGGACCACTACAACATAAACAAACACCTCCAGGACCACTACAACATAAACAAACACCTCCAGGACCACTACACATAAACAAACACCTCCAGGACCACTACACATAAACAAACACCTCCAGGACCACTACACATAAACAAACACCTCCAGGACCACTACACATAAACAAACACCTCCAGGACCACACACAACATAAACAAACACACTCCAGGACCACTACAACATAAACAAACAACTCCAGGACCACTACACATAAACAAACACCTCCAGGACCACTACAACATAAACAAACATACAACATAAACAAACATACAACATAAAGAAACATACAACATATAAACAAACCTACAACATAAACAAACATACAACATAAACAAACATACAACATATAAACAAACATCAACATATAAAACAAAACATACAACATATAAACAAACATACAACATAAACAAACATACAACATAAACAAACATACCAACATAAACAAACATACAACACAAAAACAAACATACAACATAAACAAACATACAACATAAACAAACATACCATAAACAAACATACAACATAAACAAACATATAAACAAACATACAACATATAAACAAACATACAAATATATAAACAAACATACAACACATAAACAAACATACCAACACATAAACAAACATACAACATAAACAAACATACAACATAAACAAACACCATAAACAAACATACAACATAAACA
>NW_024721079.1:4955707-5143782 GCF_018991925.1 Homarus americanus | reverse complement strand
GGGTACTAAGAAGGGCCCTAACAGGAGCTGGAGATGGGGTACTAAGAAGGGCCCTAACAGGAGCTGGAGATGGGGTACTAAGAAGGGCCCTAACAGGAGCTGGAGATGGGGTACTAAGAAGGGCCCTAACAGGAGCTGGAGATGGGGTACTAAGAAGGGCCCTAACAGGAGCTGGAGATCGGGTACTAAGAAGGGCCCTAACAGGAACTGGAGACGGGGTAGTGAGAGGGGCCTTAGCAGGGTTCCTTCTGAGGGCCAGGTCAACCTTGTGGTGTGGTGGATCAGGGACATCAAGTGTCAGACAGCAGCGAGCAGCGCGCGACACATGACAGCCTCGACCATAATCGAGTGACCATAGGTAACTTGTGGCGGCGTTTACGACCTGACAGTCATTCGTCGTCTAACCTCCTCATTACCCTTTTTACCCATCAGCGACCACCACGTTTTTGTTGCCAGTCACAAAAACCCGCGAACACTAGCCAGGCACACACACATACACACCAACTCCTGGAAAAGGTCAAGGCTGAACGACGTATCGGTTACATGAAGACTAGAACAGGTGTATCTTAGTCAGTAACTAGTGTGTCTTGATGGTGACCGTCCACTACTGCGTCCTGCTAGTGACTGTCCGCTCCTGTATTAATGGTGAGTCTACCAGTGTATCTCAAGGTGACCGTCCACTCGTGTCCCCCATTGGTGACGGGCCAGAGCAGTGACAAACAGTTAGGTATAGAAGCGGCGCACAATTATCACTAGGCAGTCAGGGTGGTGGCCAGGAATAACTTAATACCGCCAGGCTGGCTCATAGCCGGCCTTGTTTTTGTGGAGGTGCCCTCAACAAAGCGGCCCACCCGGGTTGAGCCATTACCACCAACATACGCCCACATTACGCGGCCATTACAGGAGCTGCTCGCCTGTTATTACACCCAATTATACCCACCAGTGTGCCCAGACAGGGACGTGGCTGCCCTTCCCAGCCTCACCACAGCCGCGGTAGGCTCAGTCCTACAGGTACCAAGGCCTCAGCTCTTCCTATCTCACGCTCTACAAGACCATCACATCATAATCACAAATTTCAACATCAAACTCGAAATAAAATTTATGGTGAACGTTACCCAAACACCATAAATTCCACTAAATGTATACATGAGTAAAACGCGTGACTGGCCACAAAAACCAGGTTTTGGAGGAACAGAAAAACAACCAGAGGTCTTATTTTTTTCTGAAATAAATAAATAATAAAAAAAACAGACAATCTTCACAGGATTTCAAAATATCCGAAAGATTTTAAAAATAATCAGTTTGCTCTACCTGATCAAACTGTTGCTAACCTTTAAGAACAAGAACTAAATGAGCAGCTTCTCAAGGATACATTTTTTGGGGGGGAGGTCTCAGACAGGCAGAGGTCATGACTAACACGGGACGAGTGAACAGTGTACACCTAGACCTAGCCTCTTCCCGGCAGTGGCTCTTAGGACTCTCTACCCTACAGCTACCCCCCTACCCTACAACCACCTTTCCCTATTCACACTACCTGACCAACCAACCTATTCCTGTCACCAACTCTCCAACCGGTGTACCCAACTATAAGCGTGAGAGAGACAATAGGGCCTGACGCTGCCCCCCAAATAAAAATAAAAACAAAATACCAAGAGCAATCAATTCATCACAAGGTAGAAAATATAAAAAAATCTTTACGTACTGAAATTCTAACCCACAAACAGGAAACAACTACAACTATAAGACGACAGAAAATACTACACTAAGATCTGACACAGTTTCAATAATTTTAAGTTTTAAGTCAATATCTTGGTCCTGTAAACCAACACTGAAATTTAAAAACAAATATATCTGTTTCCTGTACGTATAAGACACACCTGCTTATTATTATTATTATTATTATTATTATTTCTATTATTATTATATTATTATTATTATTTCTGTTACTATTATATTATTATTATCATTATTTTCATTTTTTATTATTATTATTGTTATCCTCATACTTATCATCATTACAACTATCATACCCGATCACCCCAAAGAAGCACAAACTCAGTAACTACAGTAAATAAACGTCTAAGATTCAAATGATTTCAGAAGAGTTAAGTGTTACCATCGACACGTGCGCCGTCCCCCCCACACCTGACCAGTGGGAAAATAAGTGTTCCTGACCAGGGTTTACGACCAACCTGGCGCACTGACCGACACCTAACTACTTCCCTTTAATTATCGCCATCATCACCATAATACAACCACCAGCTAGACGGCAGCATCAATGGGTCACCAGCGTGGGTCAGATAGAAGCACCATTATGGGTCGGGCTTCAGCATCAATGGGTGACCAGAATGGGTCGGGAAGCTGGACCAGGAGAAGCATGGGTGAGGGTGAAAGAGAGGGAGCAGCAGCAGCACCACCCGACGAGTCACCAATAATAAAAAAACTACTATCCCAACCACCACTATCGTCAAGGCAATAACAACTATCACAATCGTAACCAACATTCACTTGGCAGTAACCAACCACCACTAACAAGAATAACAATGACACAATCACCACCATATGCATTTAAAAAAACGAGAAAAATATAGCTAGACCAATATATTCATTACAACAATTGAATCTACAACCGTTTATTACACCAGAAAGTATTACAGCATTTACAACAGTAGCAGCACAACACAAAACCCAAAACAAAAGAATGTATACAAGCAACTGATGGTGCAACAGCAGTAAATGTAAAAGAAACAGCAGCAGTAGCAGGAGCAGGAGCAGAAGGGCAGTGGTGAGTGGGTGGGAGTCACCAAGGTTGTGTGTGGCCCGGGGCCGCCTGCATGGTCTGCTCCTACCTACACCCTCCCACAAATCAGTGCCCGCCTCCGCCCGATTACTAACCCACAATCACATCGCCGTACCCACGATCATCACGCCCAGTCCCTTCAACACACTCGCCTAGACCTTCTCCCTCCACCCTCGCCGAGTTTTTGTTCTCCCTTAACACCAAAAAAAACCCTGATGTTCTCTTGGCCACGGATAACTTATGTCCTGCGTACAGAGAAACTCTTTACAATGAAGACCAAAGTTTGACAATGACAGGTAGGGTAGCTGTGAGACCTCAGACTCGTACCATTGTCTCAGCAGATCCCCGAGAGTGCGTCTTATCAAAGTCTCCAATGTTAGTTATTGTGTTCCTGACAAGACAGTGGTGACACTGATGTAGCGACGGAGATAATGGCAGCACAGTCACTATAATGACGGTAGCGGAGTAGTTAAGGCCGTGCAGCTGGTGATTTTATGGGTTGTTTAAGTTTCTGGACCTATGGTTACCGTGCCCCGTAATACAGTGGTGGCAGGACTGTGGGTCTTGCTGCTTGGTGTATTAGGGGTCGTCAAAAACCTGCCACTGTGGTGATGGGTTTCGCCTCTGGCTTTTTTTATTCTCTCCGTTGCAGATGTTTTCGTTGCGATGGAAGAACAGGATGAAGGAAAGAAGGGCCAGTATTTGACGTAATACAACAACTAATGGCAACAGACGCGTGTTCACAGTTTACATCATCATAATGATCACAAGTGAAAACAAATGTAGGTCAGGGTGCGCATACCTGAGACGAATCAATGAAGAGAAGAGCAGCATACACTGGCCAGGTTCACGGCGGCCCTTCCCACGCGCCCCAAGGACTATAAACCCTACCCCTCCCCTCCCCGTCCATCCTTCTTAATGTAGGCGTGCACAGCCTCCTCAGGCTTCCAGATGCCACTCTCCCCGACAACACTCCCTCGTCTACCTCGTTCTGGGTGCCTGAGACATACACTCTCATAAGGTAATTGAGTGTCAGCCTCATTTCAACATCTCACAGAAGATCATCATCGACACATTTTACACCGTGATCACCGAGAGCGACCTAACTATCAGACTAGAGGGAGTCGGTGCCTTCTGGTTACCATGGTTGTGTTTTATCTGTACTCAAGTTATTTGGAGGATGTGTGGCATGTGGCGCCTCCAACGGGGAGCGGAAATTTGGCTTCACGACGGCAGTTTACGCGGAGATAACATCTCGCCAGGTCCACCTTGGCACCGGCACCCAACATCGTACTGGCACTCACTGCCGACCCAGACACTTTATCACGGCTCTCGGAACTTAGTCAATCGGGAGATAGTAAACTCAGGGGACCTTTGATGCTTCACCGGACGAGTACCACACCTAATGATTCCATCGAGCGGCCTCTCCGTCTGTCCATTTATCACACTATCTCCCGGCTCCTCTCATGGCTACACTATTACTGCTGGGTGAAAAAAAAATCTTTCTATTCCCTGTGTCTGCTAACACTGTGACGTCATCTTCCGGTTCACGACTCAAATCAATACTATAGAGGAAAATAAACAAACAAACATCTGACTCTTGACAAACAGACAACAAATGTTACAGTCAATCGCATAAACAACAACTGTACAAAACTTTACATCAGCCAACGGTACTTGCCCCCCCCCCCTCCCCCTCCCTCCAGCACCAAATATACCGCTAATTCATAAATCATTGACTGGACGTTACCAAACAGCTGCGACAACTTTCTCTACTGACACCGCTATCCACCTAGTGTGTGTGTGTGTGTGTGTGTCAAATAAAAACGGAATTTAACAGCAGGAGAGAGAGAGAGAGAGAGAGAGAGGAGTTAAGAGTGACTCAGCTAATGGGTCAACCTTACAGAAATAAACAAACACCATCCTTACCCTTGTCAACAAAATACATCTCTTAACTAATACATCTCTTAACTAATACATCTCTTAACTAATACATCTCTTAACTAATACATCTCTTAACTAATGCATCTCTTAACTAATGCATCTCTTAACTAATACATCTCTTAACTAATACATCTCTTAACTAATGCATCTCTTAACTAATACATCTCTTAACTAATACATCTCTTAACTAATGCATCTCTTAACTAATGCATCTCTTAACTAATGCTTCTCTTAACTAATACATCTCTTAACTAATACATCTCTTAACTAATACATCTCTTAACTAATGCTTCTCTTAACTAATACATCTCTTAACTAATACATCTCTTAACTAATACATCTCTTAACTAATGCATCTCTTCTCTTAACTAATACATCTCTTAACTAATACATCTCTTAACTAATACATCTCTTAACTAATGCATCTCTTAACTAATGCATCTCTTAACTAATACATCTCTTAACTAATACATCTCTTAACTAATACATCTCTTAACTAATGCATCTCTTAACTAATGCATCTCTTAACTAATGCATCTCTTAACTAATGCATCTCTTAACTAATGCATCTCTTAACTAATGCATCCCTTAACTAATACATCTCTTAACTAATACATCTCTTAACTAATGCATCTCTTAACTAATGCATCTCTTAACTAATGCATCTCTTAACTAATGCATCTCTTAACTAATACATCTCTTAACTAATGCATCTCTTAACTAATGCATCTCTTAACTAATGCAGCTCTTAACTAATACATCTCTTAACTAATACATCTCTTAACTAATACATCTCTTAACTAATACATCTCTTAACTAATACATCTCTTAACTAATGCATCTCTTAACTAATGCATCTCTTAACTAATGCATCTCTTAACTAATGCATCTCTTAACTAATGCATCTCTTAACTAATACATCTCTTAACTAATGCATCTCTTAACTAATACATCTCTTAACTAATACATCTCTTAACTAATACATCTCTTAACTAATACATCTCTTAACTAATGCATCTCTTAACTAATACATCTCTTAACTAATACACTAATACATCTCTTAACTAATACATCTCTTAACTAATACATCTCTTAACTAATGCATCTCTTAACTAATACATCTCTTAACTAATACATCTCTTAACTAATACATCTCTTACATCTCTTAACTAATGCATCTCTTAACTAATACATCTCTTAACTAATACATCTCTTAACTAATACATCTCTTAACTAATACATCTCTTAACTAATGCATCTCTTAACTAATGCATCTCTTAACTAATGCATCTCTTAACTAATACATCTCTTAACTAATACATCTCTTAACTAATGCATCTCTTAACTAATGCATCTCTTAACTAATGCATCTCTTAACTAATACATCTCTTAACTAATACATCTCTTAACTAATACATCTCTTAACTAATGCATCTCTTAACTAATGCATCTCTTAACTAATGCATCTCTTAACTAATACATCTCTTAACTAATACATCTCTTAACTAATACATCTCTTAACTAATACATCTCTTAACTAATACATCTCTTAACTAATACATCTCTTAACTAATGCATCTCTTAACTAATGCATCTCTTAACTAATCTCTTAACTAATACATCTCTTAACTAATACATCTCTTAACTAATACATCTCTTAACTAATACATCTCTTAACTAATACATCTCTTAACTAATGCATCTCTTAACTAATGCATCTCTTAACTAATGCATCTCTTAACTAATGCATCTCTTAACTAATGCATCTCTTAACTAATACATAACCATCTTAACTAATACATCTCTTAACTATGCATCTCTTAACTAATACATCTCTTAACTAATACATCTCTTAACTAATGCATCTCTTAACTAATGCATCTCTTAACTAATACATCTCTTAACTAATGCATCTCTTAACTAATACATCTCTTAACTAATGCATCTCTTAACTAATGCATCTCTTAACTAATGCATCTCTTAACTAATACATCTCTTAACTAATACATCTCTTAACTAATACATCTCTTAACTAATGCATCTCTTAACTAATGCATCTCTTAACTAATGCATCTCTTAACTAATACATCTCTTAACTAATGCATCTCTTAACTAATGCATCTCTTAACTAATGCATCTCAACTAATGCATCTCTTAACTACATCTCATCTCAACTAATGCATCTCTTAACTAATACATCTCTTAACTAATACATCTCTTAACTAATACATCTCTTAACTAATGCATCTCTTAACTAATGCATCTCAACTAATGCATCTCAACTAATGCATCTCAACTAATGCATCTCTTAACTAATACATCTCTTAACTAATGCATCTCAACTAATACATCTCTTAACTAATGCATCTCTTAACTAATACATCTCTTAACTAATGCATCTCAACTAATGCATCTCAACTAATGCATCTCTTAACTAATACATCTCTTAACTAATGCATCTCAACTAATGCATCTCAACTAATGCATCTCAACTAATGCATCTCTTAACTAATACATCTCTTAACTAATACATCTCTTAACTATCACCTGTAAGAAGAGAAATAATACAAGAAAAAAAATACCCAAAACACTATATTACCATGACCCCCAAAACAAGGTCAGAGGTCATCTGTTACTCAAGATGTGACGGATCACGTACAGTACTTGCTAATGTGTGAACGTGATCTTTTGTTTACAACGTCAAAGGTCCACAATAAAAAAAGTAGTAGCCCCCCCCCCCCTCCCAGAGATTAGGTTAGGTTAGGTTAATGTGCTAGATTACATTATGTAGTTGGATTAGCTTAGCCTAGGTTAACTTAGCCTGAGGGTGACGTAAGCTAGGATGCCTCACCTACACGTCATCCAATTTATTTTTTATATCACCAGTTACTCGTGTTGATGTCACCAGTTACTCGTGTTGATGTCACCAGTCACTCGTGTTGATGTCAACAGTGTTACGAGTTGGGGATTTAGAATATAGTTATACGTCTACCCAGATCCCAACAGGTAACAACAAAAAAAAAACAAAGACAATCGGACTATAAAAGGGTAGACAAAGGATGCGAGTTTTCGTTGTGTATAATAAAGTACCATAAATCCCTAAACAAAATCTTCAGCTTATAAATTACCCTTAACCAAACTTAACCTAAACATTAACAGTATATACATATTAATACAACATAAACAATTTTGAAGCAAGTGGACGTGGGGGAGGCAATACAAAATACAAGTACTTAAGTGAGGAGCTGAGATGGCTGACGAGTAAGGCTGAGTATTGTAGAAGACGGTAGGTAGTCACTGTCCGTAGGTTTAGAGGATAGATGATCCTGTGGTCACTTCCCAGAGCCAAGTGCCCTCTCCTCGAATTGGAGCTCAGAAAGAAGACTTGGAGGAAGTGACGCAACAACCAGGATATGGAGAAGGGAAACCCCGGAGTGTTAACTAAGACGAGTCATACTCGTGTCTCGTCCCTAGATGGCGTTGCTCGTGGTGCTGGGTTGGTAGATCAAGACAATAGATGGGGTGGTTTGTAGTGCTGGGTGGAGGGGTTCGTAACAACAGTTACTCGTGTTTGTCACCAGTTACTCGTGTTGATGTCACCAGTTACTCGTGTTGATGCCACCAGTTAAGCCAGTTACTTGTGGTGCTGGACAAGGCGTGAAATTATACGGCGGCGACTGACGCACAAACACTGCATGAAGACGTTTGTTTCCATTACCTCGTCAGGTTTCCTCTAATGCTTGTTATTTACTCTTCAGGATATGCTCTTACCCACAGCCTCACTGAAACCAGGTCCGGGTACTCCCACAACCTTAATAATAATAATAATAATAATAATAATAATAATAATAATAATAATAAATGAATAATAATAATAATAATAAAATGAATTATAAATAATAATAATAAAATAATAATATTAATAATTTAAAAATCTCCATCATAATAAGTTAAATTTAGTAATGCTTCCAGACACAACCTTGATAAGACGTGACACAGGTACAGGTGAGCCCCCATATATGGACACACAGGTACAGGTGAGCCCCCATATATGAACACACAGGTACAACACCACCATACTCAGTCTCTATGATGAATGAATCTATTTTTTTTACATATATTCCAGGCATTACTTTCGTTTATAGTGAGGATATATGCCGTCATAAAGTTCAAGAAAAACATGATATATGGAAGTTAACATGATTTTTTCTCCACGCACGTACGCACACACGCAAGGCCACACTGTGCACGGGTACATAAAACACATGCACAAGCACACACAGATACACACGCACAGGTATACAGACAAATACATACATACATAAACATACACACACCTTGTCCACCCCCACCACCAACCCAGCCGTGACGTAAACCAGACTGTACTCCACCCAGTTGCTTCACCCACACGCACCCTGTCCCCTCCGCCGCACCACACAGCCCGACTAACTGGCCTTGTGATCCTCATCTGTGATCTTTTGACCTTAAGCACACCAGAGGACCGCCGGGGGAGCATCAAGGTCAACCACGTACCAATTACAAACTTGCTGACTTCATCCAGTATTCAGACGAAGGGCGGTAACACGGTGGTCGGCGCAACTAAAAACTTCGGATTCCTTCACCACTGCCACTACCGCCTCTACTTCTTCCCGGACGAGGCTCTCAATACCTTTCACAACACAACAGATCATCTTCAGGTTTATGTTGACCCTCGTGGTGGCAACAGTGTCTCTTGTGGTGGGGGGGGGGAGGGGAGGTATCGGAGTTAAATAATTAAATGAGTGACGTGAGCAGTATACTGTACAGGTGATGCTAATGAAGGATTTGTTTTTTCGTTTTTTTTTCCAAGATTCCAGTTGACTTACCTGAACGCATTCGGGCGGGACTAATATATATATATATATATATATATATATATATATATATATATATATATATATATATATATATATATATATATATATATATATATATATATATACTAATTTTCAAGGCCTCGTAATACTGACTCATAAATCTGTTTTTGTATGATCGTCATTTAACTGTGAAGGATTAATAATTTATATTCTTTTTTCTTTCGTGATCTCCATAAAAGATGAAATATAATTACACGACCAAATATCACCCGTTTTGTTGTATGATGGAGCAGAAGACAACTAAATTTTCCATAATTTTTTCTGTATATCCGTAAAATATACAAACCTAATTATTTAAAAAAATTCTATATTCAAGATATTTTTAAATTAACATAAATGATTTTTATTCCTCGCCTACACTAACTTAAAATACACCCATCTGATATTTCTAACTACCGTAAACCGTACACAACTTTCGTGTGCCGTTAAACAGTGCAATATTACCATAGAAACAACGGGATAATGTACCAAGTGTGACTCGGGTAGAGGGCAGCCTGCAGGACCCGGGTAGAGGGTAGTCTGCAGGACCCGAGTGGAGGGCAGCCTGTAGGACCCGGGTGGAGGGCAGCTTGCAGGACCCGAGTGGATGGGGTCTGCAGGACTCGGGTGGAGGGGGTCTATAGGAACCAAGTGGAGGGAAGCTTGCAGGACCCGGGTGAAGGGCGGCCTGCAGAACCCGGGTCGAGGGCTACCTGCAGGAAACCCGGGTGAAGGGCGGCCTGCAAGACCCGGGTGAAGGGCGGCCTGTATAAAACTGTTTAAACTAGATATTCTGTACGTCTTCAGTTACGGTAATAAAAATAAATAACTAATAATAACAACAATAATTATGACTAATTAACATCAACACAAATCAATATAATTTTACAGATATTAACTGCACTGTAATAATAATAAATAATACTTTCATCACAGTGAATAACAATAATATTAATATCTTCACTACACACACACACAGTATATCTATTTATCTTACCGAGACCCGACAAGAAGTGGTGTTCTTAATGGTAAAGTCTCGTCAATCTTCCATTTTAAGACATCCCGCACTCGCGAAAAACACTCAGTCAGATCAGCAAGGGGCGAAAATGTTTATGGGGGGAGGGGGGTTACTACACGCACACACACACACATAGTTGCATGTCAGTCTAATAGTGTACTGGTTGTTGCCGACTGACATCACCTCTATTGCCACTCGCTACCTCACACTCCAAGGCCATACAAATGCCTCGTTAAGTATAGTGCTTAATATTTTACTCAACAAATCCAATTAGCAATTTTGCCCAACTAATCAAATTAACCAACTACTTCACACAATTTCACAACATGTAACCTGAATTCGATTTCGATGTGGTGGTGATGGTGGAGGAAGATGAGGAGGTGGTGGTGGGGAAGACGAGGAGGAGGTGGTGGTGGGGAAGACGAGGAGGTGGTGGTGGAGAGGAGGAGGAGGGAAACGAGATGGTGAGGGAGGGAGAGGAAGAGGAGGGGGGAGACGAGATGGTGAAGGAGGAAGGAGACGAGGTGGCGTTGGAGGAGGAAGACGAGATGGTGAAGGAGGAGGGAGACGAGGTGGAAGAGGAGGAGGAAGGAGACGAGGTGGCGTTAGAGCGGGAGGAGGCGGAGCTCGATCATACCTCCCACAGTAACGCCATGATCAACCACACAATCTGTCACGTCTGGCATCCCCGCACACCAAAATACGTCCACAACAGCTTGGTTGATCAGGTAAACACACACGCACGCACGCACGCACACACGCACACACGCACACACACACACACACACACACTATAAGCCTAGAGAACGGTGCTTAATAACGTTGGCAGCTGAAGTCTTAACACTAAATAATAGCAACACCAACATATGGTCAGTCTTTGGGGGGAATTGGTCGGATTATTTCTTGTAAACATTCGCTTGTTCTCCTTTTAACTGGATGTTCCACCTCACTCGGCACACGCACACGGTGTTGATGTACAAGCAGTCAAGACAAACAGGCAGACGTGTGTGTGTGTGTACGCGTGTGTGTGTACGCGTGTGTGCGTGTGTGTGTGTGTGTGTGTGTGTGTAGAGAAAGAGAGGGTGAAAGAAGATTCGAGGTGGAGGAAAGAAGTTATAGTTCGGAAATTGAAGAAATTTAGGAGGAGGTAAGAGAGGCCGGGCTAACCGCTTGCCGTTGGTTAGCTAAGTTAATAGTGTGTTGTGTCGTGGATTAATGTCCGTCGGTACAGGCACTACACAGCCTTCCCTATCCCACATATGGATGTTTTGAGGGCCTTATTTTGTGTGTGTCTACTTGACGGGTGGGTGGGTGGGTGGGTGGGTGGATGGGTAGCAGGAGTACAGGATGCTGGGTGGGAGGTAGTACCGGGCACTGGATGGGTGGGTGGGTGGGTGGGTGCGACGGGAGGGTGAAAGGCGGGTAAAAGTGGGCAGCAGTAGTGAAAGGTGAGGCAGCTGAGAGTGTGGTTGTGATGTAGCTCTCACCACCACCCACCACCACCGCCACCACTACTGCTACTAATACCATTACTGTACTACTCCCAGTCACCATCACACCACATATCCATCATCATTACTTCCCATAGTCACTAAACCCGGGTCACCGTTCTCCTTATCAACCACTAGCCACCCCTCCCCCCCTCCTAATAATCACTATTCCCAATCTTCATGTCTCGCAAAGTCACCACTACACACCATCACACCAGCAGTCACCACACTTAAATTCCATCACCATACGAAAAGTCTGAGTTGAATAAAGAACACATGGAGAGGTAGAATAAACGAACAAGAATTAGAGGAGGAAGAATAATAATAAGTACAGGGAGAAAAGGAAGGAAAATGAGAGGGGAGAGAAGATAAGATAAGAACAGTAGAAGAAAAAGCAGAAAGGTTAAAGAGGAGAGATATGAGAGGGGAAGGAGGAAGATGGTGGGGGTGTGGGGGTGTGGGAGGAGAGTTAAAATAATACGAATTTCACACGAGGAAGTAGCATCACGCACTTACCCAACCCCTCCTCCTACCCCCTGTGAAGAGGAAATGTAAAAACCTCTCTCAAATATTCAACTCAGATGCACATTAGCACACACCACCAGAGAGCTTAATTACACACGAACCAATGACGGTGAGACTAATACGAACGTAAACAGTGCATGAAGCTGGTCAAGCCATCCCAGAGCACCTAGCTTATTCCACCTGATGATAAACCCCGCTATCCTAATCCATTCCATCCGAACCAAACCCAATCTAATCCATCCTTATCTAAGCCACCCCCACCCACCCTCAGGTTAGCTTAATCTTCAGGTGATCCATCCCCCTCCCCTAGCGACTTATTAAATGCCATTTCAAGTAAACAAACCAAACACCATTAATTTTACCCCCTTCCCATGATCATAACTCCCTGAAGTAAAAAAAAATGGTAGAGTTTATTGATAGAGAGGACCCAACCCTGGTATTGTAACTGGTTATAAAAAAAAAACCACCTCGCCAAATACGGCTAAAAAAAAATATAAAACGAGTGAAGTGTCGCGGACAGACATACAGACGGAACCTTTTGCTTATTTAGATACGAGTGAGTAAACAACCTTGAAAAGTAGGTACGATTCGCTCTGGTCATTCCCAAAGGTAAGTCCCTCGCTTCCCTTACTCATTCCCTTCCTCCCTCTTTACCCCCTCACTTTTCTACCTTGTCATACCACTCGTTATGTACGCAGGGAGGAATGACGTAGGGTAAGGCAGGATACAGCACCCAGTGGAGGAATGACGTGGGATAAGGCAGGATACAGCACCCAGTGGAGGAATGACGTGGGATAAGGCAGGATATAGCACCGAATGGAGGAATGACGTGGGATAAGGCAGGATACAGCACCGAATGGAGGAATGACGTGGGATAAGGCAGGATACAGTACCCAGGGAAGGAATGACGGGATAAGGCAGGATACACCACCCAGTGGAGGAATGACGTGGGATAAGGCAGGATACAGCACCCAGTGGAGGAATGACGGGATAAGGCAGGATATAGTACCCAGGGAGGAATGACGTGGGATAAGGCAGGATACAGCACCCAGGGAGGAATGACGTAGGTAAGGCAGGATACAGCACCCAGTGGAGGAATGACGTAGGATAAGGCAGGATACAGCACCCAGGGGAGGAATGACGTAGGGTAAGGCAGGATACAGCACCCAGTGGAGGAATGACGTGGGATAAGGCAGGATATAGTACCCAGGAGGAATGACGTAGGGTAAGGCAGGATACAGCACCCAGGGAGGAATAACGTGGGATAAGGCAGGATACAGCACCCAATACTCACTCGCTAGCATGATTTACTGCGCTAATATTCGTGTGAACGTCTCAACCTATATCAAATTTTCAAGGCCTTGGCCATGTATCAGTCTACGTTGTGTGTGTGTGTGTGTGTGTGTGTGTGTGTGTGTGTGTGTGTGTACGGGGTGTTTGTTTACCATGAATATATTTGAACTTATTGTACGGGCGTGTGTGCATATTCTGGGGGTGTATGTGTTGTATGGGCGTGTGTGTGTGCTTTGTGTGGGACTGTATACATTTAAGTACGGGCGTGTGTATAATAAATGGGGCGGAGTTGTCGGCACTGTGTTGGTGTGTCTGTGTGTGTGGTGAGTGCCGGCGCGTGGTTCCTTCATGCACGCCTGACCACCATCGTCATGCACACTCACTTTCCCATGACCGTGGATCACCTCCCACCCCCACCCCCACTAAACACCATCCTCCCGGAGATGTGTATACTATGCACTCCTGCCGCGTGTTCCATACCAAGTCCGAAAGTCGATCTCTCTCTCTCTCTCTCTCTCACACACTGTAAAAACTCGCTTAGTCACACGAAATGTCACCTGGACTTCCTTAGGGCGGCAGACGAGGAAGAAGTGATGGCAGCTGAGGGAAGAGGGCTGGTGTGGTGCACTGGGTGGTGAGGAAACAGTGGGTGGTGAGGAAGCAGTGGGTGGTGAGGAAGCAGTGGGTGGTGAGGAAACAGTGGGTGGTGTGGAAGCAGTGGGTGGGGTGGAAGCAGTGGGTGGTATGGAAGCAGTGGGTGATGGAGCAGTGGGTGGTATGGAAGCAATGGGTGGTATGGAGCAGTGGGTGGTATGTGGGTGATGTGGGCAGTGGGTGGTATGGAAGCAGTGGGTGATGTGGAGCAGTGGGTGGTATGGAAGCAGTGGGTTATGTGGAGCAGTGGGTGAGTATGGAAGCAGTGGGTGATGTGGAGCAGTGGGTGGTATGGAAACAGCGGGTGGTGTGTTTGAGGGTGGTGGAAGGTTGGGGCAGAGTTAATGAGGCAATGGGCAATGATGGCAAGGGCGTTAAGTGTAGCGGGGGACACAGTCAAGACAAAAGGGTGGTTAGGCGAGCTAGTGGGTGGCGAGAGGAATGGGTGGTGATGGCAGTATCCTGTGGTAGTGATGCTAGTGGGTGGTAATGCTAGTGGGTGGTGAGGACAGTCGGTGGTAATGCTAGTGGCTGGTGATGCTAGTGGGTGGTGAGGACAGTCGGCTAAAGGACTGGTGAATGCTAGTGGGTGGTGAGGACAGTCAATGCTAGTGGCTGGTGATGCTAGTGGGTGGTGAGGACAGTTGGTGGTAAGGCTAGTGGGTGTGAGGACAGTCGGTGGTAATGCTAGTGGCTGGTGATGCTAGTGGGTGGTGAGGACAGTCGGTGGTAATGCTAGTGGGTGGTGAGGACAGTCGGTGGTAATGCTAGTGGGTGGTGAGGACAGTCGGTGGTAATGCTAGTGGCTGGTGATGCTAGTGGGTGGTGAGGACAGTCGGTGGTAAGCTAGTGGGTGGTGAGGACAGTCGGTGGTAATGCTGGTGGGTGGTGATGCTAGTGGTGGTGAGGACAGTTGGTGGTGATGCTAGTGGGTGGTGGACAGTCGGTGGTAATGCTAGTGGGTGGTGATGCTAGTGGGTGGACAGTTGGTGGTGATGCTGAGTGGGTGGTGGTGGTGACACAGTTGGTGGTAATGCTAGTGGGTGGTGATGCTAGTGGATGGTGAGGACAGATGGTGGTGAGGACAGTGGTAATGCTAGTGGGTGGTGGTGGGTGGTGAGGACAGTTGGTGGTGAATGCTAGTGGTGGTGAGGACAGTCGTCGGTAATGCTAGTGGGTGGTGAGGACAGTTGGTGGTGATGCTAGTGTGGTGAGACAGTCGGTGGTAATGCTAGTGGGTGGTGAGGACAGTCGGTGGTAATGCTAGTGGGTGGTGAGGACAGTCGGTGGTAATGCTAGTGGGCGCGGTGAGGACAGTTGGTGGTGATGCTAGTGGGCGCGGTGAGGACAGTTGGTGGTTATGCTAGTGGGTGGTGATGCTAGTGGGCGCGGTGAGGACAGTCGGTGAAGATACTCGTGATGTTGAGGAAATGGGGTGAAGCTAGTGGTTTCTTGCCCCCCTCCCCTTCAAAACATACCAAAATATCCTCTCTTTTTTTTTAAACACGGGAGATACGTTTCTTCCTCCCCTCTCAGAAATTTTTGCAGTGTTAGTTTTTTTTTTTAACATCTTATAAGTAAAAAACGGAACAGGTAAAATCTACAAGTCAGGTCAATTATGAACCGAAACCGACTATATAATGAGGTTGTTTGGGTGATGACAAGATACTTTCCTCACACATACCTGGTCCACCATGTCTCTTACCATAACATTTCACTGAGTAATTTACACTACCTTATCGACAGTCACACTCCTCAGTTAAAGGGACCTGTATAGCAGTAACACCTTTCGTCACATTATCCATCAGTAATGTATTTACCTGACAGCTACACACTTAACTGCTGACAGGTTCCTTTAATAACAAAGGTGTGTCGTGAAACGTCCTTACAAGAATCCTTATTTCTGTGGTTTGGTTCTTTTTGTTAAGCATCTCAACAGCTAACACACTTTTTATATGGAGTAACATTTCATTAATAAAGAATTTATATTTATCTTACAATACAATATACTTTATATAATATCCAGTTTTAACCACAAACAAGTATTTCTCTAACTTAAGTGTACAGGTGATTAGTGGTGATCAGACTCCAAATGATCAGTGAGAAATACAGGAAAAGTGAGAAGAAAACAAGTGTAGTTGGTGTGAGGTGAGGGCGAGGGGTGAGGGGAGTGAGGAAGGAGGGGGAGGGCAGGTGGCAGCCACACACGTGCTGGTGAAGGCTGGTAAACAGGTGACCCAAGGTGGCGCGCCTGCACGCCCGCCCCCCTCTTGGCCGGTCAAGGTCGACCAGCACGCGCCCCGCCGCTTCCCTCCCTCACACCTGGCCGCGCCACCTGCTGCTCTCCACACATATACATACTGTACACACACACACACACACTTTCACCAGGAATCACTTGCTGCCTCCTCACCTACCTCATCACTCTCCCCCACACTATACTACTCCACCTCTCACCACCACCGCCTTGGCCTCCATATTTGGTACGACACAACTACAGTTCCGTTAATTCCGGTTTGGGCCTTGTTTTTACAGGATAATTTCTTCCTACACAATAACCTAAGTTCGTGCTATGTGTACTATTCCAGATGATACTAAATGTTACATAATACTTCCTTGAGATTAATGGACAGTATATCAGGTGCCTTCAGGAGAGCTCAGGCTCTCAACTGGCCCAGCCATGTTAATATTATGATTTTTATCGACTCTATATCTGTGTTCTTCTGGCTAAATAAACTGTTTCAATATTAATACTTTATACGTCCAGTAGAAATGTAAAGCAAAATTGGTGTAGAGTATTTGGTTAGGGCAAGTCAGACTCACGTAGTGGGCCAGGGAGGAGAGGAGGCTGGGACACGGTACGAGGGGAGGAATGGGAAGAGGGAGGGAAGAGATCAACAAGTAGTGTAAACAGAGCCAGTTCAGGTCTCGTCCACGCGGTAACACACAACTACAGCGAGTCTTTCTCATCAATGGCTTTACCAATCCCACGTTTCTTGTGGAGTCTTCCTTCTCCAAGTATGTCGGACCTTGTGCTTCCTCTCTTCTTACTCCTTCCTCTCTCACACCCTTCTCAACCACGTCGTTCCATGTTATTGTTCGTCTTCCTAACCCTCTCATAACTCAATCAACCACGTCCCTTAATTCCCATAACCCTCACAAAGATACGTAAACAGCCAAGGGAGATCTCACAATGGAATGTGTCAGGCTAAGAAGAAGAAAAAGAAATTATGTGTCAGAGGGCTAAAATTACAAGGATGTGGGGTAGATGTAGTGGGGAGTGGGGTGGGGTGGAGTGGGAAGATGTGTTGCCAGTCATACAGGAAGAGGGGTGGCGGCGGCAGGTGTGTGTGTGGAGGGGGAGACTTCAGGTACTGTACACCGGACACGAGGGCAGCTGAAGACGGAGCACATGTCCGCCAGGAAGCTGTTGACAATGCATGTAGTGTAGTGGCTGGCTGGTGCGTTCAGTGGGTTATACTGGCCAGTGTGACGAGGATGAGGGGTGGAGGTGTGTGGGGATTGGAGAGACGGGGGTTGCTCGCTCTCTCAACCCCCCCCCTCTCTCAATCATCTCTCCTCTCTTTCAATCTCCCTTCTCTTCTCTCTCTTAATCTTCCCCGTTTCTCTTCTCTTTCACTTCCCCCCTCTCTCCTCCCCAACACTCTCTCTCTCTCTCTGACATAACCATTTTCCCCTTTTAATCACATCATCTTGAGGTGTGTTTCCAGGGCTGCTCCTCTCACTCACAGCCTCCTCGATCGACAGCTTGATCATCCACCCCGTGTTACCGCTACACCTTGCCTTCACCATTGCACTTTTGAAGACAATTATCACTTCACTTTTTAAGAGGAAGAAAAAAAGTCTTCCCGCCATGACTGTCCAGTTCCGAGGAAAAAAAAATGTTGCAGCCTCGTGAGTGGGAGGTTGGTATTATGTCCACTAACTAAGCGTGTAATGGGTCGTGTCCCTGTTCACTTATAATGGTATTTTGTAAGATAAATGAAATTCCTGAGATGCAGCATAAAAAAAATCATCTTGAGTGGAGAGAAAATTGATGTAAAGAGAGCCAGGAGGAAGAGATGAAGGAGGAGGTAGCAGAGACAAAAGGAAGATTCGGAAGGTGGAAGACAAGACGACAGGAGAGGGAAAGACAACAAACCTCACACACTGAACACTGCGGTAAGGTAAGGTAAGGTAAGGTAAGGTAAGGCACCCGACTTACACCATCACTAGATACTATACCTCCTGGTGGTTAAAGAAGAATTAAACGCCTTAGTCTAAAAAGTCAAAAGTTAAATTCCCAGTCGTTATGGCAGCGTACGCCTGGCAGCAGCGTGTGGTCGACTTAACGAGTGTGGTGCCGGATGGAGGCAGGAACAAAAAATCCGCAGAATGGTTTATATACTTATAACGACCATGATGAGAGGTGCCCGCTATACGTCCGCCATGGTCATGGTGCTGTCCACAGAAAGTTCGTCGTGGAATCTTCATTCAGAACCAAGTTAGGTGGTAAAGTTTTTGTGAGCGAGCTGGACGTTCCGGCACGGCCGTTTAGCCATAATCTCACCTCACTGTGGGCTCCGGTATGTGTCACAAGAACTCCTATCTCTACCACCACTAGCCTGACCAATGAATGATACTTCTACTTTAACAGTAACAAACGTGTTACAGTAACACACGTTACAGAAGGATGTTACACAGTTAGATATATTACAATAAAAAATTATATAATATATTACAAAAGGACAGACATTACAATATACTCTTGAGATGTTCACCCACGCACAGGGGATTCAACTCAGCCCAAGGAGGCTAATCCAACACCATTAACAAATTAAACTAAGTCCAATACAACTAACCAGGTAATTATACGAGACAAGTATTCCCGGCGAGTTATCGGGACAAAGACGAATCTAATCTGATAATGGTATATATCGTTCTAAATATAAGGAGCGAGAACACAAGTATAAACACGACTACCAACACATTATGAGAAGTTGCCAAAACATAAACACCTTCCTACCTGACTGACAGACCTTTAACGGGTGGTCACTAATTAAAACACTCACGACGATGGGAGTGGGGGGGGTTAGTCTTTATTTACACTTATATAAAAAAATTACTCGAAAACTCTCAGGTAAAAACAGCTACCTTGCGTATTTCAAAGAGTATAATGACAGCCTAGATTCCTAGAGGTTACTAATCTGAAACTTACCTCAATTCCAACACGTTAAAGGGGCTCCTAAAAATACACTAACTACTTCACAACACGGGCTTGTTAGTGAATGTAAACACGCCCCACTGTCCAAAAGCAACAGATTTACTCAAAAGTGTTCCTTAGTGTGGTAGGTTCCCACTTCATGTCCTTGCCTGATGTAGCTACTTTTTAATCGCCCCGTTAACAGTGCAACAGAACCTCAAATCTTGTTTTTAATCGCCCCGTTAACACTGCAACAGAACCTCAAATCTTGTTTTTGTGATCTAACTCTACTCGCTGTCCTTGTGTCAGACCCTTGCCCTGTGTCCTTGCGACCTGTGTGTTTACCCGTGGCCTCGTGACATATCCCTCACACCGCGTCCTGGCATTAAACACCAGCTCAAGTGTCCTACTGCCAGGGTTCAGTCTCATCTCCAAAAATGGCTGATTCATTCTCTTTCCTAGTGTTAGCCCCACCTACCCCACCTCCCTGCCAATACAATGCCCTGGTGACAGATCTTTTACCTCTTATTGAAGTGACAGGTCCTCGTTCAACGGTTCATAGAGCAAGTTCCTCGCGAAGTGTCCAGGTAAAAGTGCCCTGCCTATGTTTTGACGACAGGTAACACTCCCATATCATAATGACAGATCCTCCTCACCTTACGTGCCACTAACAGGTTTTAGCTCCGTGTCTTGGTGAGTTGCTGACCAGTTCCTAAACCCTTATCACGATGGGTGGATGGATGGATGGATGGATGGTTAGATAGATAACTCCCTCCCACGTCCCCTCCAGGTTCTTGTGAAAGGTCCCCGCCCTAAACCACTACTCCCACGTCCCTATGGTATGGTCCGTGTCCCCTTAGCGTCAGAAGAGAATGTGGGTGGTGGTGATGGTGGTGGAGGAGAGGGAGGAGGAGCGGACCACCTCCAGTGTGGATAATCAATGAGTTGTTTACCTTGGCGGGCGGCCTTACACACTACACTGACGGGAGAGACACCACAAAAACCTGCCCGCTCACTCCCCTTCACGCCGCGCTCATCCCCTCACAACCAATCACTGTCACCCAGCACTCAGTGTTACCCTGTACTCAATGTCACCCAGTACTCAGTGTCACAGTCCTCACCATCCAGTCAGTATCGCCAAGCACTCAGTGTTACCCAGTACTCAGTGTCACAGTCCTCATCATCCAGTCAGTGTCGTCAAGCACTCAGTGTTACCCAGTACTCACACCCAGTCAGTGTTACCCTGAGTATTAAAGTCCGAGAAGTGACCACCTGTCGACCACCACCACACCTCCATCTATCCTCATACTAATCCACATTATGACCAAGAAACCCATAACCTTACCCAGCGAGGCATCACACCTACCACGCCCCCTCACTCCTTCCATTCTCCTCCTCCCACTCACTGTTTCTTGTTCACGTTAACAAGGCGTTGACAGAGATCAATTAACCGTATAAAGAAGTATGTGGTGGCGGGAGGTGGGCTGAGCCGGGTTGTGTCTCTCTCTCTCTCTCTCTCTCTCTCTCTCTCTCTCTCTCTCTCTCTCTCTCTCTCTCTCTCTCTCTTTCTCTCTCTCACACACACACACGTTACAAAATGTGGTTAAATCAACGCATGCGAGTGAAACTAAACACTCACTCTAAAACAAGAGAAATTATATAGTGTTTTGAAGTGAAGTCGTATATAACCCTTAACATACAAGGGTACTGCCAAAGGCAACTTAAGTAAACAGTTGGTGTCCACAAAAAAATAGGTAAGAGTCTGGACGGACGACGTCATATCATAATAAACATCAAAATTATTGGTCATAAACTTGAATCATTTAAGGAAACTAATAATTTGCAGAATCACAATTTCCCAAACAACAACGAAAATCTAAGATACAAACTGACGGACAACATCATACAATAATAATAATAATAATATCACACACTGTACTATGCCAGCGTGTTTATAATATTATACTGTATTTATTTTATATGTGTAGGGTAAATGTTAAGTATTTACAAAATGTGAACTAGTATCCCAGCGTTGGTAAACTTGTTGGGGGGGTAAAAACTTGACAGGATCAGTACAGACGGGCATCACCATCACCGCTGTTAGATACACGATGTCTGATGTGGAATTCAAAATAACTAGTGACATTTAATATTACGCGAGACATTACCCAGACTAGGTGACCATGATCCTTCGCTACCACCTCCGCCATAAAAAACAAATGGCAATGAATATCTAATCATAACAAAGGCGGCAGTGATCAAAGCTGACGTTTAGCATAAGTTGTAAGGTGCAGCAAGAAAGTTATTGACGGCGGGAGCAACAGGTCAGTGTCCTAGCTAAGACGCGATACACCACACCACACATGGCAGCACCGAGAGAGAGAGAGAGAGAGAGAGAGAGAGAGAGACGATAACTATGGCTCTGAGTGTTGACATAGATAATGATTCCATATAAAAAACTAACCAGAATATTTTACAAGTGAAAGGAAAACGTTGTAATGTATCCATAGTCCATAATGCACCAGGAACACATCGCAAACGCAAACCTAACCTAGTCTAGCCATGCAGCAGTCGACGGTAAGTGTGGGTGGTGGGGACTGACTGGTGACTTCCGCGTGACTGCCATACCAATACCACCCACTACTATACTACACTCCACAACCACTACCACCATCCCTCACCATGCACCAGCCACCTGCACACACACCCACACCCACACACACACCCACACCCACACACACACCCACACACACGTCTCTGCTTCAATCCGTTTATATTCCGAGTAAAGGAGTAGTAGTTCTGCAGAATCTCTCTTGTTGGCTGTAACTCGTGTCAGTGTGTGTTGTATCCGCTTCCCCTTAAACCGATTTTTAATTCTCTTACACAATAATGTAAAAAAGAAGATATTTACCCCCCCCCCCTCCTCTGATTCAATATGCACCTTACACTATTCTTGACAACCCCATATACATGTCACCTTAATTAACTACAGGGTTGAAGTTTTTGTTAACGGGGTCCTACGATCAGGTACTCAAAATAGTCACTATGGGTCACCTGAAAAATTACCCCTCTCTAATCTAGTTTCACCTGAAGATTAAACACCCTAACTTTACCTGGGGGCGTTAAATTAGGTTTCATTAGTTTATGTTAGATTAAGGAGGTTAATAATATTAAGGTGAGGTAAGTTACGGGGGCTAATCGGCAGGTAATCCCAATAATATTTCTGCAACCTGTACTGTCTGTGCATGTGTGAGTGTGTAAAGACCATGTTTACAGCGTATCTATGGGCCTTCAAACTATAGCGTCATGCCAACTCTCTACCTCTTAAACGTGTACCAAACAATGCCGGGAAGCTGAACATGTTGTCTTTATTTAAGTTCTGGAGTTTAAAAGTGGCCTGACTTGTTAGACCCACATACACACCATAAACGTCTTCCACACACACACACACACACACACACACACACACACACGTACGTTCCAAAAGCAGTATATAGTGTCGACTTCTCAAACCCTGATAAATCCCATTAATGCGAGGGTGCTGTGAGAAGAGAAGGGAGGGATAGGGGGAGGATAGCTTGTGGGGAGCTTGTGATAGGGGAGCTTGTGATAGGGGGAGCTTGTGATAGGGGGGGAGCTTGTGATGGGGGGAGCTTGTGATAGGGGGAGCTTGGAGGGGAGCTTGTGATGGGGGAGCTTGTGATGAGATGGGGGAGCTTGTGATAGGGGGGAGCTTGTGATAGGGGGGATCGTGTAAGGGGTGGGATCTTGTGAGGGGAGGTGGTGACCTGAGTGTGTGGTGGTGGCGGCGGTGGTGATGGTGACGGCGACGGTGGTGATGATGGCAGTGGTGGTGATGGTGGCGGCGGTGTGTGTAGCTTTCTCCCGGTGTAATGAGACGGACTCAAGCAGTAGTATTCTAGTCGAGAAAGTGTATAACTGGTTAAAAAGTCGCCGCCACCATCGCCTCTCTTGCTCTCAACATTCCCAAGATCCATCACATCATTTTCTTAAATTAAACCTCGGCGACAGTGTGATTGAGGACGCGAGGCATATTAGTGTAACTCTAAATCAACACATACGCATGCTTACCTCACATTAACATATATATATATATATATATATATATATATATATATATATATATAATGTGTGTGTGTGTGTGTGTGTGTGTCGAACTGTGGTGTAATGGTCAGCATGCTCGCCCCGCAAGCAAGCAGACCCGGGTTCGATCCCCGAGCAGAGAGAAACTATGGGCAAGTTTCTTTACGCCATTTGCCTCTGTCTACCCAGCAGTAATTGGAGACCTGGATGTTAATCGATTTGCGGATCGTGTTCCGGGGTAATGGTTAGTCAGTGCAGTTGGCGAGCTGTCCGGTCTTCTTAGACTATTCCTTGACAATGGATCACTCAGCTCGTTAACTCAGGGTGTGGTGGTTGTGTTTATGACAGCATCTACACCTTAAACAAATTTACGCCTAGGTGGCCCTTGGGCCGGCCCATCCTCGTGTGTGTGTGAATGTATGTTAAACTGGTATTAAAGTATATATATATATATATATATATATATATATATATATATATATATATATATATATATATATATATATATATATATATAACGCATTTATATACACAGACAGACAGATACACACATGTATAAATTTTCGTCGAGACGGTGAACTAAAATAACGAGAGATATTATTTTAGGAACCTCAACTCGGCGTGCTTGAAGACAGCGAGTCACTACCTTTAATCAGTTTTATTTTCTAAGTGTGAAAGTTTAACAAGAAAAGGAGAGCACCGACACTGCTTAACACACACACACACACACACACACACACACACACACACACACACACCGACACACACACACTCGTCATTAACAGTGCTGGCTGGCACGGTATCCACTCACACGCCACCACAATTATTTCCTAAGACAAGAACAATGAGCACACACCTACTGACACAAAACACTAGGCAATGAAGCTTTTATTAAGGGTGGAGGAAATAGTGACACAAGTGACGATAAGGATGAGAAGTTTATACTATCTGTACAGGAAAATGAACAGTAACGCCTCCCTCTACATTGTGTCTTTTGTTAAGTATACAGTATACACGATTATGACCTGGTTTACGCCCTAATACTAAACACTAAGTCCGAAAGGGGTTAACTATAAAATATGATGGCAAATAATCAAGGCATCTCACTGCTAACATAAATAAACGCACACAATTTAATCAACTGATGCGTCGCACTTTTGGTGAATTCGCGCCAAAACTAATTGGGGACGGAGAGGGTGCAAACGGGCGGACGTACGGACAGACATAAACAATGGAATAATGTCCCTTTCAGTTTTCGGAGTGACAACTAAAATCTATGAGAGAGACTACCAAGAGGAGGAACTAAGGAAGAAGAGACGACCAAGAGGAGGAACTAAAGAAGAAGAGACTACCAAGAGGAGGAACTAAGGAAGAAGAGACGACCAAGAGGAGGAACTAAAGAAGAAGAGACTACCAAGAGGAGGAACTAAGGAAGAAGAGACATCCAGGAGGAGGAACTAAGGAAGAAGAGACGACCAAGAGGAGGAACTAAGGAAGAGACTACCAAGAGGAGGAACTAAGGAAGAAGAGACTACCAAGAGGAGGAACTAAGGAAGAAGGAGGGAGGAACTAAAAAAGAAAGAGGCTACAGAGGAGGGAGACTAAGGAAAGAAAGACATCAGGAGGAGGAACTGAAGAGACTACCAAGAGGGAGGAGCTAAGGGAAGAAAGAGACTACCAAGAGGGAGGAACTAAAGAAGAGACTACCAAGAGGGAGGAACTAAGAAAGAAGAGAGACATGACCAAGAGGGAGGAACTAAGGAAGAAGACATCAGGAGGAGAACTAAAAAGAGAGAAGAAAAGACGGCCAAGAGGGAGGAACTAAGGAAGAAGATCCAGGAGGGAACTAAGAAGAAGGAGCTGACCAAGAGGAGGAACAGGAAGAAGGAGCATCCAGGAGGAGGAACTAAATAAGAGAAAAGAGACTACCAAGAGGAGGAACTAAGGAAGAAAGAGACTACCAAGAGGGAGGAACAAAGAAGAGCTACCAGAGGGAGGAACTAAAGAAAGAAAAGGAGCGACCAAGAGGGAGGAACTGAGAAAAGAAGACATCAGGAGGAACTAAAGAAGAGACGACCAGAGGGAGGAACTGGGGAAGAAGGGGCATCCAGGAGGAGAACTAAAAGAAAGAGACTACCAGAGGAGGAACTAGGAAGAAGAGACTACCAAGGAGGAACTAAGGAAGAAGAGACTACCAAGAGGAGGAACTAAGGGAAGAAGAAGACATCCAGGAGGAGGAACTAAAGAAGAAGAGACGACCAAGAGGAGGAACTAAAGAAGAAGAGACGACCAAGAGGAGGAACTAAGGAAGAAGAGACATCCAGGAGGAGGAACTAAAGAAGAAGAGACGACCAAGAGGAGGAACTAAAGAAGAAGAGACGACCAAGAGGAGGAACTAAGGAAGAAGAGACATCCAGGAGGAGGAACTAAAGAAGAAGAGACGACCAAGAGGAGGAACTAAGGAAGAAGAGACTACCAAGAGGAGGAACTGAGGAAGAAGAGATTACCAAGAGGAGGAACTAAGGGAGAAGAGACTACCAAGAGGAGGAACTAAGGAAGAAGAGACATCCAGGAGGAGGAACTAAGGAAGAAGAGACATCCAGGAGGAGGAACTAAGGGAGAAGAGACTACCAAGAGGAGGAACTAAGGAAGAAGACACTACCAAAGGAGGAACAGAGGAAGAGACTACCAAAAGGAGGAACTAAGGAAGAAGACACGTTTTTCCTGGACCACCTACAGTACTGACCGGGACACAGGACACATATGAACAAGTTGGCCGTCAGGAGTGTCCCATCCGTCCAATGAAGGTCCAAACTGGGATGAAAGATTCTACCAGGGATAACTGCGGTAAGTCGTAAACACGGAGGAAAAAAAAAATCGGAATAAGTTGGCAAAAGATGAACGTGGAGTCAATGAACGAGAGAGAGGCAATACTCGTCGTGTGGTAAGAGATGTGTGGACACGGAGACTTACACACATGCCAACAACAGGTAAACAAACACGACAGGTTGAGAAGGGCGACCATGGCCGAGGTATTACCAGGATCACGGGGATAGTTTGGTACTACTGCAGCTACAGTACTTCCCTTAAGTGGCAGAAGTGAGGCCCCAGGCACAAAGCAAGCGGTGGTGGTTGTCGGGGCGAAGCGGGGCGGGACGGGAAGGGATGGGATGGGGCGGGGCGGGGCGGGGCGGGCATGGCAGTCTTCGTCGTGATCCCGTCTTGGCATCTTGGCACACAACCCAGCTACGAGGGATGGGAGGGGGTAAGGGGGCGTGCCATTTATAGATCAATCAGGCAGAGACATCCACGGAATCCGCCCACAGTTTTGTTGGCTGCTACGAAAACCAAACCTCCGCTGGGAGTTAGTTGTTGGTGAGGGGCGATGGACGTGGCAGCCTCGTGAACAGTTATCACCCATGTTCACGCCCCTCCCTCTCTCCCTCCCTCCTTCCTACCTCACTCCATCAACATCATTAACAACAACAACTGTCACCACTCTCACCCACCATCACCACCACCACCATCTTCTGTCATCACTAACCTGCCATTAACATCTTCACTCACCATCACCACTCCCTATTCTACCAACATCTTCACCCAGGACTCACCATCACGACCGTCACCATCCACCACCACACAGTATAGTACCACTGGTCACAAACTCAACATAAAAGAGAAATAATAGGGATCATTGAGCGGGGTGTTTTTCTCTGTCACTAATTAGACTCATTTGAACAAAGCTTTGGCAAATATTACCAGCATTTAATTAGCGCACCATCAAAAGATAGTGGCGGACAATATATCCATAAAGTAATGGCTCGCTCCACAATGACGGTACAGGGGAGCGCGAGGGAGGGGAAGGGAGAGGCACCACAATAAAACAGTACCACAGTTAACAAAATTAGTCAACAGAAACAATACCAAACGTTTCTCTGTGAATCTTCTTAATGTCTTCCTTCGTTATTCGTTCTTTTTGGCGACTTTAAAAGAGAATTCACATACCAAACGACACTTAATACATCCTAACAAATTTCATTCTACTGCTTAAATTATATTACTGTACGTATTAATGGGTGACTGCAGGGGGGGGAGGGGGTGGGCGACTGGTCAAACAGGTGTCAGGTTTAACACGTCCCCGCTCATCCTGTCCTGATTGAGAAAGAGTCCTGTCCTTGTCTTCTAGTCCTAAAGGGTCCCCCTATATAATCGTAATGAGAAGCAATTTTAATAGGTCCTTAATCCTAAAGGGACTCCCGTTCTAATGGATCCGAATCAGTGTCAAGTTATGTTAGATAATGTTAGGTTAGGTTATGTTAGGTTAGGCTATGGACCCTTTGAACTGCAACAATATCAGGCATCAACAACACGGTAAAACACTGATCATTGTTCACAGTGACACTAAACATTGGACGGCATCCTCGGTCAACAAATACTACTCCCTGCTAAAATTATCCCCAGCACAGCCTGATCTTGCTTTACTATTTTACATTACCATCATACTTGTAGTTATCAGTACCGTTATTATGTAAACGTCTTGTACAAAGGTTGCAAGGTTGCCACACAGGTGAGAGACTCCGCGTTCGACACTTGTGACGGAGAAAACCAGGGAGCCTAGAGTTGATTATCTAGTTACTAGTGTTCACCATCCACAACGACATATTTTAGTACACAAAGAACGTATACACCTACATCACCGGCTACTGGTTCCTCGTGCGGTAAAACCATCTTGTCAGGCCAGAAAAGGCGGGTTACTTGGGACAGACGCAGCCAAAAATCTTGAGCGATACCCAAGTGTGTGGGGGTTAGGTCCTGCTCCCAGCAAATTCCCCAGACTTGTTCAGTCCCGGTCGTAACTACATCATTACACCACCTGTTGTCCGGCCAGGTCTGTTGTCTCCATCTACTGCACCAACCCACTTTACATCTGCTGACTTACAATGCATGTATTGTGTTGCACTGCAGCAAGTAATTTACTGTAGTTATCGACAGTGCAGGAGTTCTCTGGCACTCTTCATTCTCCACCAGCCAACACTCTGCTCCCTTACAACTAACAACCTCCTCTTGTACACCACCTCTCATTGTTGCCACTCTCACCTGTACTGTTACTAATTTCATCATCGCTTTCGCCAGTTTCAACCTAAATTCTTATCTGTTTCAGTCCTAATCTTCGCCTAACCTAACCTCAAGCGTGTTTTACCTGTAGATTAACCACCCTAACGCTAACACTAACCTAACCACACAATCAAATTTCCTTCTTCAAGTAGCGTTAAGGTGTTCATTCACCAGGTGAAATAATCTGGGGGCTAATCTTCAGGCAATCCCAAAAGTTAAAAAAAATGTTTCACTTATTTGCTGCTACAAAAATAATATCCACGCACCTGAGTTCTCTCTCTCTGATCCTTGTATCAAAAATGAAGAGTATAGCGTATATATTTGTACAGAGATTTCCACTTATTTTCAGGATGTTAGACGGTTTTAAAGTCACCATTATGCTGGGGGGATGGGAAAGAACCTAAGCAATTTACACACACACACACACACACTTCAGTTTTTGCTGTGTTTTTAAGGATTCATATTTACCCAATTGAGAGGAAAGAGAAACGTTTAATAACCATGATAAAAGAATCAAACACGTGCTGTATCTCGGCGGAAATAACACGTGTTGCAATCACAGTGAACACCTGCTGTACATCTGTTACTCGACTACTTCACAATGTAGCGAGGCTACAGCTGACATACCTAATGTAGCGAGGCTACAGCTGACACGATACCCAATGCAGCGAGGCTACAGCTGACACTACACCCAATGTAGCGAGGCTACAGCTGACACGATACCCAATGCAGCGAGGCTAAAGCTGACACTATACCCAATGCAGCGAGGCTAACAGCTGACACTATACCCAATGCAGCGAGGCTAAAGCTGACACTATACCCAATGCAGCGAGGCTAAAGCTGACACTATACCCACTGAGGCTACAGCTGACACTATACCCATGTGGCGAGGCTACAGCTGACACCATACCCAATGTGGCGAGGGCTGAGAGGCTACAGCCGACACCATACCCAATGTGGCGAGGCTACAGCTGACACCATACCCAATGTGGCGAGACTACAGCAGTCATTACCTTTGTGGCGAGACTACAGCTGACAGGGAGTGAGGAGAGCTGCAGCAGGGGCTAGTGAGTGGGAGGTAAGGAGGGGGAGGGGTGCAGGTTGGCCTACCGGCAGTGTGATGATCCTACAACAACCAAAACACACACACACACACACACACACACAGTCTACCGGCTACCACTCATCTCTGCCGGAGTGTTTGGAACTGTAGAGGTGGACAAGAAGAGGTGGGGGGATAGTGAGGCAATTAAGGGAGGGGTGGACACTGTAGAACTGACAGGGCAAAGTGTGGTGGTGGTGGTGGACAGGGTGAAGTGGTAGTGGGTAGAGTGAGGTTGTGGTGGGCAGTATAGTGAAGGTGGTAAAGGATAATACAGTGAAGGGGATGGTGGTAGTGAAGGCAGTAGCGGTGAAAATGGTGGTGTTGGTGGACAGGGTGAGGTGGTGTTGGTAAAGATGGTGAGCAATATGGTGATGATGGTGAAGATGGTGGTGGGCAGTATGGTGATGATGAAGATGGTGGTAAAGGTGGTGGTAGTGGAGTGATGCTGGCACCGTGGCACAAAGCTTGGCACCCGCCCAGGACAGTCACTATGCTCCGCCACACCATCTACCACCAAAATGCGGTGCAAAACACAAGTATACCCTACAATATGACGTAGATGGCAGCGAGTTTTTTTTATTTTTTGTTCTTTATGCTGGGAGAGGGGGCAGAGGGGGGAGGGAGGGGGGGAGGAGAGGGAGGGGAGGGGGAGGAGGAGGGGGAGGAGAGGGGAGGAGAGGGGAGGGAGGAGAGGAGGCAGAGAAGAGAGGAGAGAGGGGTCAGGGAGAAAGGGGTGGGAAAAGGAGCAGTGAGGGAGGAAGGAAGAGGGGAGGGGGGGGAGGGGACGGATAGGAGAGAGGAACGGGAGGAGAGAATAGCCAGGAGAGGGCAAAATGACTCAACAGATCAGTATCGTAACACCTACAGTACTGTGAGGTCTTAAAGAGTACTTCATGCACCAACGGTAACCACATCCCACAGTACACAATCTAACACATCAAACTCTCTCGTCTTACAACAAACACAGCTCTTATTATCAGTTTGTAATACCCACGAAAAAAAAAACACACACGGGAGATATTTCGAAGGTTTTAAGTTAGTGAAGCATAAACTCTTAAACATAGTTATCTCCAGACATTATTGTAGGTGATGGTCTACTGCCCACCAACCTACCTCTAGCACCGATTAAATTTACTACGTGTGTGTGTGTACGTGTGTGTGTTCTAGATGATTATCACTCGTGCACACACACACACACACACACACACTAATTCCACAGGTGTTTGTATTGCCTAAGACAAAGTTAGTGGTTCTTAAAGTACGTTGCGTTGATTGTAATAATAGAAGAAACTTTATTATATATAACGAGAAGCGGGCACTACATAATACTACTGGAACTAAGATTACAGGGTTAACACAAGAGGAAAAAGGAGAGGAAACTGATAAAATCCCACAAAGACAAACACTACACTGTTACCTTGGTGAAGACAACAGGGTATACAGTCTTAGAAGAGGTCGACGCGGTATAGTTTGCACCAGAAACTGTTCTTTTATTAATTTATGAACTCTCGATTTTGCATTCGTATGTATATTAGTACTCGATGTCATTATTCTCGATTGAGTTTAGTCACCCACGAAAACATCCTGTCTTGAACTGACTGATTTGGATATTTTTCAAGGGAGGAGGATTTTATGTATCAAGCGTAGACTAAGATAAATTTGTGGTCACCCTTATTTTATGGTGTTGTCCCTTCAGGTGCACAGCAGAAGACCGTGACAAAGGCCGGCTGATCATAACGTGTATACACTCTATCCCCGGCATTGTCTGGCTTCGGTGGGAGATGGTGAACCCAAGACAAAGGTGTCGACACAGGAGCCACGCACCACCCAAGTCATCCCTCCTCCTCCTCCTCTCCCCCTGCTGATGCTGGTAACTGTGACGCCAGGGCTGAAAATTTCGGGTAAAGCGTGAACATCGTGACGTCACACAGATCTGTCGAATTGATCTTGAGTACTGTGACGTCACGCTGAGAACTGATGTCACTCATGAATAATGGGACGTCAAGCTTGAAAGTAAATTGGTGAATGTTACGAGCACCAATCATGACTTGAGGCTACCTTAATACCTCACACGGCATCACCTCACAGATACACACGCTAGAGGTACAGTACAGTGAGTGAGTGGGTGGGTGGGTATGTATAGTACTTGCCCGGTCGTTGGAGAAGATGTCATCGGTATCGTAGAACATACTGCCAGAACACCGCCTTACCTGCAACACAAAAATTACCATCAATACATAACCTATGACACAACTTCCCGGCGAGGGGCAGTTGGGGGAGGACCAGTGCTTGAAAAGAATGTCACGAGAAGAATGTTAGTCCACGTCCCAGCGGAAGGAAGGAAGGAATGGAGGGTGAAGGAAGGAAGGAAGGAAGGAAGGAAGGAAAGAACACACACACACACACACACACACACACACACACACTTCACAAAGAACCCACAACACACAAGGTGGACCACACGCCAGGCACCTTTGCAACAGTGGTAAGAGACAGATCAAAGTGGCGACAGACGATTCATGTACGAGCAAATGACTTTAAAAAGAAGTGAATCAAACACCTCATAGCCGACGCGCTCAAAGGAAGCGGCTGTCAGTGCAACGACGTCCTCTTCGAATCAAGTAGACAACCATAACACACAACAACTGTCTCGTCTTGCACACAGGACGCCATAATGTAAGTGACCCCTTCCCCCCCACACACACAGCATGTTCAATATTAATTATCATAAAGAATAACCTAAACTGCCCCTAACATTATTCTTCTATTATGTAGCCTTAAGTATACGTTAGTACCAAAGATAACAAGTAAATTATACCACAAGAAACACACTGACCACATCAAACGTTCACAACAAATCTTAATTGCAAACTTCTAGAGAGACAGACAGACAGACAGACAGACATTTTACTGTACTCGTCAAGACAACACAACAACACAGGTTCCCACACGTACAATAAATGACTGAGAGAGGAAGCAAAATAAAACACACAAGTAATGGTAACTATTATATGTACATCATATTATAATAGACATCGAATTCGACCTTGTTAAGTCTCCTCCTACAGGTCAACACGCCTGGGAGATGAGGGTGACAACACAAAGTAAGAATTTGGTGGTTCACAGACGTACATGACCCTACAGGAAATACACACTCAGATCCTCAACTCATGCTCATTAAATATCAACTTGTAAAAACAACCAGACAGACGAGATCTTCCTTTAACATGTTGAAGTGACGGCAAGGAAAAAAAAACACTAGTTAAATAATGAACTTGTGTTGTGGGTTATGTGTGGTAGCTGGTGAATGTTGGTTTTGCTAAGAGAGGGTCTCTCTCTCCGTAACATAACCAAAGTCTCCCCACGTTAGCGGAAACACTGTACTACATTGTCACAACACTCGTAACCCCCTCTCTGGTGCTACTCTGTGACGACACTTGATATCCGTTCACTATAACTAGTGATTATCGTTACATTGATAAAAGGGTGTTCACGAGGGAGCTGACTGACTCGGTGTTCCTGGGGTAGCTGGGAGAGGGAAAAAGCAAGACTCGGTGTGTGACTTACGGTGGAGTGAGGTGCGTGGTGCGTGTGGCGGGGCAGGACGCTTCTGGGCCTGTGTTGCGTGGGGCGTTCAGGACACCCCGCCTCCTCCAGCCTGGGGTCCCCAGCAGCGTCCTGGGCGGCCCCGTGCCCTGAGGGCTGCAAGGCCGCTCACCCCACTCACCCTCACACTCCTCCCACCGCCGCCCACCACCTGCACTCCCTCACTCGTCCAGTGAACTTGTGGGCGGGTGGGTCAGGTGGCAGGGCGGTGCGCCGGGACACTGGGGTGGAGGTCGTGGCCGCCAGCACCAAGCCAGGAGCAAGCCGGGAGCGCCGCCACCTGTCGTCTTGTAAGATTCCTGTGGTCCCGCTCCACCGCCTCCACACGCAACACTTTAACATCTCGTGCACGCATCACCTCTGGTCATCTCCCAGCCTCCGCCACACACAAACACACACAAATTTTCCATTGCCATAAAAAAGATAATCCAATGATGCCACCTGCGAAGCCAACCCTTTAAATCTGGCGCTGGGAGGTGGAGGAGGAGGGGTGTGTGGGAGCAGGATGGCGGGTACACACATGGAGCAAATCTGGAGAGCAAGATGGGTGGGACCTGCGGCGGGGCGGCCCGCGTCAGGTGGCACACGCGCCGCCCCGCTCATTACGCTGCCGCCACCACGACCCGCAAGGTTATGGCCGCAACCCCACCGCCGCAATACACAAGGTCAGGGAGCATGGCCGCCACACAGGTCAAGTGGGGGCACCGGCGAGCCACCCACACCACCACAACCTTCACACAGGATCTAACATCTTCATCAACACGCGCCGCCATCCTCTCCCCCTCCCTCCCTCCCTCCCTCCAACACAACTCTCATCACCGCCACATCAGTGCTCAAACAACTCCACATTAGTTTCCTTCAACCCTCGAGAGTTATATATCATCTGTAAGCTATAAATACTATTTTTGCTATACCGAACACCATAACTTTTAAATAACTATTAATAACAATCATAATAATAAGTGCACCGGCTACCCTGTAATTCGCCGATCTTGTGTAATGAGAACATGGCCCTGGTGGCGGCGAGGAGTGGGTTACGGTTCACTCGCCTGGCAGCATGCACAAACTCATAACACTTGGTATGTGACGACGTTTACACCCCGGGATGCTGCACACCCCGGGGACACCAGCCTCCACAACACCAGGTAAGAAAGTAAACGAGAGAAAAAAGAGACAATGGCAAGGAGGAGGAGGAGGAGGGGGAGGGGGTGTTAGCAATACAAGAAGAAGGGATATTGTTCTCTACATAGAAGTCTAACTACTAAAAAGTGGATTTATCTTACTATAAATGGTGGTGAGAATGTTCAGTGCGTGCGTGCGTGCGTGCGTGTGTGTGTGTGTGTGTGTGTGTGTGTGTGTGTGTGTGTGTGTGTGTGTGTGCGTGTGTGTGTGTGTAACTTGTCACCTACACGACTATACATGTACCATCAGTTGGCGCTCCTCCCTCAACACCCTAACAACAAGCTCGTCTCTATTTCCACCGCTTGATTAAGTGACAGAATGCAGGTGATGAAACCTAGCTTGGCCAACATTGCACTACAGGGACTCAATTTCGATAGTGATCCCTTTCCCGGTTCATGAACTGTATTACACCAGCTCATCATAACAACACCACCAACTGAAGCATCCGACTTGGAACTAGAAAGGATGAGCATAATGACTCCCTCCTATATATCGCTGGTCGTGACTCCAACAACACCCACACACAAGACAGGCAGACACAAAAACAATGTTCTACAGTATTATTATAATCAGACTGTCTCTCCATAGATGACCATATTCAAAACCAAATCATTAGAAGAGAGAGAGAGAGAGAGACTGTACTGGTCCTGTCTAAGCACTCGGGGTAGTTAAGGCAGTCGTCACATCACTATGCCAAAAATTTAAATTGCATGTAATCGTCGTCTGAATTACGAGCGCTGATCCAACCTAGTAATTTTTCTGTGACTTATGAGGACCCTTTGGTCGAATGAGTACGTCATGTTTACAGACTCGTACCCAAACATTCTGTCCCGGTGTTTCCAAGACTTAAGCTGGCAAAGACATGGGGTCGCCGTCGGACTCACAAAGGCGCGCACCACAAATATTTCTCATAATTGAAAATGTTAGAACGCACCAGTGCTTGACTTAACCAAGGGCGTATATTATAACATTCAAATCAAAGTAGACAATCTTTATACTCTGCTTCAAATTCCTCTCCCCAACAGCTGCTAATTTACCGCTTATAATTGAGGCAGAGACTTACAGTATGTAATTCTAATATTTTTTGTGTGTTTTAGATTAAGTGACACAGGTGTACAGTATTTTGCACCTTCATTTACCACGGAATATTCACCGTATCAACATCGGGGTCAGAATCTTACTCGGACAAGAGTTCACCTGGAATTTACCTGAAGGTGGTCTCAAGGTGTAACTCCGTGTACTACACTTGCTGTACCACCTACACCTAAGCAACAATACACCATCAAACACTGACAATACAAGACATACAATCCGTAATAACAACACGAACATAACACACACCCCATTACTCCCCTTTTGTGGCCCCCATCACCTGTTCGAGCTACGGTAAAGTAGTGTGTCGTCACGTGTCATAAAACCGGTGACTGTAGCGAGGTAGTGGTGCTCTTTGTTGTGGTGATGAGGACGTGGCAGCAGCAGTGGTGGTGGTATTGTTTGTGGGGATGGTGACGATTTGGTGATGTGTTAGTGGTGACGGTGACAATGTAGTGGTGGTGGTGACGTTGTAGTAGTGGTGGTGGTGATAGTGGTGAAGGTGACGGTTTAGTGGTGGTGATAGTGGTGAAGGTGTGGCAGTAGTAGTAGTGACAGATGTGGAGGTAGTCTGGACACCAGCACGAGGTATACCCAAGAGCCCTGTCCTGGGTGAAAACCATGAAATGAAGCCAGACTGGTTACAGGTGGCGTGGTGTGATGGCGGTAGTGGTGGCGTAGCGTGGCAGTGGTGTGATGGTGCTGTGTAGTAGGGGTAGTGTGGCGTGATGGTGATGATGTGTAGTAGGGGTAGTGTGGCGTGATGGTGATGATATGTAGTAGTGTGGCGTGTTGGTGATGATGTGTAGTAGGGGTAGTGTGGCGTGATGGTGATGATGTGTTGTAGTGGTAGTGTGGCGTGATGGTGATGATGTGTAGTAGTGTGGCGTGTTGGTGATGATGTGTAGTAGTGGCGTGATGGTGATGATGTGTTGTAGTGTGGCGTGATGGTGATGATGTATGGTAGGGGTAGTGTGGCGTGTTGTTGATGTGTAGTAGTGTGGCGTGTTGTATGATGTAGTGTGGCGTGTTGGTGATGTATGGGGTAGTGTGGCGTGTTGGTGATGATGTGTAGTAGTGTGGCGTGTTGGTGATGATGTGTAGTAGAGGGGTAGTGTGGCGTGTTGGTGATGATGTGTAGTAGTGTGGCGTGTTGGTGATGATGTGTAGTAGGGGTAGTGTGGCGTGATGGTGATGATGTGTTGTGTGTGGCGTGATGGTGATGATGTATAGTAGGGGTAGTGTGGCGTGATGGTGATGATGTGTAGTAGTGTGGCGTGTTGGTGATGATGTGTAGTAGGGGTAGTGTGGCGTGATGGTGATGATGTGTTGTAGTGTGGCGTGATGGTGATGATGTGTAGTAGGGGTAGTGTGGCGTGATGGTGATGATATGTAGTAGTGTGGCGTGTTGGTGATGATGTGTAGTAGGGGTAGTGTGGCGTGATGGTGATGATGTGTTGTAGTGGTAGTGTGGCGTGATGGTGATGATGTGTAGTAGTAGTAGTAGTAGTAGTAGTAGTAGTAGTAGTAGTAGTAGTAGTAGTGTTGGTGTGGTGGTGAAGGAGGCGGTGTGGCATAATGATGGTGTGGCGTGATGGTGGCCTGGCCGACAGGAACACCATTCTCATCTTTTTAATTAGTCTTGACCCCATCACACGAATAGCTGTGGGCACATCAACCAAATATAATTATTTAATCAGGCGAAGTTACGTACATTATATAATATACCATGATGAGCGGCGGGATAAAATTCTACAATGATGCATTTTTTGAGAGAGATTAAAGTACATAGCCTGATCCTATGGTAAGAAATGAGGAATAATGGTAAGAAAAAATATTATTGGGGAAAACTTAAAGGGAGGAGGAGGGAGGAGGAGGGAGGAGGAGGAGGAGGAGGAGGAGAGGAGGAGGAAGACGAGGAGGAGGAAGAGGAGGAGAGGAAGGCAAAAACAGACATCAAGATAAAGACGATAATATCCAATCCTGAACCCCCGGAGTTGCATAAACCTGGGGAGGGGGGTCATGGAGGTGAGGTGAGAATTGAGGTGAGGGAGAATTGAGGTGAGGTGAGGTGGTGGGGTGAGACGACAGAGGTGGGGGAAGGGTGAGGGAGAGGGGTATCACTTGAGACAGAGGCACAGAAGTCTTGGGAGTCGAGGGTCATGGTCGCCTACCCTCAGACACTATGACGTCACCTTAACTGATTAAAGTAAAGTTAAGTTAAGGTTCGGTGACGTCAGAATTACAATTCACTGCCTGACAGAGACATACAACACCTCTAGCCACACACTGTACACCTCACAACATACACACAACATCTCTAGCCCACACACACAACACCTCCTGACCACACACACACAACCCACAACCTACACACAGCCCACACTCTGCCCACACACACCTCACAACCCACACACACAACACAACCCTCCTAACCTACACACACACAACCCACACACACACACCTCACAACCTACACACACAACACAGATGACATAATGGACACGCAATGCCCAATCACTCTGAAATTCCAACCTCATCTTCCATACAATTTTCCAGCGTGGCTCATACAGGCGGGTAAATCGATCTGCCAGGTTAGACACGTCAAGGGAACATGATAACGCGGTGGGGGCACGTCAACAGTCAGACGGCCGGCAGACGATGGTAATTACAGCCGTCGAGGAAGAGCAAGGAGAGCACACACATTTCCTCGTTTAATATAACTAGCGAAAAAAAAATACTTTAGAGAAAGATAAAATAAATTAAAAATGAATTATTTATCTATATTTTTTTAGCATCTCGATATGAGGAAAATATTCACAAGAAAAAAAAAACACATCACCTGAAGAATCTAATTACGTCGAGGTAAATCTTCAAAATGACCGAGAAGTGACTGGCACACCTTCAGTCCCTCCTTCATGACTCCAGCAATATAACATAACACTGTAGCACCTGTAATTTGACTCGTACATTACTTCTTTTCCTCAACGTCATGGAACAGTCAAGACCTTTATGACTACCGTGGCATTTAGAGAGAGATACGAACAGTTAAAACGACTGACATTTCAAGATGAGAATGAATAAGCCCCACGGAACGACAGAGAGACAGACACACTGACGGACAGGATGATTACTATACCTCTCATCAAGTCCGGGGATTCAGTGTAAACCAAAAAAATATGGGTACAAGATGAGTGAGTGGGGACAAGCGATGCGAGCAGTGAACGTGTAGAAACATAAATATTACGTGCTTGGTGATATTCGTTTGGTGATATAAGAATACGCGTGTGTGTGTGTGTGTGTGTGTGTGTGTGTGTGTGCTATGCAAGACGTGGTTCAATGTTCATACATCTCAGAGACCAATAAATAACTCCTGTACTTACCGAGTGTTCTGTATCGTACACATGAATGTCTGGCTGTATGTGAAGCTGACAGGACGGATACAGCAGTGAGATGTAACTGAAAGAGAGCCGCCGGAACTTGAGGTAAACACTGCACAAACTACCTGTACGACGCTCCCCCTAATCTTACATTGTGCTTCATGTATAACAACGGTCACATTCATCAGAGCCGACACAGAAAAATTAATATAGAACGAATGTCAAGAGACTGAGAACATGAGCATGATTACCAGACGTGAGGGCATGTTAACTGGCAACAGGTATGACAGCTGTTGAGTGGGTGGGGTGGGTGGGTGAGGGAGAGTGGGTAATGAAGGTGGTGATGGAAGTGGGGGGGGGGGGGGTGTATGCATTCGCAGTCCGCCTCACCCACTTGCAGGGTTAACGAGACCTCATTAATAAGTGCATGGAAGTTCCCTCATCACTCAATGACAGACAGCATGACACTGCCATGACAGGCATCAGGTCTACCACTCGCACCTTTACACACGCAACATTAATCCTATTACCCTAACAGCGAACAACATGGATTTGTAAGTTCCAGGATTTAAGAGGAAACGGCACACATGGTCAACGACTCCTACCACTGAAACAATGCAACAGCGATCAAGTAACTAAAATCGGTGATAAGTACAGGAGACCGTAAAGTAAAAGAAAAAAAGAGGAAATTACAGCTAAAAATGAAAACAAATGAGGAAGAGGAGATAAAGACCACTAATAAGTCAAGGAAGGAGAACATAAAGGAAGGAGAACAAAGCCAGCAACAGATGACCTCCGTCCAACATCAATTATTACATCTCCGCCTCCCGACTCCTCCCACCAAATAGTTGTAAGTGACGTTACAGGAATATTTGGCGCATATGGTGGGTCCCAGAGTAGCCACGGGCGATACATGACGTTAAAAGTGAGCGGCTGGCCAGGCTGTGGGGCCCCGCCTGAGTGAGGCCACACCAAACGACATGACTTAAGAGAACAGGCTGAGTATTATGACCGAGGCACCAGACTGAGTGACATGACCGAGGCACCGGACTGAATAACATGACATGACCGAGGCACCAGACTGAATAACATGACCGAGACACCAGACTGAATAAGATGACATGACCGAGGCACCAGACTGAGAGATGATGATCGAAGCACCAGAATGACATGACATGACCGATGCACCAAGAGATATGATGACCGAAGCACCAAACTGAATGACATGGCATGAGCGAGGCACCTGACTGAGAAAGATGATGACCGAGGCACCAGACTGAGAAAGATGATGACCGAGGCACCAGACTGAGTGACATGACCGGGGACACCAGACTAAATGACATGGCATGGCAGGGCGAAGATGATGATGACCGAAGACGCAGACTGAGAGATGATGATGATCGAAGCACCAGACTGAATGCCATGACATGACCTGGGCGCAGACACGAGAGATGATGACCAGGGCGCTTAGACTGACTGAATGACATGACCGAGACACCAGACTGAATGACATGGCATGAGCGAGGCGAGAGATGATGATGACCGAGGCACCAGACTGAGTTAGATGACATGACCGAGGCACCAAACCGAATGACATGACATTACTGAGGCACCAGACTGAGTTAGATGACATGACCGAGGCACCAGACTGAATGACATGACCAAAGCCAAACTGAATGACATGACCAGGTTTAAGGCGGGGTCAACACACCGAGATGAGGATGAGGAGTCACGCTGAGAAGGGACCCAAGCAAGACCTGGGTGGAGCTACTATGGTACGGTGGGGCAATAGCTAGGGCGTGGCTAGGGCAAGAGTTAAGGGTACAGTGGGGGGCAATAACTAAGACGCCTTAGACAGGGGGAAGGTGATTACAAAGGAGGGCAATAACTAGGGTGGGGGATTGGGGTACACTGCAAGGGGAGGGGGGCAATAAATAAGGGCAAGACTGGGCATGAGTAAGGGGGGGGGTAGAGGCAGGAGCGACCATCACCACCACAATCCACGACAGGGCGGGGCTAGAACGGTCTGGGTCAGATTCCTAATGATTCGTACCTCATATTCTCTCTCTCTAAATGAGTGAGACGGCACCTACCTGATTCACTTAAGCTAGGATACACTGGTCACCGCGCAGCAGGGTGTGGGGGCAGGTCAAGCCACAGTCGAAAAATGAACATGTGTGTGTGTGTGTGACAGAGAGGCACACAACAGGAGACACATATGAAGGATAACTCGCCAGGTCCCCCCAGCTTCATGTGTACCGTATTTTTTTGCCGGGAAGGTTGGAGGAGCCTGAGGCAAGTGCACCAGGTGACGACCGTCCAACCCGTGTCCGTCCTCCCTCCCTCCCTCCCTCCTCGGCCTCCTCTTCTCTGACCTCCGATCACTCTGCTACCTCCTCTATGACCTCCCAGTCACCCCTTTCCCTCCTCTATGACCCCGGGTTCTCCTAAGTAACTCTTCCCGACCTCCAGACACCCTCCCCAATCCCTCCCCAACTTCAGGCCACTGTGCTGCCTCTCTCCTGATTCCTAAATCTCACTAAAAACTTCCAAACGAGACTATGAGCCAGGTCATGGTCAAGGGACCATAACACCAGCCAGGTCATGGTCAAGGGACCATAACACCAGCCAGGTCGTGGTCAAGGGACCATAACACCAGCCAGGTCGTGGTCAAGGGACCATAACACCAGCCAGGTCGTGGTCAAGGGACCATAATGCCAGCCAGGTCGTGGTCAAGGGACCATAACACCAGCCAGGTCGTGGTCAAGGGACCATAATGCCAGCCAGGTCGTGGTCAAGGGACCATAACACCAGCCAGGTCGTGGTCAAGGGACCATACCACCAGCCAGGTCGTGGTCATGGGACCATAACACCAGCCAGGTCGTGGTCAAGGGACCATAACACCAGCCAGGTCGTGGTCAAGGGACCATAACACCAGCCAGGTCGTGGTCAAGGGACCATAACACCAGCCAGGTCGTGGTCAAGGGACCATAACACCAGCCAGGTCGTGGTCAAGGGACCATAACATCAGCCAGGTCGTGGTCAAGGGACCATAACACCAGCCAGGTCGTGGCCTCCGGTGCAAAATAATATTATCTTTCCTTCAATATTAAATAAATGCAGGAAGCTGGACCATAAACTCTGGAGGGAAAGTGTGGTGGCGAAGATGATGATCCTCGCCCTCTCTTGTGTTGGTGGTGGTGACCTGTGGTGATGGTGTCCAGTGGTGGTGATGTTGGTGTGGTGGTGGTGATGATGTTAATGATGGTGTCTTGTGGTGGTGATGTTGGTGTGGTGGTGTGTGGTGGTGGCTGTGATGGTGTGTAGTGGTGGTTTCTTATTCGCTAAACTAATTAACTGTACTCAAGGGGTCAAGGCATCGTACTCAAGGGATCAAGTCATTGTACTCCAGGGGCCATAATCGTACTCCAGGAATCAAGACATCGTACTCCAGAGATCAAGACATTGTACTCCAGGGGCCATAATCGTACTCCAGGAATCAAGACATCGTACTCCAGGGATCAATACATCGTACTCCAGGGATCAAATCATCGTACTCCAGAAGTCAAGACATCGTACTAAAGGGATCAAGACATCGTACTCCAGGGGTCAAATCATCGTACTCCAGAAGTCAAGACATCGTACTACAAGGATCAAGACATCGTACTCCAGGGGTCAAATCATTGTACTCCAGAGGCCAAATCGTCGTCCTCCAGGGGTCAAATCATCGTACTCAAGGAGCCAGAGGACCACTGGGGAGGGAGGCTGATGGTGTAAATAGCCCGACACTGAACCTTGATAATGACGAGAGACAGAGAGCAACAGCGAGCCACGGTGATGACACGAGAGTGGAGCCGTGAAGGTATGTATCAGAGAGAGTTGAGGCATGACGGTAAGACTCGGAGCCATAAGATCACACTGCAATAAACTATAAAGATCACACAGAGTTTACCATCAAGATCACACAGTGTTTACCATCAAGATCACACAGTGTTTACCATCAAGATCACAGTGTTTACCATCAAGATCACACTGTGTTTACCATCAAGATCACAGTGTTTACCATCAAGATCACACAGTGTTTACCATCAAGATCACACAGTGTTTACCGTCAAGATCACACAGAGTTTACCATAATGATCACACAGTGTTTACCATCAAGATCACGAAAAGTTGGCCATAAAGATCACACTGTGTTTACCATCAAGATCACACAGTGTTTACCATCAAGATCACACTGTGTTTACCATCAAGATCACACTGTGTTTATCATCAAGATCACACAGTGTTTACCATCAAGATCACACAGTGTTTACCATCAAGATCACACAGTGTTTACCATCAAGATCACACAGTGTTTACCGTCAAGATCACACTGTGTTTACCATCAAGATCACACAGTGTTTACCGTCAAGATCACACTGTGTTTACCATCAAGATCACACCAGGCTTACTATCAAGATCACACAGTGTTTACCATCAAGATCACACAGTTTTTGTTTATCAGAAGACTATGTCAATACCGACTATTCAGCCAATAGCATCAAGATCACACTGTGTTTCACATAAAGATCACACTGTGTTTACCATCAAGATCACACAGTGTTTACCATCAAGATCACACTGTGTTTACCATCAAGATCACACTGTGTTTATCATCAAGATCACACAGTGTTTACCATCAAGATCACACAGTGTTTACCATCAAGATCACACAGTGTTTACCATCAAGATCACACAGTGTTTACCGTCAAGATCACACTGTGTTTACCATCAAGATCACACAGTGTTTACCGTCAAGATCACACGGGGCAGATGCATCTCACGCAGCGTTTAAGACAAGGAAACAAAAAATAATTACAAACCGAACCACAACAAAGACGAAGACACAAAGACAGTGAAGTATGGACAGAGGAAAAAAAAAGGAGGCATTAAAATGACAGGAAAATATACAATAACACAAACATTCACTGGCAAAAGAGAGAAAAGAGAACAGGAATAGAAAAGAGAAACGAGAGGAGAAGAGATAAAGAAAAGAAAGAGAGAGAGAGAGAGAGAGAGACGCTGTGGTGGTATGTGGCGCAAAAGAAATATTGGACAGCGACGACCGTAACGTGAGCAATCGTAGGGAATTATTGTGCCAACTTTGGCCGCCGGGGGACGACACACGGCCCTGATGAGTCCCCCCCCCCCCACCGCTGCTACTCTCCACACCTTCCGACACCCAATGTACACACACGCACATCAGAAAGCGCATCGTCCTCAACAGCAAATTTATATGGAATTCTTCTTCGTCTTCCTCGTCGTCTCCTTCCTCGTCGTCTTCTTCCCCTTTTTCCTTCCTCTTCCACCCTAACCTAACCTAACCCTTCCAAAAAGCGATAGAGTAAATATAACATAATCTTTAGGTGAAATAAGGCTGGGGTTGAGATTCTTCAGGTGCCCCCCCAGAAACAAAACAAGGCGCAAGACTTCTTGGGGACGTTTTTCTTATTTCAACTTCAGTCAACATTAATTTACCTACAATATACTGTCTTAGCTGGACGGGTAGAGAAGTTGTATACAATTAAAACAACGACAACAGACAGGGAGACTCATTTACAACTACGAGAGGAACATGGGACAGATGTGTAAATAGTAGTGAGGATAATGAGTTAGATAAGACAGGTGAGGATGAGGGAGAGGAGAGGTGGTGGAGAGGGAGAGGTGGAGGTGAAGGAGAGGAGAGGACAGTTGTCACCCTCCCTGTCACAGTACACGTGGCCTCCCTCGTCAACACCCACCCCCCGTCAACGCCTCACCGTCACCCTCATGTTCACACACAAACACTACTTACTATACATGACACATCCTGTACACCCCTAACGTTTACCTGGTGTCGATTACGGCTGCGGGTCCCAATAGTCCCCAACCTGGCCAAACGGAACTGAGAACCGTAAATGGTTAGATATAAGTCGGGGCCTATTTGGACTGATGTGCATTACGACTGGGGGGCCCATTGAGCAACGACCGGGGCCTATTCGATCAGTAACCTCGATTCATATGGTCTGCTCTTGCTACCCTAGCTGCTCCCCGCATGATCCTATCAACCAGACTGTTCCTACCTGCAGATTATCCCGTCGTTTTTTTTTAAATACTTGGGTGTGGTGACAGATCTCCTATACTGAGTACTTTACATTTGTCCACAATGAATTTCATCTGCCATTTTTTAGACCATTCGAAATTTTTTTTAGATCTTCCTGTAGTTTTGCGGAGTTTTCGTCAGATTTAATTACACGCCCTATTTTAGTGTCATCAGCAAATTTAATTATGTTGCTCTCTACGCCGATATCTATGTCGTTTATGTATATAATAAATAATAGTGGTCCAAGTACTGAGCCTTGGGGAACTCCGCTAGTGACGTCCCTCCAAAGGGTTTAGTGCCGTTAATGCTCACTCGCTGTTTCCTGTCCTGTAACCACGCCCCAATCCATTTTAGAATATCTCCCTTTTTTTTACGGGGATTAGCCCACCGGGGGACAGGTCACTGACCCACATCAGGGCCTGGGGGGGGGGCGAAAATGTAATAATAATAATAATAATAATAATAATAATAATAATAATAATAATAATAATAATAGTAAAGAACCATAAAGAAATACAAAAGTGAAAAAAATGATCAAAAGTGAGAAACAATACTGTAAATGTATGTTGTGTTGTTAATAGTAAGTGAAACAATTGAGACCCTGCAATTGTGTGTAATTGAGGCAGAAAGTCAGATCAGCAACCTGGGACTTGGTCACAATTTTTGTGATGCCATACAGCAGCAGGGTCTACCATAGACAACACATTATTCTTCCAATATCTTCCCAGGCGGCAGTACCTCCCTGTTTGGTAGCTGCCTAATGCCTACTACCTAATGCCAGGGGCCTCCACTTTTCTTATTAGTCTTTCGTGGGGGACTCTGTCGAAGGCTTTGCTAAAGTCGAGATATACCACATCATAATTGTGCCCACAACAAGTCACCCAAACCACTAACTGACTCACTATTTCTCCCAATATGAGTCACCCACACCACTAAATGATTCACTATTACCCACAACAGGTCACCCACACCAATGACTACTATTACCCCCAACATGAGTCACCCACACCACTCACTAACTGACTCATTACTACCCCCCAACATGAGTCACCCACACCACTCACTAACTGACTCACTATTACCCACAACAGGTCACCCACACTACTGACTACTATTACCCCCAACATGAGTCACCCACACTACTGACTATTACCCCCAACATGAGTCACCCACACCACTAACTGACTCATTACTACCCCCCCAACATGAGTCACCCACACCACTCACTGACTCCATTACTACTTTCCCCAACATGAGTCACCCACACCACCTCACTGACTCACTATCACTCCACAGCAGGTCACCCACACTACTGACTCATTACTACCCCCCAACATGAGTCACCCACACTCACTCACTAACTGACTCCACTATTACCCCCAACATGAGTCACCCACACCACTCACTAACTGACCTCACCATACCCACAACAGACTCACCCACACTACTGACTACTATTACATTCTCAAACATGAGTCACCAACATTCACTTGACTATTACTCCCCCAAACATGAGTCACCCACACCACTAACTGACCCACATTACCCAAGGCCAGTCACCCACACCACCACTAAAATGGACCTATTATTACCCCCAACATGAGTCACCCAGCACCACCCACTGACTCCAATACTATTACCCCACAGCAGGTCACCACACTGACTCATTACTACCCCCAACATGAGTCACCCACACCACTCACTAACTGACTCACTATTACCCCCAACATGAGTCACCCACACCACTCACTGACTCACTATTACCCACAACAGGTCACCCACACTACTGACTACTACTACCCCCCAACATGAGTCACCCACAATCTCTCCCCTCTCCCCAACACCCCGCCAAGCCCCACTACCTAACTGCCTCTTCCATTATTCATGTGGGTAGGTACAGTAATTACTCTCGTCGCTAATTACCTCCAACAGCATACTACCCTAAAAAAAAAATAAGGTAATGGCACCGTGTATCAATTAACCTCCCCTAACTATTAAAACATACCATTAACTTCATCGCCACTAACCACTTGTTTACTAGTGCTAATAACTACCAGACCACTAATTATCCATACCAATAACTACTCATCATTAGAAATCAAACTCACATTAGCAGACAAATTTAGGTGTTTTTTTTTTGTGAGTCCAATGGGTAAAGTTTGTACATAATATATATATATAGTCCATAGTTGTCTACCTTAACTAAATAACTAACGACTCAGCCATCATTAACAACCACCCCCTTAATAATAACTACATCATTAAACCATTCCCAGCCCACACCTACTTATACACCATTAACTAATATGCAAACCAAAACAACACCATAACTAGTCACCCTTACCATTAACCACCCCCTTGACCTTTAACCCACACTAACACAACCCGTGCCCATAACCACTCCCACACTGACACAACCCACACCCACAGTGACACTCCGCCACTGTAGCTAGACAATGATGGTGAACACACTGGTTATACCAACACCAGACACTTACCCACTAACACTGCTACACCACGCCTCACTATACGACCTCCCTACACGACCTGTCCTTACCTGTAAACAAAAGAGATAAATATATAAATAAACAAACATAAATAACCACGAATGAACACAATACATATTAATGGTTTATGTTTTCATTGACTATATATAATAATTAGTGTCTTCGTATTAACATGTCTAGCGGCGGGAAATTACTTGAATATAAACAAACGGAGAGAATGAGTGTTGTGGTTAATGCCAAGATGATTATAAGTACAGTACAATGATCCTGAACCCACGCATAACACCCTCCCCTCCCCACCCCACCCCTACCCTCTTCCCCACCCTTCCACTCCCCTCTCATTGATTATTCCGTTACTTGTGCCAATTAATCAGCCCCTCTGCTTCGGCTCCTCAAAAGAAGTGATGAATAATTTTCCACAGATTATAAGTCGTATTCCTTCCTTCCTCCCCCGCAACACCGTGGAGTGGATACCAGCTGGCGCCCCTCCCCACCACAACACTCAACCGTCACCAACCATGCAAACGCAACACCCACAACACCCGGTCGCTCATAGAGTAATAATTATGCGTTACTTTGGCCAAAAACAAACCACGTATCGAACAAGTTTCAGCAATACATTATACAGTATTAATTAGTGTAACTTATAACAGACAACACACAAAATGGGGAGAAAAAATATGTCATTCAAGACCAAACAATGCAAAACACACAACTGACAATACCACAACACATGATTTGCAGCGCCTCAGACACACCAAGCTCGAGTGTAACAGGGTTGGGTAGGTCTACTTGGCAATACACCTTTAAGGAGTAAGAACCACAGCAACAGGTAGAACAAGAACAAGGGGGTAACAGTCTACCCATCAACCCAGCACCAGGTAGCTTCTTCCATCATGGCCAACTAACTAACTACAAGACCCCCCCAGGTAATAAAACAAAGAAGTGTGCCGGCACGCTGGAAACTATTATAACTCAGGTAAATATGACATAATTATAGGCTTAGTCCTTTATGTAGCTGGTTATGGTGGGGACGGGTTCTACCTCACCGGACACACATCCGCTTGGTGGCCTCCCCAAGGTGACGCTGCTCCACCACCACCACCACCACCACACTCATCATCTCTTACTCTAACATAAACCACCAGCATCCCCACTACCTACCCACACTTCCTGCCTCCCTCCACACATAAAAACTCCTCCTATACCAATCAACCATCCCACAGACACCACAGTTGATCAATAACTAAACACCCACACTACCACCCTCACCACCATCCACACTACCACCCTCACCACCGTCCACACTAACACCTTCACCACCATCCACACTACCACCCTCACTACCATCCACACTAACACCTTCACCTCCATCCACACTACCACCCTCACCACCGTCCACACTAACACCTTCACCACCATCCACACTACCACCCTCGCCACCATCCACACTACCACCCTCACTACCATCCACACAACCACCTCACCATCCACACACCCACCCTCCACTACCATCCACCTACCACCCTCACCTCACTACCATCCACCATCCACCACCCTCACTACCATCCACTACCCACCCTCCTCCATCACACTACCACCCTCACTACCATCCACACTACCACCCTCACTACCATCCACACTACCACCTTCACCACCATCCACACTACCACCCTCACCACCATCACTTGTACACTTCCCACATCCCCCAACTTCCCATAACGTCCCACACCGCCCCAACTTCTCACACCCTTACCACCCACACCCCCTCCCCAGCAGCCGCCACACTCAGCCACCCTAATCCCAATCTTCATCTCTAAGCCACACCCCTTCTCCTTGGCCTCACCAACAGCAGCCTCCCAGTCACACCGAGGACACATCTTCTTCTTCCTCCCCTACAAGTTATCTACATCTCTTCCTAATAGGAGTTTATTGACGGTGTGTGTCTGTGTGTGTGTTTGTAGGTGTGTGTATTGTGTGTGTTTGGTGTGTGTATACAGTATGTGTGTATGCGTATGTGTGATGTGTGTGTGTGTGTGTGTGTGTGTGTGTGTGTGTATAGACTACCAACACGACAAAGCCAGAGGAATAGCAGCCTGTCTGACACCTTGAACACTGGCGAGTGGTATGCTAGAGGAGGGAGGTGAGGGGGAGAAAGGGGAAGGGGAGAAGAGGAGGAGGGTAGGGGGAGGAGGGTAGGGGGAGAAGGGGAGAGGAGGAGAGGGGAGAGAAATAAATGACACCAACATGACTGAACACTTTTCGCACAAGACATCTGCAATAATGCGTTTATCCGCCCCACGACCACTCTCCCCCCTCCACCATACAACCACAATTACTTTATTTGTGTACACCAGGAGTCGTCAACAAAGCTATCGTGATCAGCAGTATACCGTCACCCCTCTGTTCCTCTTTTTCTTCTTCCCCCTTCTCTCTTTCTTCATCTTCCTCCTCCTCCTCCTCTTATTTAACATCCTCCCCCTACTCTCCTTCTTCATCTTCCTACTCCTTCTCTCCCTTTTTTCTTCCTCCTCCCACCTCCTTATTATTCTTCCTTCTTCTTCCTCCTCCTCCACCATCAGCACCAAAAGATCAAACTAACCTAAACCTAACCTAACCAAAACACAAACAATAAGGAGCCATAAAAAGACAAAACAACCTGGACAATTAACTAAACCAAATCTATTTCGAGAGGGTGAGGGAGGGGGTGAGGTGAGGTGAGGAGGGTGAGGAGGTGAGGAGGGAGGTGAGGAGGTGAGGTGAGGTGAGGGTGAGGAGGGGGTGAGGGGGGAGGAGGGGGGTGAGAGGGGGGGTGAGGTCAGGAAGTGATAATGAAAACGCATTGGCAAATCGGCAATAGAGTCAACACCACCTTGATGCCCAACAAAATGCGTTCCAGGTGGGTCTCTCGCTCTCTGTAAGGAAATTCGCGCATCTGTTGTCCTAGAACTAGATACCCTCCCTTCCTTCCTCCTACCTGTTAGACTGAGAACTAGGTACCCTCCTTTCCTTCCTCCTACCTGTTAGACTGAGAACTAGGTACCCTCCCTTCCTTCCTTCCTTCCTCCTATCTGTTAGACTGAGAATTAGGTACCCTTCCTTCCTTCCTCCTACCTGTTAGACTGAGAATTAGGTACCCTTCCTTCCTTCCTCCTACCTGTTAGACTGAGAGTGGGTACCCTCCCTTCCTTCCTCCTACCTGTTAGACTGAAGAGAACTAGGTACCCTCCTCCCTTCCTTCCTCCTACCTGTTAGACTGAGAACTGAGTCCTTCCTTCCTTCCTCCTACCTGTTAGACTGAGAATTAGGTACTACCTGTTCTTCCCTTCCTCCTACCTGTTAGACTGAGAATTAGGTACCCTTCCTTCCTTCCTCCTACCTGTTAGACTGAGAACTAGGTACCCTCCCTCCCTTCCTTCCTCCTACCTGTTAGACTGAGAACTAGGTACCCTCCCTCCCTTCCTTCCTCCTACCTGTTAGACTGAGAACTAGGTACCCTCCCTTCCTTCCTTCCTCCTACCTGTTAGACTGAGAACTAGGTACCCTTCCTTCCTTCCTCCAACTTAAACACCATAAGAGCTTGAGAAAGACAGTCTAGCATTGCCCTCTCAATTTAGGACTGGGAACACAAAACTATTTATTACACATATATTATTCCTAATTCTAATATATTACATCACAACTGGTGAATTAGAAAATAAATATTAATACTGGTAGTGAGAATCTAAACAAAAAGATATTAATTGCTGGATTTTTTTTATCAATATGAACTACTATAAATTATAAAGTGTTTCGCTATTTGTGTCATTTAAATTACTTTGTAAGAATGGAGCTTTTTAAAACAGCCGTATTTGGAGAGAGAGAGACTAATCCTCGCTGATACAAGGTTCGCCAACACCACCACTCAAAACACCTCAGCCACTAGCTAGCTCTACCCCCACTAGTCACCTGCCCACACGCTAATTAACCTCCGTTGGCTAACTAGCGACGCCCCTGCTCTAACTTACACGTGGACGAGTTACATCTCCCACCGATACATAAACACAGTATCCATTGATGTCCAGGCTCGTCTCTGTACCCTATCAACATGCTGTATAACTATGTAATTAGCCTATGTATTGTCATCAAACAGTCTATAGGGTAGTTATTAATGTCTCTTAAGTTCAATCTTATCCCTGAAGACATTTACTTAAATTTCCTTTGATCAATATATCAAGAAGATCTGCAATATTGTTTTAAGTTCATTAATAATCTCTAGTCACACGTACTTATATTTGTCAACTCGTCGTAAGTCCACTTTTAACCTCTATTAAAAAATATTTAAGTGTAATAGTTGCAGTGGGAGTTTTCCTTTAAGTGAAGGTGAAAAAAGTGGTGGTGTTGAAGGAGAGTGGTGGAGGAGAGCAGTGGAGTGGTGGAGGAGAGCAGTGGAGAGTGGTGGAGGAGAGCAGTGGATAGAAGTGAAGAGTAGTGGATAGTAATAAGAGTGGTGGAGAGTAGTGGAGGACAGTCGTAAAGAGTGGTGGAGGGGAGTGATGGAGAAGAGTAGTAGAGAGTGGGCAGGAGAGTGGTGGAGGAGAGTAGTGGAGGAGAGTGGTGGAGGCCCAGCTCTACACACAACATATCCTCCCCCTCCACACTTGTACTTTCCCACCAGTTAACTCCACCGTCTTTACGTCACATAAACAACGCGACACGAACATAACTGACAAAGTCGTTCGCCAGAGACATAACTTCCTGAACTAACTACTCGCAAAAACTAATTTTAAATACAAAAGTTTTCGGTGCGAGAGAAAAAAAAATTATATATACTGTATATACTGCTATTTGGTGAGGCTTAGTAGGCGATCCAGTTTTTTTTCTCTGAAGTTATTGATCCAAAGAGCGAGATGAGCAATTCTCGACATAGTTTTCCTGCCACGGTGATAATGGTTCCGGTTACACACACACACACGGTGGCAGCCCAGTTACCGATTTACTTTCAATGCCAATAAAACTATTCCGCTTTGAGTCAACTTGTTATCGTGCCTGCAAACACGCAAACCTAATACACGGGATCACTTGAACTAGTAAAACAAAAACATATACAAGTCTTACATAAAATAAAATCACATAATCGATAAACATCTGCACCTGCAAATTTCTAGAATTAAAGGAGAAAACACCTGTGACTACGACCCAGAAATAAGTCAACACATCACAGTACGCAATATGGTTTAACGACCTGAGTTTAAGCTTATTTACAGCTAAGACACCATCAGTACTGAAAGCATTGACCAACACACCCACCCCATCAATACTACTACTACTTTAGTCTTGAGAGCCAGTCATCAGTAACTTAGCACCCAGAAACTTATAAAAGTATTTACATTAGAACTTTGCCCTTGATCTCGGTGTCAGACAAGCCTCACTGACTCGGGACCTCAAACTACTACTACTACTTTTATTTTTTGTGGCCTCCAGCCTCTCCCAATAGCCACACCTTCGCTGCTACTACTACTACTACTACTACCACCATTACTACTACTTTTTAACGTGGCCTCCAGCCTCCCCCAATAGCCACACTTTCGCCGCCATTCTATTACCTTAAAATTAAATATCTTAGTGCAACAGTAGCTACCTTAGCTGTGTTGAGTTAGTTAAGCCGCAGATCTATGCGGCATTCAGTGATTGTTGCCTCATAGTCAATATCTGCGACTGTTGTCGGCTTTGGGGCCGAAGATCTCGTTCCCCTGAGGCAAAGCAATGCAGACCTAAGCAGGGACGATAGTCGACATCTCAACCAGGCTGCTGCTTCTGTTCGGATAACAACTCTGCCAGTCTTGCATAGAAACATCTTGCACTTGGTCCCATCCCACCAGAGGTTGTGAACACCAGAGGAGTGAAGCTGCCTTGATCAACATTCTGAATTCTTTCCCCTTCGCACTGTTCTTGTCATTCTCGTTCCTCTTGTGTGCAGCATCGAGAGCTACTACTACCACTATTACTACTACTTACTATTACTACCGATGGTAACCTTCCTTTTCGCCCAAGTGATTACCCATAAATCACCCAATCAATCATTGTCATCATCGACCTGACGGCAGCCTGCTCTGGTGGTGGAGGAGGGAAGAACAGAGACAGGAGTACTCACCGGACCCACGTTTATCACACACACACCTTGTCAGCCAAGACATCCCAGCAAAATACCGATTAAACGCTTTCATCTCATATCTGCAATGCTGAATAATGATAACACACAAGACACATTACTCACCCAACAACATACCACAGACCCCTAACCGCTTTTACTGTACAATAAATAAAGTGATTGGTTCCAGAAAGCTAATACAGTACCGTAAGAGTTCGATAAATTCAGTGCCCACAGCGTCCCACATACAGTACATACATACATACATACATATACAGGGGGTACATGCACACACATACACACATACAGACACATACATACTACATATAACCTTTAACTTTTACTCCCGACAAATAAACTCAGATGCCAAAAAAAAAAAAAAAAAAAAAAAACCACTCGTTGATTGGTTATATATTCAGCATCTCTATACATTATCCCAATCAGCTGACACACTTCTTGGTTGACACAGCATGAATAGTATGGGATAAGAGACACCTACCAAACAGGACAGCACTTGAGCAGACACGTATTTCACAGGGTATATAATAACGCCTGGACTAATGACCGTATCCTGTACTATCACCAGAGGATCATCACAGAGAGGGGTGTGTGTGTAGTCTGTTCAGAGAGTATTATGCCACTTAACTATTATAATACATCGTCATAACCAAAAAATAACAGAGAAGAGAATGAAAGAAGCGGTTGATTATCATACACGTATTAGATATTTATGACCTGAAGCTGGACACCAAATTTGGGTTAGGTCCACAAAGCCTTTCACGTGTTATTTGAAAAAGGAAAAACATTGCTAACAGACGGACGGACGAACTGACCAACAACAAAAACCACACAATAAGTACAAAAAACGGACGAAAAAGGACGAAAACAAGTACGAAAAACAAAAACAAGTACCAAATAACAACGAAAACAAGGTACGAAAAACAACGAAAACAAATACGAAAAACACCGAAAACAAGTACGAAAAACACCGAAAACAAGTACGAAAAACACCGAAAACAAGTACGAAAAACACCGAAAAGATAAACCAAAACACGATACCTTTACTCATGACCTCCACTCTCGAAGGTCCTCAACACAACACTCGCTACCTAAGACCATAAGCATTAAAAGTAACTTCCCTAATAAGAGATGATTGGCGTTCAGATAAAGCATTCGGGGAGGAGGAGGGAGAAGGAGGAGGGGAGGGAGGAGGAGAGAAAGAAGGGAGAAGGTAGACGAGGAAGAAGAGGAGGAAGAAGAAACCTGTCTTACCCCCACCCCACCCAAAAAGTGAGCTTCTACCGCCACTGAGAACCTAATAAACATACAGTACAACTAAGTACCATTAACAGAGTAAATTACTCATATTAGCCCCAAACACCTTTATGGGGGAGGAAGAGGAAGGAGGAAGGAGGAAGGAGGAAGGAAGGAAGGAGGAAGGAGGGAGGGGGGAGGGAAGGGGGAGGAGGGAGAGGGGAGGGAGAGGGGAGGGGGGGTGCCACTTCCTAATAACTCAAGGGCAGTAATTATATAACACACAAGTCATATGAATCACAAGACTCAAGGCATGAACTCTGAGAAGCCGGTCAGGACCCCCGGTGGAGAGAGAAGGAAAAGGGGAGGTGTTGAGAAGTGAGGGTAGGTGAGGTACTGAGGGAGCTGATCACTAGAGGGAGCTGATCACTAAACTACAGAGGAGGCTGATCACGACACTGATCACTTGTATAGAGGGAGCTGATCACTAAACTACAGAGGAGCTGATCACTAAACTACAGAGGAGCTGATCACGACACTGATCACTTGTATACAGGGAGCTGATCACTTCATTGATGTGGGAAAATGCGGGAGCCCAAAGATTGACCTAAGAGAGCTGATGGTAGTGGGGAGGAGGAGGAGGGCGTGGTAGTGGGAAGTGGTGTGGTGGTGGCGGGTGTGTGGTGGTGGTGGCGGGTGGTGGTGGTGGTGGCGGGTTGTGTGGTGGTGGTGTGGTGGTGGTGGCGGGTGTGTAGTGGTGGTGGCGGCAGGCGGGTGTGGTGGTGGCGGGTGTGGTGTGGTGGTGGCGGGTGTGGAGGAGGTGTGAGCGGCCAACGCGGCAATCATTAATCAATGCTGACCCCTACATCACTGCCGCTCACAAGCCACACCTCTTACGCATACACACACACACACACACACACACACACACACACACACACACACACACACACACACACACACAGTTTTGCAAATGCTTTTCACACTTATGTACAAAAACATTGGAGCCACGTCATAAACAGGTGGGCCCTGGGTGCAGTACAGTACAGTAGTGGCAGCTAACACCCAATAGCAACATCATCTTATCACACACATTGTAAAATTCCCTTCATGGACACAACTCACGTCCTTCACAATTGCTGCTCCAACCCAAATGCAGGAGTGAATGCTAAAGTGGTCAACAATCCACTGTGTAACATCTCAATTTAACAGTGAGCTGTAACGACTGGGTTCATCCCTCGTCATTACACGATGCTGTGACTGGTGTCTTGATCAGGCTGAGACAGTATATCAAACTTTTACGCAAGTATGACGGCATCTTACTAACTTGTCGCCATCTTCTTCCCAATGGCTTGTCATTATATCAGCCAGTAACCACATCTTAGTTATGTTATTGTACCAAGTTATACACAGGTCTTATAACGCCTCGCCGGCTGTCACACTCGTCCCCCAACGTCTTCACCAACTTTACTTCTGTGACAAAGAATAAAAGAACTTACGTTATAACCGACTTTCAAAATGTTATCTCCTAATACACTGTAATGTACACTGTAATGTGACACTCAGTGGTAGAATTAAACAATCTTCAGTAAACAACACCCTTTCTCATCTTTATATTGTTTCACACGGAGGTCAAGGTGGGGTGGAGGTGTCAAGTATGGGTAGGTACGTAAAGTGTGGTAGCAAGTGTGGGTGGGTGGGTGGGTGGTTGGGTGGGTGGTTGGGTAGGTGGTGGTAACAAATATGGGTGGGTGGGTGAAGGTCTTGGAAGAGGTGGCAAATGTGGGCTGGTCGGAGAAGGTGGAAGCTGGGAATGTAGGCGGGCAGGTGAGGAGGGATGGGCGGAAAGGTGTGTGGGTGGGCAGGTGAAGGAAGCTAGGTGGTGGGTGGTGGTGGTGGTGGGCAAAAGTCGCGGGCGAGGTGAAGGTGGCCGGCAGGAGGCTGAGTGATGGAGGCGCGGCCCCAGGTGCCATTAATCAATAAGGTGGGCACCCAGGCTATTACCAACCAAACGCCCATCATCAATAACCTGCCCACCCACCAGTTTAACCATTCGCTAACCACACACCCAATACCCTCCCAACAACACCCCACCACCCACACCACTCCATCATCTACCCATCAACCCACACCACATCACACCCACCCACAATCACTCAAGGAATCAACCCCATCACACCACCACCACATGGACCTCGTGATGGCCGAACACCTACCATTCCCTCTCCAACACTAAATCATTTCAAGCATCTTCAACAGATACTCACTCAAGTCTTGTACACTCTGGAGCGTGCATAGCCCCTCCTGCTCCCTCAACGCCACCAATAACACAAGACCACAGCTCCTCCACGACCTTGTAAGAAATTACTATACTCAAATTTTCCATAATCCTCCAATATATATATATACCGGTACCTGGGTTAAAATCTTCCACGATCCTGATATATATACCGCATATAACGTCGCTCAAAATTTCACCAAAATCTTGAAGTACATTTTAAAATTTTTCGTCACCCGCGTGTCCTTCACTTTAATATATATATATATATATATATATATATATATATATATATATATATATATATATATATATATATATATATATATATATATATATATATATATTGATAAAATCACACGGGAAACAATTTAGCTTTCGTTTTATCCGAATACATCTTCAGGGCCTCTGAAGATGTCTTGAATAAGACACTGGATCTCCGTATTTATGATTTAAATTTATCTTATCCACGTTTTCATTGTGGATCTACATGAAATATATATATATATATATATATATATATATATACACACTATGAGGGTGGGAATAACAATACAGTATTCTGGTATTAAGAATTGTACCATACACAACAAAGGGCCAAACAGTTTCTGTGATTCGAGGTCGATGACCCTAAACTTGGTATGTAATTCAATAGTTTATGTCAAACACCACGCTTCCTCAGGACCATAAAAAAAGATTAAAATTTGCTAGGCTATTAGAAGGAGTAAAAATAAAGTAATTGAAAAAATACAATTTAACGCCGACCCATCCACTAAAAAATACCAAAATATTCAATAAAAATACAACACACAAAAGAGATTACAAAATGCATTCAAATTATCACTACAAAAGATCAGAGTAACCCAGACCTGGAACCACAGCACAGACTGGAGGAGAGGCTATTGAGCCCCGACCACCACCACCTACTACTACCACCGCCACCACAATCACCACCACTACCCACTATCACCACCACCTCCTACCACCCCCACCACCAACCACTATCACCACCACTACCCACTATCACCACCACCTCCTACTACCCCCACCACCAACCACAATCCCCATCAGGTACACACAAGTGATACTACACATGTTCCTTCCTCCTCCACCGTCGCCCTCCCTCATTCCACGCCAATTAAACCTCTACAACTTCCCTCTAACCCACCACCCTTTTCCCTCCTTCCTGGTCCCTCCTGCCCACCCTCAATCTCCTCCTTCCACCCACCCCTTTACCTTACCCATGTCCCACACCCATCCTCCCTACTGGTCTGTCCTTATCACGTTCCGACTCGACCTCTTATACGGCCCCCTCCTTCTCCCCTATTCCATCTCTCCTGTGCCTCTTTCTCAGTATACCCTGGAGCCCTTCCCACCTTTTCCCACAGCTTTAGTACGACGCTAAAGAAACCAATGTGGGAGGGAGGGAGGGAGGGAGGGAGGTCTTCCCTCACCGTAACACATTAGCCAAGCCGCCTCGAGTGAACCTCAAAATATTTAGCCGAGATGTGAAGCGTATGTCAAACGTGAGCCTCATCGCCTGGCGCTCCTCCTCCTCCTCCCCCACACACTGTCTCCTCCATCACGACACTCCTCCCGTCCCCCTCCCACTGTCTCCTCCACCATCACATTCCTCCCGTCTCCCTACACACACTGTCTGTTACATCACCACACTCCTCCCGTAACCCTCCCACTTGCTTCTCCACTATCACATTCCTCCCGTACCCTTCCCACTTGCTTCTCCAATACCACATTCCTCCCGTCTCCCTCCCACTGTCTGCTCCATCACCACACTCTTCCCGTACCTCCCCCTCACCTCTGCAGGTGTGTTACACAAGTGGTAAGGGAGTGTCGAAAGCAAGGGGAAGGACGGGAGCATGTGCTGTGTGTGTGTGTGTGTGTGAGTGTGTGTGTGTGTGTGTGTGTGTGTGTGTGTGTGTGTGTGTGTGTGTGTGTGTGTGTGTGTGTGTGTGCTGTGTGTGTGTGTGCGCTGTAGTGTGTGTGCGCGCTGTAGTGTGTGTGTGTGTGTGTGTGTGTGTGTGTGTGTGTGTGTGTGTGTGTGTGTGTGTGTGTGTGTGTGTGTGTGTGTGTGTGTGTGTGTGTGTGCGCGCGCTGTAGTGTGTGTGTATGTGTGTGCGTGCGTGCGCTGTAGAGTGTGTGTGTGTGAGAGAGAGATACCGAAGACTACTACTCTTTATCCAGGTAATATCCCAGAGGCCACGTTCTACAGGGGGCAACGAGCTAGTCGGGAGGAACAATAAAAACCCATTTAATTTTAGCCATGCAGCAGGACACACCGAACCAATTTATAGCCCCAAACGTCCTAGGTGTTGTCCTGCCCACCTGGCCTACAACGGTGACGAGAGACGCACGTTATACAGGTCAGGTGAGTGCCCCGGTCCTACCTGAGGCGGAGTGCATATTGATCACCAACTGTGACAAGACACACCACATAACGTATTTCCGCGTAGACTTCATGTTCCCACTAGTAACTGCTTCTCGGAAAAGCCAAGGTGGTGCCGCGGGTGGTTCTCAGAGTTTCACGTGAGAAGTTGAATAGAGAGCAGCTCCCATCCCACCACCAGCCACACCTGTCCACACCCGCAAGCCACATCTACCAGCCACACCACCACACCCTGCACCAGCCACACCATCAACAGATCTGACTTAATGTTTACACCCTTACCATCACTGGAACTCAATAAAAAAAGTAATTACCACTACCGCTCTTATATCACCACACGTCACGCCCCTCATTCATACCACATGATGCAAACACCACCACCACCTGTACCTAACCTAACCTATAATCCCACTATCACCGCCCATATGTACACCAAACAACTATATATACTGCCTAAACAGTGCACCATGCCCATACCATCACCACACTCCTTACCCACAAACCACACTACTACTACTTTGCTGTCACTCGGAATCGAGTATGACGATCATCCAGCCATGATACAGTGATATGAGTTATTAAGAATGTCACCTAGGTTGGCGAGTTCTGAGGTGACTAAAGAGGCAGGGTCGATCACAGATGTTGCACATGTGGGGGGTTACATCTAGTGCGGGAGGGGCGGCGGCAGCGTCTTTCCAGCGTTGGCGCTTGTCTGCCTCGTTATGCAGTCGGGCTCTTCCAAGCGTTACGGTGTGGAGTAATTGTCTCCCAGGTGAGGGGGTCGATTTGGCACTTTTTCAGGTTAGTCTTTAGACTATTCTTATACCATTTCAGTTGCCCGCCAGCGTTACGTTTACTATTCGTTAGGTGACTGTATAGTAGCTGCTTTGGCAGTCTAGTATCGTCCATGCGGGTAACATGGCCAGTCCAGCGTAGTTGTTCATGGAATATGGTAGCCACGATGCTTCTACAGTTGGTGTCAGCAAGAATACACACCCCACACACACACACACCACCACAGTTTATCCATACCACCAGAACTCCCAAAAACGGGTCTAGCGCCACAGGTAAGCATGTACAAGAAGAGAAGTTATGTTAGAAGACCAGGATGAATTGTGTTAGTGTGTGGATGATCACAGGTGTGGTGGTGCAGGTGCTCACACAGGTGACTCAGTGCCCTCTGCCGAGCATGGTGGAGCGTCTCCAGTGATCCTCCAACCATGCTGTAACCCCATTCATCATCAATGTTGTACACCTGGTAGCCCAGTGGTGGTGTAGCCCGCACTCCTCACCATCTGCATACCTGTTGGTGGAAAACTGGTAGTATAGCCCGTCCTCTCCTCACAAATGTACACTTGGGAGGGTCCAGCACTGGTACAGTCCCCACCACACACCATTATACTGTACAACTGAGGAGGAGCCACAGCACGTACTAACGACCACAGTATCAGGTATGTCCGCCACGGTAGGCCCACTGAGGGAACAACACCACCTGCCTCAGTAAACGACGTGTAGTAGGGGCGCATCAGGATAGGTGAGGAGGGAAGAAAAGAGGCCAGGGAATGAGGGACTCCGAGAGACATATTATAAACACTACGAATTGTAAGACATCATGGAACAGAGTAGTGAAGCAGTTTCCGGGACACAACCATGGTGAGAGACGCTGGCGGTATGAGGAATGTTTCTCACTGTGGCACACCTTAGCTTAGTCTCCTCGAGCCAATCCATTCTCGTCACACCTGGTGACATATAAAAAATATTTTCCTTCATTATTCTCCTGACAACTCCGCCACTTAGCATGCCTTTCACATCTCATGAAATCTCAGCCTCCAACTCTTCACTTTTTCCCCAAATTAAGTCCAGCAACTCTCCACACTCTGGCCATCCAGCCATACATATAATTCATGCTCCCAACCCAACCCTCCAGCTCAACCTCCTAACCTGGTTTTGTACCCATGCCGAATTCTCTTTCTGATGTTATCCATGTTGCCTCTTCCTACAACATTCACCATAAAAACCACATTTCTCATCCCTCACTACTAACCTCAACAAACGCCCTCTCTCCACCAAGAACAGGTACCTATGAAAATGTCCCAACTAATAGCCACTGTACCTCTAACGATTTCGGATCTCATGAAGTTTATGAACCGTGATTCCTCTCACAAACTTCTCACCTCCTTTAATTATTAAAAGTCCTGACTTCTACCTAGAGATAATTCCAGGAGCCTCTGTGCCCGCAGCTCAGTCTACGACCAACCCTCCCGGGTTCTACCTGGCGTTGAGCCCGCATACCTACATTACTACTTCGGCAGGTTAATTAGAAACCATTTCAAAAAAATTCAATCAAATATAAATCAAAGAACATTAAACACCCGCCCAAGGAATGTGTCGGACACGCTATACCCACTAATTTGACGTTCCTAGTGGCCAGTATGGTGGTAGTGGTTAGCTTTTTGTGGCGGTGTCTGGGAGAGGAAGGCGTGATGGGCAGCCAGTGGCAGGGCTGGCTACCGTCCGCAGGGGCGGGATGAGCTCAAGGATCACCAGGTCGTCTCGCGCCTCAATCACCAACTACGACACTGACACCACGCTGACCTGCCATCTTTAACCCGCCCTCTTAGGCCTACTCGTACCACCCAACCCCTCACCTCAACTGGTGTCTCCGGGCACGCTGGACCCCTCCACTTATCTTATGTCTTGACGGTAACGTCCTGGGCCCCTCTAGCTCCCTCTTATGACACCCATACCCCACCCCCCCTCTCAGTACACGGTGGAGAGAACACACACACACACACACACACACACACACACACACACACACACACACACACACACACACACACAAGCTTAAGCTGATCAAACCATAATACTCGCGGCTAGAGAAGGAAGGACACTCACGTACAGTACAAGCTGCGTATGAGGCAGGCGGCGGGTGAGGATCACAACCCTCGTCTTGGCTTATGTAATGACGTACGGGCCTCACTGGGGTCAATGTCCCGCCTCAAACCCGCACATAAAAGCCAATCTGTATAACTTACTCACTAAACTGACACGGTGGATGATCTTGTCAGATAACACACTCGCCCGCAGTCAGTAGATCTCGTTACGTTACGAGACTCGAGACAAAACTGGAATTTAAGAATTAGTGGTGGCGAACTACCGCGGGGAGGAGGGGTGTAAGTGGCGAGTAGGACCCGGAGGGAGGTCCTCTGCCTCGCCCACCCTCACCTCCTCCTCTCCACGGATGTTGCTACAATTACCGGCCCCGAGTATCACACTTAATATAACACGGTGAGCAAGTTTTTGAGCAACACGGGACCATAATCTGTGCTACACGAGACAAGGTTGGCTACTGTGAGCACTCTCAACTTAGCTCTGGAGACCATTACAATATAAGTAACGAGACAGACGCACGGTGTTGCTGGTGCTGGGGTAAACTACCACAACAAGTAATATTGACAACATTACAGTAAAGAGGAGAGTAAAAAATACTAGAGTGAGGCGACACAGCGTGAGACTACAAGTAAACAGGAGGGAGAGGCCACATTTTCAAAACCACACCGCCCGCAGAACTACCCTGTCAATATTCATGTATACACCGCGGCTTCCTCCTGACGACAACCCACTATTATACAACTCTGCTTATAATATGATTTACCTGGAGTTTACCTGCAGCTGATCCAGGGTGACTCTCTGCCCTCTTTGCTCCTCCGACAACCACGCTGTTGCTGCCTCAGTTCCCAAAAGTTCTTCTCCACTGCAGGAACAGGGAGTGAAACAACAGTAAAGTACAGTTTGTGATACAACACTCCATTTGTGTGAAGCGAAGACTAAATTACGTCTCATTGTTTATTACCTGTTCATCCTATCAACACATATTTTACTCCAACTTTTAAACCATATAAACTATTTCACCCGTTGAGTTTAACTACTCGGGCACAAGTGTCCAATAAGTATATATGTCAAGATCCGCCATACACTGGCACAATACCACACTGGCGCTTCTTACGTCTACCACAAACAAGATATCTCGGGGCCGTGACTACGAACAATCTGTGATTCACCGATAACCCCTGACGTACGACCAGTCCCCATGAGCCGACGACTGAGAATTAGTGAGAATGAGATGCCATTTAGAAAAGGTATAAACACAGGATGTTGACCCCACACAGTATACAGTTCATCACTCAACAAATCACACTATTGCTTCCACATTTGCTTTTCATCTGTATAAATACATTTTAGCAGTAATGTACAGTGTGTGTGTGTGTGTGTGTGTGTGTGTGTGTCTGTGTCTGTGTAAAAAAGGTCAATGTACAGATGCAGTTCCTTTCACAAAAGCCGAAAATTAAGCCTAAATAAGTCTTGGCCAATAACTTGATCCCTTTATCTTATTACAGGTGTCAAGGCAAGCAAGAGGAGCCACGTGGCCACCATCTACAACACATTTACAGACTCCACAAACTAGTAATTATTAACAGCATGAATAACACATCTGCCCCCCTCTCATACATCCATCCTTATGACCTGAGTTGACAGACAAGTGGTGGATGGCGCGGTAGAAGGAACGAAGGGTGGGGGAGGAGGAGGAAAGAAACAATAAACATTTTATAGTCAGTGATTCCTAATCACTTCCATCATCATATAGTTTATTCACCAATATCTAAAAAATTGCACCATTAATATCACCTGAAGATTACCTCCTCCCCTCAGTTTATCCTACCTGATGATTAAACACCTAAACGTTATACCTGACACGGGGGGGTGTTAGGTTAATTAGTGTGGTTAATCTTAAGACGAAATAAATTAGGGGGTGCTAATCTTCATGTGATCCAGCATCTGTTCCGTTAACTAGTGTAGTGTAAAGTTGGGTACAATAACCAGGAGGAGGAGCCGCCGCCACGACTTGTCTTCCGTAACAATTAGTGAGCAGCAACGGGATAACAAAGCCACTTCCCCTTCATATAACCACTCGACCATTGCACATCAACGTTACAAATACCCACCAAATGTAGCGGCGGCCGTCCCCTACCAGCGAGCCTCCAAACCGCGACACTCCACCCTTCACTACCCACGACCGCTGCCGACGACTCCATACTGTTTCCATCCGTTTTACTGTCTCCTCTACCTACTGCCGCCTCTACTAACAGTACTGCCTCCTCCATCGACAGTACTGCCACCTCCATTGACAGTACTGCCTCCTCCATCGACAGTACTGCCACCTCCATTGACAGTACTGCCTCCTACACCGACAGCACTGCCTCCTACACCGACAGTACTGCCGCCTCCACAGACAGTACTGCCGCCTCCACTGACAGCCCCGCCGCCTCCACTGACAGTACTGCCAACACCTTCTGCAGCATCCACGGTTGTAAAATCAGAAGCAAGATTACACGAAAGCAGCAACAAGAATTCGAGAAAACTGGGTTACAAACAACAGTAATCCATAAGACGACTTTTTTAAAGGTTCCAGAAGTCAAAGCCAACAGAGGGTGTTAGGCTAGCCGAGAAGCACCATCACCACCCACCAACCAAGCACCACCAACCAAGCAACACACCACCAACCAAATACCACCACCACCAACCAAATACCACCACCACTAACCAAGTACCACCACCATCAACCAAGCATCACCACCACCAACCCAGCACCACCAACAACCAAGCACCACCATCACCACCCAGAGTAAGGTAGAACAGCTGGTATGAACACTCGTAGCCACGGCAGGAAATCTAGGAGAAGCAGCGATTACAGAAAAGGTGCGAGCGCGGACAGGCAGGAGCAGTAACTACAGGAAGCTGGGTTCAGTGGTTATAACTGAAATACTTTCAGGAAATGGGGTGGTTCTGGGAGTAGCAGGAAGGAGGAAGCAGGGTTCTGAGAGTAGCAGGAAGGAGGAAGCAGGGTTCTGAGAGTAGCAGGAAGGAGGAAACAGGGTTCTGGGAGTAGCAGGAAGGAGGAAGCAGGGTTCTGAGAGTAGCAGGAAGGAGGAAGCAGGGTTCTGAGAGTAGCAGGAAGGAGGAAGCAGGGTTCTGACAGTAGCAGACAGGAGGAAGCAGGGTTCTGAGAGTAGCAGACAGGAGGAAGCAGGGTTCTGAGAGTAGCAGGAAGGAGGAAGCAAGGTTCTGACAGTAGCAGACAGGGGGTAGAGGGGTTCTGGTATTGTGACTGTAGTAGGAATCATTAATTTAGGAGACAGTACTTCCATTAAGTAGCCCCAAAAAGAGAAGAATCCAACAGTAGCCCCAAAAAGAGAAGAATCCAACAGTAGCCCCAAAAAGAGAAGAATCCAACAGTAGCCCCAAAAAGAGAAGAATCCAACAGTAGCCCCAAAAAGAGAAGAATCCAACAGTAGCCCCAAAAAGAGAAGAATCCAACAGTAGCCCCAAAAAGAGAAGAATCCAACAGTAGCCCCAAGAGTCGGCCTGATTGTAAGAAGAAGAGCATAGACAGAAGGACGAATTGGCTGGTTGTAGAGTAGATAAGAGAGGAAGGGAGGAGGAACAGTGGCAGCGGCGGTAGAGTCAGAACAAAAGGAGAAGGAGGAGGTTCTTGCGAGAGGGGGAGAGGCTGCAACGCGGCGGGTCCAGGGACCATTAATCAGACTAATGAAGGTGGCCACTTCCCGCCGCTGACGAAGGCGATTCTTCCACACTCACAATTTTACGTTTCTCTCAGTCACGTCCATCTTCACCCCGGCCCTTGTTTCGTTGGCCCCCAGTCGCACCCTACACGCACACATAATACCCCCCACCTGTCGCACCTTACACACACACACACACACACACCGTAACGAACACAATACTTCTCATTTTGCCGCACCCAACAAACAACACTGTCACTGTAGCACCATACACATAACATTGCCGTTTTATCGCACGCAATCCACAACACATTTGTTTCCCTCTAATACACTTTAAGATTTAATTTCCCCCCTCTGTCGCACCCATCACGCAACACTTGCTACACTGTCGCACCCATCACGCAACACTTGCTTCCATCACACAAACTTGCTCTCTGCCACAACCATCACACAATATTGCTCCCCCGTCACACCCATTACTTGCTTCCCTCTCGCACCCATCACGCAACAGTGCCCCTCTCCGTCACACTTAATACACAACACATTCGTGCCCCTCTGTCGCACACAACACTGCCGTTCTGGAGAGAAGAGAAGAGAAGAGAAGAGAAGAGAAGAGAAGGGAAGGGAAGAGAAGAGAAGAGAAGAGAAGAGAAGAGAAGAGAAGAGAAGAGAAGAGAATAAATATATCACAAAAAAAACACCAACTCAAACTCACCTAAACATCCTCCAGGGGTAATAATAACTCCCGGCGTCTTAATTTATGGCGAAAGAAATATTAATGAACAAAGTCATGGTACCTGAGATGATGAACTTGGCATAAATTGAAGCAGCCATGATAGGTGGTGGCGGTGGGGGAATACTTCCTGACGATGCCCGCCAGGATTCTCAACACACACACACACACACACACACACACACACACACCCCTACCTTCTTTGGGGTACATCCAGCAAGAAGGGGGAGAGGGGTGGTGGGGGCGGTGTCTATGAGGGGGTAAATCTAGAAGGGAGTTGTCTAGATGGGGTACACCCAAAAGGGGATTTAATATCCATGAGGGGTACATCCAACATGTGGGTACAAGCAGCAGGGGGGTGGAATATCCAAGAGGGATACACAGACAGCAGGGGATGGATCCAAAGGGGGAAGGATTAGGGGGTACAAGCAGCAGGGGAGGATCCAGCACGGGAGGATCCAGCACGAGAGGTTCCAGCAGAGGGAAGATCTAGTAAGGGTACAGCCAGCAGGGGAGGACTAGCAGAGGTATATCCAGCAGGCTGACGCTCCATCAGGGGTTAGCATCCAGCAGGGGGGGTGGGGGGTAACTAGCAGAGGTATATCCAGCAGGGGAGGATCTAGCAGGGGAAGCATCCAGCAGGGGGACAGGCAGCAGAGAAGTATTTAGAGTGGGATGTGTCAACCAGGAGAGCAGGAGGGCGGGTCGGGGTACACTGTCAGCTGTTTGACTTTGAGAGACGAGTTTGGTTACGGGTTCGTGGCCAGGACTTTGCACACCCCGGCCACCACCCACTACCCCGCCCGCCATGGTATATACTGGCATCCCTAACACATTAAAACTTGCATCGGCGCCTACCAGAATGCATACTGATGCGGCTGTCTCGAGGGGAAGGGTGCAGAATGGTGGAGGTGGTGGTGGAGGGTCTTCCCGGTGGTGTTCTCCACTGCCCACCTTCCTCCTCACATTAACAAAAATAAAATAAAAATACAAAATAAAAATAAAGTGTCCTGTTGGAGTGACGCCAGAGCCTCTCCCTTCTGGAATGAACTCCCGCATACCAAAAATAATTTGCAGGGTCCAACGTCCGAAGCTTTCACTATGAGGGCTTAATTCGTGCGGGTACGGTGGGGCGGCAATGGGTGGCTTGGTCGCGTGGCCACCCCCTCCCCTTCTCTCACCTACCTCCATCACCCCCAAGTCCCGCTACCTACATTCCCGCCAAAGTTAAAACTAATCTCCATAAACTCTCAACAAAAATATTGTCAAGGAAGACACGCACCCAAATGTATATCTGTAATTCATATTATCACCCAACAAGAAAACGATAAAAAGTAATATTAATTTCTCCAGCCACTGCTGGCAACGGCTCAGCCTTCGGGGGGAGGTCACCAGGGGGTGGGGAGGGTTGGGGCAGACGGATGGTAGGGATACCAAAATCCTTCCCGGTTTGCTCGTCCATATGTCTGTATGACAACAGTAACACACTTGTTGACCCAGTATGAGGCAGGTGGGTGAGGAGGCAGCACGTGAGGGTAGCAGTACGTGTCGTAAGATGAGGAGGCGAGCGAGAGGCTGGGTAGAGAAAACTGGTCCACATCAAGCGACTGGCAACACCACCAACCACCACGGGCCATGTGCGGAAAGCAATGGCCATTTACTGCTCAAGGCTACTAACACTTCCCTAGGGTATCCTTCATTAATACTTGGGTACCGCTAATACCCACACTCTTCACACCACACTATTGTGCATCTGACATGTCTTATGAGAAGCGTGAGTGTGTGAGGAGGGTTCCTTTGCCACGACAAAGCGGTGACTTAACGCACGTCGACCCTCGCACTGCTGCTGCCCACACCCCCCCACCCCCACCCACCGTCAACCTCCCCCTCTCACCCCCCCTCCTCCCCATCCCAGGTCCCCCTCACCGTCCAACTCATTCTTGCCACTTCTGCCGCTGATGAAACAGAATCTTAAGACACACAATTCTCAATATGCGTGACAATGTAATTACAGGGCGGGGGCGACCATGTCCGATGACGCAAACGGTATGTGTGTGTGGGCATGGTGGAGTTGGTGGTCTTTGTGGCTGGTGGTGTGGCGCCGCCGCTGATGCTGCCTGTCACCTACGCCACACACCTCCTCCCTCCACACTACCCCGGCAGGGGTATCTTGCTGTTTTAACCCTACGTAACCCCACCACGGTCCTCACATAACCCATACTTTGCGAGCGAAACCCACCACACTCAACCCCTACAATCTCATCCCACGTAAACTTGCCTCTAGCCCATCCACCCACCACCACCACTGTCCAGTATCCTATATAAACTATCTACAAATCACATGCCTCAGGTACTTTTCCCCAAAACCAACTAATATAAACAAACATTGAGTTAAGAGTAATAGTGCTCAGTAATTTCACCACCAAGTTTACCCACCCCGTGAGAGAACCCACCGTGGCCCTCACTTTACTTATTAAAAACACTTACATATCATATGGTAGAGGCAATATTTGTCTAGCTCGCATGATAGGTAGAGTGCCAACAAGGGGGGGGGGGGTGAGGGTGTAAACGCAACCACACAACGTTAAGGCGGAGCTGGCACTGTCCGCCCGCCGTACACGTCGTTCTCCGGTAGTCAAGTGTGCTTGTTTATGGACAACGACAAATAAACAAACTAGCGCGTTCCGTCCAAACAAACACGATGATGGTAGTGGCGGGTTTTACCAGGCCAGCCGAGCCGAGCCGAGCCAGCCTCCACATCGGCCAAGCTACCTCAGGTACTCTACCACCAGAGACCTGTCTGAGCCTCCTGGTACTCACGAGGTAGCTTGTACTCAACACTGGCCAATCTACCTCATGTACTCTACCACCAGGGACCTGTCTGAGCTTCCTGGTGCTCACGAGGAAACTTGTACTCAACATTGGCCACGCTACCTCATGTACTCTACCACCAGAAGCTGAGCCTCCTAGTACTGAACACTACGTACCATACACAACACTAAGGCTCCTGGTACCTGTACTCACGGAACACTAGACATCGCTGTAGGAAGTCATTTGTACTCATGAAATACCGTGTATTGTTGCCTGATGGTACTTGGACTCGCGGAAAACTTGGTACTATTGTATAATGTTATCGGTACTTACGGAACGCCACACTGCACTCAAGTAACACCATCTAGAAGTACCCAAACTACAGCAAGTATTACTGTGATGTTATTTTACATGGGCACAACACACACGTGTCACTTTCAACAACAAGACGAAGAAAGGACAGAAAAGGAAAGAAAAATTAATAATAATAATAATAATAATAATAATAATAATAATAACAACAACAACAACAACAACACACCATCGGCCACTTCCCTCTTAAAAGTTAACACCGCCGCTAACTTTGGTAATCAATCAATCAAGCGGAGGCGAAATTTTACCTGAAAGTTACAACAGGTGTTAAAACTTTATGTAACCATCAGATATTGGAAGCATAATGTATTGTCTAATGGTAGACCCTGCTGCCACATGGCATCACGAAAATTGTGACCAAGTCCCAGGTTGCTGATCTGACTTTCTGCCTCATTTACACACAATTGCAGGGTCTCAATTGTTTCTCTTACCTGTTGACAACACAACATACATATATCGTTTCTCACTTTTAGTCTTTTTTTGTTTATTATTATTATTATAATTATTATTATTATTAGTAGTAGTAATAGTAGTAGGTACATAGTACTGTAGTACTGTAGTAGTATCATTATTATTTTACTATTTATTTATTTTTATTTTTAACAATTGTATTTACAGTACTTTCAATTATTATTATTATTATTACATTTTCGCCCCCTAGGCCTCGATGTGGGTCAGAGACCTGTGCCCGGGTGGGCCAAACCCCATAAACAACAACAAAAATATTAAGGCAATATACACGTCCAATAAGGGAGTCCAGTTATCTATTAAAATATCAATAATTTAGTTGAACAGTTGGTAACACATTACAACCCCAGAACAGCCCCAAGAAATAAAATAATAATAATAATAATAAATATTATAATAAATAAATAAACACTACTTCTACTACTAATAATAAACAATACAAATAATAAACTAAGTAAACGTACCTGGTCACTTAAAAACATTTCCACGAAGTGATGATTAAACTTGCTATTTTTTTCCCAATTTCTACTAACGTCATTACTTTCACGCATTCAGTGGTCTTAGCATGACTCACCCTGCAAGATATATAGATACTCATTAAGTGCCATGAAAGGAGCAGATACTAACGCATGTTTCATACACACATATTTTGTTTCTTCATTTTTGTCTAATTACGCTACTACAACAGTGGTTCGGTAAAGTAGGTTCAGAGATAGTTCACAGTATTTGAAGGTTGATCATGGTAGTGTAAGGGATTGACAAGACGCAGTGACATAATGTACGGTATCTACCCACGCTCCAAAAAAGTATGTTGACAATTTTGTGTTAGACAATATGACACAACGGATGAAGGATTTTGACAACCCTACCGAGACAACAGTAGTCGCAGTGTTCATTTTGAAAATCATCTGAGCCCTTCGTACAGATACTTTTTGGAGTTTGTGTACAGGCATTATTTGAGCCCAGACCACCACAGCCTCACTAAAACCTAGCCAATACACGCAGCAGGAGAGCAGTAGTGGTTGGCCTCACACGTCCTACCTCATGGCTTAACATATTCAGCGCCAGTAACATGTTCTCGGGACATTTTCATAAACCCGACAGTGTCTCCCAATCTTTAAAACGTGATGCAAGTTGCACGACAATATACCAGTCGTGTGGGACAAGAACTCTAAACAATGTGATCATTAGTCTGGTGTCTCTTGACCTAAAACTTCTCATTATCTGTCCAATTATCTTCGTCGAGGTGTCTGTTGTCTTCACCCACACATTTGATGAATTACCTTCGCACGATTTCATGATAAAATTAACATAAATGAACTTTCCTCTTAAATAAATACATTAATGTATCCATGTATTAAGACTCAACACAGCCCCGCCATGCATAAAACTTAGGCAGATTAGTCTAACTCTTGATGATAATTCAAGGCCAGAGAACACCCACGATAAGAGTGGATATTTATAAGCGCCCCAAACACTTCAAACACGAACGGCCTCAACTTCTCAAAGTAAAAATAACAAGTGATATCAACATGCTACACAAATCAATTTTAATAAATTAATGTCGACTAATATCCTGGAGTGGTGTGGCAGACAACGTTGCCGAGAACAAGAGACAAGGTCAACACTTGCTCAGCGCACCGCACACCCCACCTGTGTCAGTGGTGGCCAAGGCCCACACCTAAATATGGCGCAGGTACTTGACCTACTCACCATCACACCCGGGATAACAAATCTGGTAATTACATCTAAACCAGCTTCACCAGTCACATTTCCAGGTTTGTAAGGGTTGGAGCGAGGAGTCACTTGGGTGAGTGTGTTGGTGTGAGCGTGTGTCAAGTGTGAGGTGATGGGGTGGCGAGGGCGAGGCGTGGGAGGATGAAACAAGCAAAGAGTGAGAGGGCGACCCGAGTGACCGCCACTATGCAGCACGCTCCTCCCACTTCCTTATACACGCCCGCTAACGTCCTAGCCCCGACGACCTTGCCAAAATTATGGTGCTGCCCCACACTCCTCCTCCTCCTCCACCTGCTTATCACGAAAGTGGTCATGAAGTAGTGTGGAAAGGGGGAGGGAGGCGGCTGGGTGCTATTGGGGCGTACGGTACATAGTTAACTGGTTAAAAGGACAGTTACCGAGCATGTTATAAAGGCTGTCACGGTCATTTATAGTGATTATGCTCATGTATTATGTACCATTCCGTCAACGTCTCCAGGAAGGCATAAGTAACATATTTTAAAGGTTTGAAGACGCGAAGTAACTCCAATAGCTATCTTGTTATCTTCAACAGTCCAGAAGTGAGAACATCCTAGGACAGTCGAGTATTCTTGGCCCACAAGGTTGAGTCACTTTTTTTAAATCAACAACGTAACAAATTCAAGATTGTTCACAGCCTACAACGTCATTATACCTCAAGTCGTGTTTTCGCTAAGCCACACATCAACTCAGTAGCCTACATTCACAACCAAGCCAACAACGCTTTAAAACCAACATCTAACCAACAACATCATTACGTTTCAACTAATTCCTCTACAACACTTACTACTCCGTTTAACCTCGACAGACACCAGTTACCCAGCCTATATGTGAAGCATCTCGTTACCGGCACAAAACACCACAACCAACATCACTAGACCATCCCACTTCAGCAACACCAAACTCGACTCAGGATTATTCGCAGTTTACCCCCAATAACACTCACAGATCCTGTTCAGTGATCACTCTAGATCCTACCCAATAATAATCACAGATCCTTCCTACACAGCACAGGTAAATTGATCGTTCAGCCTGGTTCATGCCTTTAAACTGGCACCAACATGTAGACTTCAAGCAACAGAGGAATGATGATAATGATGATGAACCAAAACAATACTTAACAAATAACATTACTTATAATAAACAATAATTACAGACACCGTTGAAGAGCTTTAGTGTGACTTTCATATAACAAAAGGTTTATATAGTTCGTGGTTTCAACTTATCGACTGCAGCCGAAGCTCGACTGTATCATAAGTTAGCCAGTGCTGGAGGCGAGGCAGGGTGCGAGGGGAGCGTTGAGATCAAAGTTGTCCTGGGAGAGAGGAGGGTGGTGGTGAGGGGAGGGGGGACAAGGGAGCGTGAAGGGTGATGATCAAAGTTGCCCTGGGTGAGAGGGAGGGTGGCAGAGGTAGGGTGCGGGGCGGCAAGGGAGAGTGAAGATCAAATTTGTCCTGGGAGGGGTGGCGGGGCGGCAGAGGGAGCGAAGATCAAAGTTGTCCTGGTGGTGGGGGGTGGCGGGGCGGCAGGGGGTGAGTGGAGATCAAAGTTGTCCTGGGGGTGGGGGAGGCGGGGTGGCAGAGGAAGGGGAGAGTGAAGATCAAAGTTGTCCTGGGTGGGAGGAGGGGCGGCAGAGGTAGGGTGGCTGGGTAGGGCGGCAAAGAGAGGACCCCTCGCCACGACCACTTTATGATGGGCGCCACTATTTATAGAGCGCCTTGTGTAACCGTAGAGCGACCATGATTTAATGGAGAGTTAGTTTCATTTGCTCAGTGCCTGCCATTCATGTTTTATGGCCTCACGTTTAAACCTGGCCAGGAGTTATGAGGAGGGGGTCGGTGGGTCGTCTTAACCTCCCCACCACAAATGTCCTTTACTCTCTTCACTCCCCTTAATTATCTCCCCATCCCAACGACACACTCAACCCCTAATGTCTCTTCAGTATTTACCACAACAATTTTACCACACCCAGTAAGTCCCATCATCCACCTTTCTGCTTCTTCCAAATTGTATAGATACACCACCGCCAAAACCCTTACGTGGTGTCTGTCACTTGCTGTTCAACGTAAAATTCTACTGTGATTATAAGAGACCGGTAAACACCTATTTCCCCCGCGACTGCCAAAGACGGTGACTGTTGAAAAAGACCCATTATTACATTTGTACATCTATTACCTCTCTAAATAATTTGTGCCAAGTTTCACTTTTTTTACTGGTAACTGTAGGAACTGATATAATGAAATGAGAACTCCAATGCCGGACGAGAGGGAGGAAAAGACGGGTAAAATACTAAATACCCTGATCTACAGTGGAAAAAATACCCAGTGATATTTGAGATGCTGCCTTCAATAAACGGTATACAAGAACGGACCGACACAACACAGCACGTGCTCCAGAGGAACTGTCAACGAGGGTGAAGACGACGTGGTATAGGCGCGCAGCTCAGCCTCAACTCGAACTAAACTACACTTCTTCGGAAACTGCTGAGATAGTGTTGATAAACTGGCAAGTTGGGAAATAATGTGGCAGCATCCGTGGTGGTGACACGGAGTTGGTCCCAGGTACTACCACAGTCCACAGCACCAGTGGTTGGGGTGGTAACCTGAGCTGATTCACAGCACCATCGTGTACACCGCCAGTGATGGTGTTAAGAGCAGTGGCTGTGGTGGTAACATGAGCTGGTTACTGCCCTGTGCAGGATGTGTCGGCAGTACCTTAAGAGGGTGGGTCAGTGCTGGGGCCAACGGAGGAGGCAGGGTGGGTGAACATCAAGAGAAGGGAGACACGACAATTATCTACTGTAGGAGAGAAAGATTCATCTGTGCTGGAGCTGGACTGCATATATGACAGACTTATTAGGGACGATTGGAGGGTTCGACAATCTACAAGATAGAGACATTAAGTGCGGCGGGGACACAGAAAAATCCCAATGTGGTTGTGATTTAAGATATCCTGCTTGACTAGGAAGTAATACACAGTCTTGTCTATGAGAGGAAAATGGAGACCTGGTGTTTAGGGAGAGGAGGAGGGAGACGCCAGGGTGAAGGTGGTGGGGAGTGGTGCCAGGTGTATGGACAGGAAGGAGGCGGTAAAAGTCCAGTGAGTGGAAGTGAGATAGATATTTGGTGTATGGGAGGAGGGGAGTCAAGGCCTTGGTATACGGGAGGGAAGTAGAGAGAGATCTAGCGTATCGTATGTATGGGAGGGCCGTGAGGTTAGAGGCCTGGAGTAGGCGTGAGGTAGACGCCCGCTGTATGGGAGGGCGGGAGGTAGAGGCCAGGGTGGGTGCCGTGGTCAAGAGGGACGGGGGGGGGGGTCAGCAGTGAGGCGGAACCAAGCAAGTTGCTGCTCGCTCCACTGGCACGCAGGACGCCCTGGATGTGGGTCACGCGGCTCACTTCACTACACGGCCGCGGGGCAACCTCAAGCACCGCTCACCCTGCCCCGGAGCCTTATACTAACACTCTGCCCCGGACCCTCTGATTAACACCCTGCCCCAAAGCCTAATCATAACACCCTGCCCCAAAGCCTAATCATAACACCCTGCCCCAGAGCCTTACACCAACATCCTGTCCCTCGAGGATTATAATACATTTTGCCCTGGGGCCTTACACCATCCTCCTCCGGAGCCGTATACTAACACCCTGCCCCGGAGCCTTATACTAACACCCTGCCCCGGAGCCTTATACTAACACCATGCCCCGGAGCCTTATACTAACACCCTGCCCCAGAACCTTATACTAACACCCTGCCCCAGAACCTTATACTAACACCCTGCCCCAGAACCTTATACTAACACCCTGTCTCGGAAACTCAGAATAACACCCAGCCCCCAGCGTTACACCACACCCTACCCCAAGCAATACACCACACCCTACCCCAAGCAATACACCCTACCCCAAGCACACACAACCCTACCCCAAGCTACACACACACACTACCCCCAAGCACACACCACACCCTACCCCAAGCACACACCACACCCTACCCCAAACAATACACCACACCCTACCCACAATACACCACACCCCACCCCAAGCAATACACACACCCCAAGCATTACACCACACCCTACCCCACACACACCACACCCTACCCCAAGCATTACACCACACCCTACCCCAAGCACACCACATCATACCCCAAGCATTACACCACACCCTACCCCAAGCACACCACACCCACCACACACCCTACCCCAAGCACACACACACCACCCACACCCTCAAGCAATACACCACACCCTACCCCAAGCAATACACCACACCCTACCAATACACCACACCCTACCCCAAGCGTTACACACACCCTACCCCAAGCATTACACCACACCATACCCCAAGCGTTACACTACACCCTGCTCCTCCCAGTCTCATCTACAGTGCTCTTTCAAGTCTCTTACATACTACTACCTCCCCTAAGCCACCCCATTACACCCCTGCCAAAGATTTCTATACCAGCCACTCCCTGCCTCAGAGCACTGGACTACAGCGGGCAGGGTGCAACATCGCTCCACTCTACCTTTTACACTACCCTCACTAGTCTAACTACACCCAACAGACACACACTCACCCTTGTCACTGAGTACTACACACCCTTACCACTAAACAACACACACACTCAACCTTTGTCACTGAGTACTACACACCCTTACCACTAAACAACACACTCACTCAACCCTTGTCACTGAGTACCACACACCCTTACAACTAAACAACACACTCACTCAACCCTTGTCACTGAGTACTACACACCCTTACCACTAAACAACACACACACTCAACCCTTGTCACTGAGTACTACACACCCTTACCACTAAACAACACACACACTACACCCTTGTCACTGAGTACTACACACCCTACATCCTTACTACACCTTTGCCAATGAACACTATATACACCACAGCCAGTAAGCACTATATACACTATAACGCCACCCACACTACACACACACACACCCCCACTACCTAATCCAACAATCATTACTTCACTGTTTCACCCACACAATGTTTGTTTGTTTTTTTTCACAGGGAAGAATAACTCACCGCTCTATTTACATCAAACAGTAAATATGGCTGAAGCCCCCAACGTCGAGCATGATAGCCCCAGGGTAATGAGTTAATAAGGGGATTGGTGTAATTGTAGTCCATATTATGAGGGGACGGACGACTAATGAGGGGAGGGGAGCTTGAGGCAGTGTGAGGGGAGAGAGAGAGAGAGAGAGAGAGAGAGAGAGAGAGAGAGAGAGAGAGAGAGAGAGAGAGAGAGAGTTTATGTATGAGGGGAGCGTGAGGCAGGGATGAGAGTGAACAAAGTGAGAGAGTGAGGGGTGGTGGGGTATAGTCGTGGGCAAGGTGTTGTTAGACTACTGTGACCCACCAACCAACCCTATCCTGCCTTTCACACACTAGCTACCTATACTTCCTCTCCTCACTTCTCTCATTTCCCGATCTCACATTGACTCGCCTCCTCCTAGGTACCATAGTCACTCGTCTCTTCCCTAACATACCCATTGGCCTCCTCCACATCATTATGTCCTACAACCTCCCCATGACAGGTAACCCATGTCTCCCCAGCACACCACCCATGACAGGTAACCCATGTCTCCCCAGCATACCACCCATGACAGGTAACCCCATGTCTCCCCCAGCACACCACCCATGACAGGTAACCATGTCTCCCCAGCACACCACCCATGACAGGTAACCCATGTCTCCCCAGCATACCACCCATGACAGGTAACCCCATGTCTCCCCAGCACACCACCCATGACAGGTAACCCATGTCTCCCCAGCATACCACCCATGACAGGTAACCCATGTCTCCCCAGCACACCACCCATGACAGGTAACCCCATGTCTCCCCCAGCACACCACCCCACTCCAGCACACCACCCATGTTAACCCATGTCTCCCCCAGCACACCACCCATGAGAGGTAACCCATGTTTCCCCCTCCACACCACCCATGACAGGTAACCCATGTTTCCCCCACCACACCACCCATGACAGGCAACCCATGTCTCCCCCACCCTCAGCTCTAAGGGCGACAAAAAAGTAATCCGTGGGCGTTCTGTTCGACTCCTACATCATGGCGGAGAAAGAAGGGCGAGCTCAGAAAAACCTAAAAGGTCTAACGCTGAAAATGAGGGCAAAAACTGTGGGTGGGGGGGAGGGGGCCGAGGGGCGATGCCAGGGGAGGAAGGGAGGAACGACGCCAGTGGGAGGGAGGGAGGGAGGGGGACTATGTCAGGGGAGGGAAGGACGATGTCACGGGTGGGAGGGAGGGAGGAAGGCTAGGGGGGAGGAACGACGGCAGAGAGAGAGAGAGAGAGAGAGAGAGAGAGAGAGAGAGAAATCATCACCTCCACAAAGTGATTTTTAAGTGGGGGGTTCACCAGCCTGGCCAGGATCACCGTGTATAAGTCCCATACCACAACGCCACCACCACCACCTTCCCCTCACACCACAACCACCGTCATCACCACTACCAACAATTACAACACCCTCCCTGCCCTCACACCACCACCACCTCACAACACATTAATACCGAGAACCAGTCAGGTGTTAACCTAACCCAGCCTAACACACTTCACCCTAAGTCACATAGCTAAGTCGCCTACACCTCACTGAGATGTAAATAATATCTCACTCAGTATGTAAATTAATGAGGCAAACACTTTCTCAGGATGTAAACACTGTCTCACTGGTGATGTAAACAATCATTCACTAGTTATGCAAACAACGACTCACTAAGAATGCTAACAATACCCTTTCTCCACATACGGTCCGTAAACAATATCTATACGGATGCAAATAATATATCGCAAAGGATGTAAGAGCATCTTACTTAGGATGTAAACAATGTATTAGATAAGGGTGTAAACAACGCGTGCACAAGTGACAACCAGACACCCCAGGCTCGTGTTGCTCGACATATCCTCCCCCAGCGACTCCTTCAGGCGTCTCTTCAACAACCTGGTCTTCTACACCACCCGACGACGAGGTGTGTGTGTGTGTGTGTGTGTGTGTGTCGGACTTGCCCCTTCCCGGTCATAGCATAAAATAAAGATGCAGAAGCTGGTATGTGACGTGAATCTGCCTGGAGAGTTACCAGAACGAGGCAGCTTGATGCTACCAGCACTATGGACGCTCAGTACAGTGCCCATTAGCAAGCGTCCACTCTGGCCACTTTCTTACCACACAATGAAGACATCATCATGCCGATACAAAGACACGTATTTGCCCTTGGCATATATCTACGACACAGGAGAATGCAAAGCTGATGTGTTCCCCGATAAGACGGTGGTAGGGTTATATCAACAACTATATGGTGTTACCTAGGAAGGAAAATGTTACACGTAATGGGCATAGTTCCAACTTTTACAATATCTTTTTGTTACTGCTTTACCGATATCTATGTGAGCGAGACTCACGAGCTTATAAACATTACCTCAACTGTCGTCCACTCCAGCTCGCGCGCTCTTTGTTTGTTTGTCTGTTTCTCTTTGCTCTCAGCACGCGCTTGTGTGTACAATAGTGAGCCTCCTGTAATGTTAACAGTCTAGCAAAGATCAACTCGCTTTTTTAGCGACAAAACAAACTTTGGGATACTTGGTACAACTCACGAGACAACGTTTGCTTATGTCTAGTATTGAATTTCCTGTCTATAATTATTATTATTAAGTGTTGGGGGAGGGGGCTGCTGTGTTGTGTGTGGACAGTCGTTATTGCCAGCATAAACCAAGCAACTACAGGAAGATAGAGCAACAGTATGACCCATCCATTTCAGTAGCGTCATCACCTCCAGTCAGCAGCCTTACAACACGTCCTTCTCGATGGCCTCAGAGTAGGAGCCTTCAGCAATAAGCCATGATGGCCCTGTATGCCCACCCTCCAGGGGGCCCCACCAATACCAATACCAAGCTCCATGATGGGAGTGCAGTATTAGCGTGTGCCGGTGCGCCACCATCAACTCCACAAGCAGTATCTGGTGGTGAATTTTAACAGTGTGTCTGCGACCGGGGATGCTGGAGACGCTCTGGCCACCAGCCATCCCGGCTTGGTTTGGGCGGCCTCGGACGCAGCTGCCGTATTGTTGTGTACAAAGGGCCGGGCCGGGGGGAGGCGAGGTTTAAACCGCCACGCGGCGCTACCGAGTCCCTGATTCTGCTGTCGCTTCTGCTTCTGCTGCCTGCTACCACAAGACCACCATCCCGAACTGTGGCCACAGGTTACTGCAGGGTTCACCACGCCAGTTACTCAGCACACTGTTTCATATTGGCTGCACGAACAGTGTAAATACAGGACATATTCACCCAGACAGTATCTCAACTTCACATGCACTCAGCCTCCCAGAGTGCACATTGCTATTCCTAGTTTACATTATATTTCCCTGGTATTTCCCGGAGGAGCCATAAGGAGGAAGTAAAAAATTAAATGTCAGTATAAAATCCTTTTCCAGCAGCGACGCGATACGAGAGCTTGCAAGAGTTGAACCCCGTCCTTGGCCGAGGAAGTGGAGCCGTGAAACCCGAACGACCGTTGGAAACTTAATCGGTTGCCATTAGACTCCGCCATTCCCGAGAAATGGGAGGGGAGAAGGACAATAAGTGAAGTAGGTGCAGGAGGAGGATGGCGAAGAGGAAGAGCGCAAGATGGCGAAGTGGGGGGTGAAAAGGAAGATAGTGGGTAAAGGAAGAAGGAATAAAATAAAGGGGGGATGATAGACGATACAGACGAAATGGAGTAACATGGGAAGGAAGATTAACGGAGAACAGTGAAGGAAAGAATGAAGGAATAGCAGAGCTAAAGGGGAAAGAAAAATAACGTGTGTAAGGGGAAAGAAATTAACGCAACATATGAATGAAATTTTACGGATTTCAAGACCAAAAAAAACACGTTTAAATGAACTACTTATCAACTCGGCGCCTCACCCCCCCCTCCTTCCCCGGTTATAACGGAGATGTCTTCTTTATGCTTCCTCATCTAGTAGTAATCTAGTCATTCGTTACACTAAGTTCTTCCTTCTGGTAATTTTAGTTCTCAATTTCAGGAAACTAACATAAAAAGAGAGCTTTGGAAACACGTAGTCTAGCAGAGTGGATTGAAAACGGCGAAGGATCATACCAGGCAGACAGGCACGTTTATCCCGGTTAAGTAACATCCCCGAGCGATATTTTCTACAACCATGGAGGGCAGTAATGACAAGCTCTCACACCAGAAACATACAAGGGTCTTACACATTAATTCTTATGTAAATATTTCAGTTTAAGTTCAGCGACTAAACACACTCAGGTGGCTGTCAGAAGCACATGTAACCGATATAGGTAAGGAAATATTCAGATGATGGTGGAGTGTGTTGCGTCGAGGAGAGTTAAGACTGTGACCAGGGTGAGTCCTTGAGTTGTTGTCGAGCAGTCTCAGGTCCACGTACTCTTCAAGTGCTCGTCCATACGTTATCAGTGTGAGCACGCGTACATACCACTCCAGCCACACTATCTATAGATAAACGACTTGTCTTGGAGCCCACCCGATAATGACCGCAAGACTTGTGTACTGGGCGGTGATACGGGGCACGCTTCCCCCACCCCACCACCAAACACTCACCTCCACCATTATTTACTTAAATTCATTTTCCCTCACATACACACTATATATATATATATATATATATATATATATATATATATATATATATATATATATATATATATATATATATATATATATATATTGGAAATAATTTCTCTTCACTGCACCACCACCTTATACAGCCTAATGAATAGAATTTCCTTACAAAAGTTACGCGGAACATTAATACCTAACCTGCACATTTTTAACCACTTTTAAGGATGTCGCCGCTGGAAAGTGGGCCGTCCAGTCTCGCCGCGTTGATAATGCAGACGAGAGGAGAGTAAAACAAGTTTGCTGCCAATATTATTACTTTATACTGGAGTATAAGCTTTTTAATCATCAAAATCACGATACCTAAAAGTGCCCTCATATCTATGTACCTACTGTAGGTAACAGGGACAGAATATAACATGTTAGTACCAGGTAATGGTATTGTTAGGGTCACAATACTGTCATCAGCCCCGCCAGGAGCTGTAGACAACCAAGGTTTAGAACATCCAAGGCTGCTAAGAGCCTCTTGACGAAAAAAATAAATAAAAAATCCCCAACACGCGGTGCCACGTGACAATTTTTTGCTGCCAGTTTCCTTATTACCATAAATGTTTTCTTTCTAACTTGAGTAACAGCTCTCGTAACTTCATAAGATCTTCAATACCACGGTACTGTTATCGTCCAGTGCTGCGTCGAGTGGATAGTCATGATGAGTTTTGTGATAAAAATATCGATAACAAAGAATAAAAACAACAGCAGTAAAGCACTCGTGACGTTCGGCAGCAAGGGTGAAGGTTAAGTCTGCCAGGAGTAAGTTAAGACTATAGCTACCTGGCGTACAAAATGAGGCTACATATCTAGTGTCTTAATACCGGAACTCAACCACCTCAATAGGCCGTCAACAGCGCCGCCAGCTTCCTCACACTGTTACTCGTAAAACTCTCCTCCTCCATGTCCAGCCGTCTTTCGTGACTGCCTCCTCCGCCTCTTCCTATCCACCTCAGCGCAGCTCTGTAATATGCTTGGTGCTCATAGCTCTAAGGTTGAACAAAGGCCAGTGTGGAGTCAATAAATACTGTTATCGTTCGCATCTATATGATAATCTTATCGATTTCCCTCTCCGCTAACAGCTATTATCTATGCCAGAGGAATCCTTATGGCACCTTAGGCCTGGTAAGAGGTTAATTGACGTTATAAACGTTAATGGTGTGGCAAAAATACGCACCACAATGGCCTTTAGATGAGACTGAGATCAAAAGAGAAACTACGCTGGTGGCAGAAAAAGAAACTGGCAGAACAAGTGAATATTGTGTGGTGATGTCTTTGACGGTGCTGCTGGGCTCTAGATTAACGAGACATAACGTGTGTTTACGGCAGTGTGGAAGCTTCTCCCCAACCCTTCTGCTGGCGGTGTGTTGTGTTTACACGGCCTCACTTTCCTGCTACTTACATACCTTATATACAGTATAGTGCTCGCGTCTTCGCACCTACTGGACGACATCATATATACGGAGCAGAAAATCGACCTATCATTATACTGGTGTTGCTTGTATGGGGTCCTCTCTACCCTACAGTTTATTCAGTGACCAAGATATAAAGGTGCTTCTTTAACCTAACAAGTTGTTGGTGAAGGAAGCGCTCGAGTGTGGATTACAACTGCTTCCAAGTTGGTCAAAGGTCAAGTACTTACCGGTACGTTACTGCTGAAGGTAAAGTTTTCAATGACGACATGAAGGTGTGTGCACTACGTTAAACTGGCAGCTGAATCATTCCTCACTATAATTATAAGTTTTATTTTTACAGAAAGTCTCGTTTGTATGTTTTGCCGAGTCCGTTAGTCAAGACGTTTACGTTTGTATAGACCAACAAAACCTCTTTATTGTCCACCACATAATTATGTAAACTTATGAAATTACAACTATATAATCAAGAAACAAACTGGATAACAAACTTGGGAGTCAGACAGACGAACAGGTAGACTACAGCTCAATATACTCCATTACCTACTACGGGAATAAAGAAACAACCTGTACATGACGACCGAAGTAATTTTTATAAAAGAAAGATAAAAATATGTTCCTATTAAAATGACAAGATAAGATCAATAGCAAACCCGCGTATGTGTGTGTGTGTGTGTGTGACTGAGTGTAAAGTGACCAGCCAATACGGTCTACCTGTAATCCAGTGTTTCGGGAATCCTCTTTTTTCCCCCACACCTCAGCCTGCGGTTAAGCTTCCCGGGTAACGACCTAATCAGGGAGACCTGCTGTTTGGAGCCCACAAGCCTGTATGTATCTCCTCTTTACAGCCTTGTCATTAAGGTGTCGTTCCATGAGATCTTCCTTGTTCCCTTTTGAAAACCTTCTCTGCTTCTCCCATGATGTATCTTGTACTATTGGGTTAGTCGTAGACGCCTTGACTTGGCAAACTGACACCGAGGCCTGTAAGAGAATACTCGACAAGCTGCTTAAAATCGTCACTGATTGCATGATACCTCTAGCCTGCGTAGTGAAAAATGCAACAATCTGAATGAACAGATTATCACTCCCATACAGCTCCTGAGCAAAGGAAGTCCCGGTAACCGACGCCAGGTAGGCACCAGGGGTTGCTGAAAGATGGCACAAGTCGACCTGGCCGTAAAAGTGTAACCCGATGAGTCGCTGGAGGTTTAATGGATAGACGTCCCACGCCTCTTACAACGGGAGACTAAGAACTCCAGCTAGATGAGAAGGGGAAAGAGAGGGGGTGAAATAACGGAGAGGGCTTTTGCACGGCCGGTGAGGCCCATAATACCAAAGGAAGGTCCGTAGCGTTAAAAGGCGACCCTACAGTGATTACTCACGGTTCCGCAGGCAGGGACTTAGGATGACCCTGCAGGCATGTAGCCTACACACACACACTATATATATATATATATATATATATATATATATATATATATATATATATATATATATATATATATATATATATATATAGTGTGTGTGTGTGTGTGTGTAATATTTCTCTCGTCTCCGCTGCAATAAAGGTGTAGTACTTTTAAGAACTCCCGGAGCTAAGATGTTCCATAGAGTCAATAAAAACATTATGTGTTATTTCCCGTTTTCGTCTTCCCACACTTCAGTGGCCTTTGTACGTAATACTATTCTAATGGACGTCATTGCTTTGAACAGGATAATCATAAGTTCAAATGTTTATCTTAAATGGTCTTTAAAATCCTCCCATCATCAATTTTAAAAGGAAATAAATGCGTTGGCTTTAACTTTTTAAACACTGTGTTAAAGGTGCAGGACCACTAAGTATATTATTGTTGCTCTGTCAATGGCAGAAGCAAGGTTTGTCCCACGAGGAACCATGCCACAAATATCCTCATAAGTAACAGCATTTTATATATATATATATATATATATATATATATATATATATATATATATATATATATATATATATATATATATATATATATATACAGGTGTACACGCTACTTAGTACTAAAATACGTAACACTGTGGGGAGCCCAAACGACGTCTATAAGTCATACAAATTCCACAAAACTGTATCTAGTTAAGCAAACAACATAAGCATGCAGGCAAAGTCTAGTTATTGACGTTGTTACCTGGGAAAGAAAACAAAAAGATAATGAACCGACGCCAAGTAGATGCCAGAACAGGTAATAATATCGTATCCAATTAGTGACTACCTAGGTTCTCCTGACGCAGTAACGACAAACAATATTACAGTATTATAAAAATCCTAAGTCCATGCACAAAACTGTTCCGCATAACAATATAAAGATCTCAAAGCACAAATAAAGATGAATTTACTACAATCGTGTCTAAAACTGCACCCCCAATAAGACAGGTAAAATACTACTATTATGATTAAGTTTATAAATTAAATTACACATCGTAGTTAAAGCACAAAATAGGTCTCCATCAGATGATTCGTCCCTCTTGACTTTATACTAACAGGTACACTTGAGGTCTCATAACATTACTGACCCCTAATAATTACAGGCAGATCCTTGTGGGTGCTGCTGCTGCCCTCATACATTATACTGTAGTGTTCAGTAGTACTTATCAAACATGTCCACGATTTAAGAACTTGTGTCGATCCCATGCAGTCAATATCTAACAAGTATTTCTTGAACACTGGACCAGCACCTTCACTACAAATACATATATGCAGGGACTGGTGTACGTAAGGGAATAAACACTGGGGGAGAATTATCTGAAGTGGGCGCCGCCACAATATTTACAAACAAGACTCTTTGTAACCTTTGTTGGAACACGAGTTGTATTGGCTATACAAACACTTGAGGCGTTACGGCAGTGTCATGCTTACAGAAACGACTCTAAGTTATCAGAAGTTATAATATATTAATTATGTTAAACCAACAATTGACTTGTTATTTATTTCTCGGAACAATTTACTGTTAAGAGTAGGAACAAAATGAACTTGACTATCTAAGCAAGTACAAGATTCAACACAGGCACTGATAAGAAAAGAGAAAGAAAATGAACAAAAACGAATGAGATGATGAACCAGAGGACACGTGCCACCCAGGAGCGTGACCAGCCCCGGTCATGGACCAACACCAATCTTATTAAAAACATTCATCAGTTCAGTGACCGTTTTCTGTCTTCCACGTGCAAACACCGAGTGATACTTTCAGAGGAAAGAAATACATGTTTGTTGTACAATTCACAAACTAAGCATTTGTGTTACAAATATAACGATGGTTTACCAGAAATTTCAAACAAATCTTACTTGATTTTGACAGCAGGATATTCTACACCTCTGAACATTCGGGTTGTTACAATTTCAAACCACATATAACCGTGCCAAAAGACGGTAAAGCACTGACACGAACATCAAAGCACTTGTGAGGAGAGTCCCGTGGGCGAGAAACAACAAAAGACTTGTGTTAACGAAATGATTCCTCCACATTCAGTGGAATGAGATATCCCATCAAATAATTAACAGACATTAAAACGCCAATACAATCATTAAATGGTATGATAAAATCTGTATATTATTATGTAAAATATATTCCAGGTCATGTCTACAGGACTTGTATTGATGATGCAAAAACCCACTTGGTCGAGTTGACGGGCCTCTGGGTGCCGTATAACAAATGTGGGAGACGGCACCGGGTAGGCGGCGGTGGCGTCAAGTTCCAGCAACAAGTTGTTCGCAGCCGCCACCCGCCACCTCCACATACTTGCCGCACGCCACCCTCAACACTCATGCCACATCGTGCAACCATCTCACTCCCTTTTATAAACCTTTGTAAACACAAAATCATTATACTAATATCTAACCAAACTCTCTTAAATAACCCTTTCTTTAATACGCTAATGTTTACCTAATGAATCACAACTAAAAATAAGCGAGACATTTTCAGGTGATGTCCTCCTCAACCAATCGCTGTATTGCATGTTGTTTACTAGTCACGCCTCGTCAGTCATCAAGGCTCTAAACAAAATTAACTAATATGACTTCAAAGATCCACTAGCCTCCAGGAGGCTCACCAATAAGGAGACACTAGTCTTCCCAAACACTGACAACCATTCACACAAGAATCAAGCATTTACATAAATAATCTAGGAGTGCTCTTGGCTAGTCTGAGTTCCGGGTAAAAACGACCAGCCAGAGGGAAAGAAAGATAGGAAAAAGTTTAACCCGTGCCCTATGACGGCGCACTTCTACACTCAAATCTTAAATGCTTGTTTACTAGAATTAATTTTTTTTAATTTGTATCATGTAAGAGAACCTGCGATACACCGATCAGAAAACTTGTCATATGCATTTAAAATTGTTGAGTATTAACCTCGAATCATTTAAACTTGTCCAGACAGACCCAACAAAATGTCATGTACACAAAGACGCTACACAACTTTGAGAGCAGTAAGTTACATTATACGCTCATTATTAAGTGTTCTAGAAACTGTGCACGTATATGACAATGCCACGATCAAGTGAACATGGTTATAACTATCCCACGCTTGCGAGAATGTCAAGTATTTCCTCTCAGGCGGGACTGCCGCCCTCATCATTACTAACATCTATTTACTAAACATCAAACTAAACGAAGCGAAACTATTAATGTAATGCAAGTTAACTAACAGAATGGAAATAATCAAATTTCGACACAAGTAATAAAGCATTAAATAACTGCACATCGCAAAGCTGAGCAGGTTTTAAATAACAGTAATCGTCGCAGTAGTTGAAGAAGTGACAAGAAGTAATGAAAGTTATTGTACGCAATACACAGCCGTAGTATTACACTGATTAGAGGCCGAGTATACGTGAGATAAGAGCAAAAGGGGTGACTGGAAGGGTGTGAAAGTTTTGTGTGAAGGAGGTAGTGAGCGCGGGGCGTAGTCTCCCCCCCAGCGTACTTTGTTTACCTCTTTCTGCACTTGGCGCGAGTTGCTTCCTCACATCAACATAAACACACCACACAAAACACCAACTTATTTTTTAAGAATATCTCTTCCAAAAAGACCGGTTATCGTAAATGCTGAGGAACACTCCACGTAGGTTAATAATGTTGTATAATTATAGTTATATAGAGAGCAAGTTGGGGCGGGAGATCCGAGCAAGATGCTGGGCGAGCCGCGTGCTGCCTCCCACCAGCCGCCACAGCTGACCCGCGGCTTCCTACCTGAGAGTAGAGGGAGTATCCAGAGTTCATGTTGAGATCGAGGGCGTGAACGTTCTCCTGAAGTGCCGTGGCCAAGACGTTGCTCCTGGTAGCCTGACGGTGAGCGTCGTCGCGGGGTTTCGACGCGGCGCTACTAAGGGTGACTCCGCCACTCGCACAATCGTACATAGCAATACACTATCCCTTCACCATCACTACACTACACACTGCTCACTATAGGATGAAGGCACTCTTCCTATGCTGCTTGCACAGTGCCGGGGTAATCACTGATAGACACACCAGCACAATGCTGAGCCCAGCCAGCCACGCAAACAGAGACGTTGCTGAGCCGCGCACAGGTCCACTCACTACGACGCCGCGGACAACACTGAGGCACGGCGTGGTGGCGGCCCGGTCCATTCTTTTCTCGCGGGGGAGGACCCTTACTCTTCTCTGCATAAGACTTGACATCTACAATTCATGCGATCCCCTAGAGCGTGGTTACTGGAAGTGAGAGTCATAGCTGTAAGGTGATGACAGCAAGCATACCGGGTGCCAGTGGACTGTTAAGGGTGGCTGGGCAGGAGCGAGGAGCCAGGCAGAACCACGTGGGATGCATGCCACCGCCCAGGCCCCCGTCAGGATATCTCCCGCGGGAGTACACACATCAACTACACTCACGTTCCCCAGTCTCCGACCCTCACTGTATTTAAAAAAAAATTAACATTCATAATTTCTGCGACACTATTTACCAAGTTATTATTTTCATAATTTATAAACGTCCAAAGATTACAAATTATGTATTAAAGTGGTGATTACAGTAACTACACCATTTAAAATTATCCTCCATGTACACACACACTGGCAGGCAGAGTGAAAACTAATACCGAAGGGTCTATCATAGTGTATTACTTCCGGAGTCCTGATAAATGATAACAAGCTGTCAATGAACACACAGTGGGGGGGGGGGGATAATAAAGCTATATGGTTGCATGGAAGTCAATTATAAATGGATTTATCATTTAGCAATACACAGTAATTACTCCATGATTGTTTACCCTAAACTGTACCAATTATAGAACGTTTTAATACCAACACGAGCCCCCGAGGCCAAGACGAATAAAAAGAGAACTAAATAAAAGATGAACGACCTCACAATTTATGCATACACATACATGTAATATTAATGTAAAAAAAAATATCCCTCGCCCATTTGAATTATAATATGAACTGAGTCATATAAAACAAGTGTGAATACGAAGTCTGCCAGTACCTCCCCCCACAGCACCTCACCCCAGTACCTTCCCCAGTATCTCCCCCCACAGTACCTCACCCTAGTACCACCCTCACACAGCACCTTCCCCAGTACCTTCCCCAGCGCCTTCCCCAGTACCCCCCAGCACCTTCCCCAATACCTCCCTCCACAGCACCTTCCCCAGTACCTCCCCACAGCACCTTCCCAGTACCTTCCCCACAGCACCTTCCCCAGTACCTCCCCCACAGCACCTTCCCAGTCCCCACAGCCTTCCCCAGTACCTCCCCAGCACCTTCCCCAGTACCTCCCCACAGCACCTTCCCAGCACCTCCCCACAGCACCTTCCTCCCCACAGCACATTCCCCAGTACCTCCCCACAGCACATTCCCCACCTCCCCCACAGTACCTCTCCCCAGTACCTCCCCACACAGCACCTTCCCAGTACCCCCAGCACCTTCCCCAGTCCCCCCACAGCACCTTCCCCAGTACCACCCCCACACAGCACCTTCCCAGTACCACCCCCACACAGCACCTTCCCCAGTACCTCCCCCACAGTACCTCTCCCAGTACCTCCCCCACAGCACCTTCCCCAGTACCTCCCCACAGTACCTCTCCCAGTACCTCCCCACAGCACCTTCCCCAGTCCCCACAGCACCTTCCCCAGTACCACCCCCCACACAGCACCTTCCCCAGTACCTCTCCCACAGTACCTCTCCCCAGTACCTCCCCCCCACAGCACCTTCCCCAGTACCTCCTCCACCAAGAAATAAAAACAATAGCTCGAGGGACTCTAATGACCATGTGAGCACGATACTTACAGAGCCTCTTATAGTCGACGATCACTCGACACACTTCACTGGTAGAAACTGAACAGCAAAAACTTAGCCAAGAAAAAAATAAAATCAATGAAGCGTTCTTATGAAACCCTCAAGTCGAAAACGCTTACCGCCGTAGAACTGTCATGCTTACAATCACCTGAGGGACTCGACCACCCCCATACTACCAAAAAATACCTCCCGATTATCACTATTTACCTCCTGTCATAAAATAATTCTGAAAACCCTCCACGCTCTCTCTCTCTCTCTCTCTCTCTCTCTCTCATTAAGGTCAATAACAGTGTGGCTCTTAAAAGTATATACAACATTACTTTACACTTAAAGGCAAATACATTAAGGATCATATTATACTACAGGTGTAAATCTTGATAATCAGGAATAACTTTGGTATACTGTACTAGGAGAGTGGCCAGAACTGCACTTGATTGCCTCCTATGGACCAATTCACAACCTGATGGAATGTTAGTGTTCCGAACGCAAACCAGCGACCCTTAGGAGGCAAGAGCACCACAGTATCAACTCGGCCACCGCACCTCTTCTGTACTCTTACGTAAATACAACTTGTGATCATGTAATACGTGAAGGTAAATAATTAAGAATCATTCCCTGTGTAAAAAAATCAGTAATTGTAATTCCATATATTTAAAGTAAGGTCATTAAGACTCATTCAACACATGTAAGGGACCACTGTAGAGGCCAACGGTTTCCTCTGTTACACACAGGTTCCCACCCTCATATTATTAACTTATTTTCTCACTCCCCTAAAAAAAAAAATAATAATAATAATAATAATAATCAGGACACTTACAACCACTTTTTTTCAACAGCTAATGAACTAACTCAAGCTAAAGTAAACAAGCTTTTTCTCGGTCCAGCTGTGACATAACACGACGACATTTTTAACTTACCATACAACCACAACCTTCAAGTTAAAACTCCATTCATTAAAGCCAATTATTACGTAGTTTACCTCAATTGAGAAGAGTCGTTTAAACACTGCAACTAAAACACAGGAAAGAAAAGTAATTACTGCTTCAGATACAAACAATTTTCGAGCCAAAGCCGCCATGCCATCTCCCAAGACTGAGGTGAGTATGGGCCCTGGGGACGTGGCCTCGAGGAGTATTGAGTAACCTTTGGAATATGCTTATTATTCTCCTAAGATATAATGTGCTATTCAATTCCCGTATGGAATTACTTCGTGTAGTTACTGTGACAAAATTCGCACCTATAGACATACAGAAACCAATTAGCCAGGTCTGTTATGTACTTTTTGTTGTCAATGTTCCTTTACTGGGCATCTCCTCCGCTGACGTCACGCCGAGCAATAAGAGGTGAGTATTGCCATATGATTGGTTGATTGTTGCAATGGTACTTTTTTCTGCAATGCCTAGAATGTCATTTTTTTCCTCAAGTTTTCATCCACTTTATGAAGAGGACCAATACCATTTCTGTTAAAAGGGACACGAATGAACCTTTTAAGTAAATAAGTAGACATTTTCAGCAATCACTGCAATATTATAAGTAAGGTTAAGAAAGAATTATGTTATATCAGTCATAACAATGTGTGTGTGTGTGTGTGTGTGTGTGTGTGTGTGTGTGTGAGTACGTGTGAGTGTCTGCGCATGCGTGTGTATGAATGTGTGTGTGTGTGTGTGTGTGTAATAATAATCATCGGTGTGGTGCTGCATGCATGTACTCAATGAATTACACAAGCGTACAGGTAAGCGTGCTTGTGCTCTCTACGACTCCGCACGAAATATGTGGAATGGTTGTAGCACCTAGGACCACATGTGTACTAACTTCTAAGATAATATTTATATCAATTCCCTTAACGAAAACACACACACACACACACACACACACACACACACACACACACACACACACACACACACACACACACACACACACACACACACACACACACACACACCATGATAACCAATGACAAGCTGCATCTAAAACCAGGACTAACCAACACAACGTCTGCCATCATCACCTCGCAACCCACAACAATATACATTTCAGTTACCCGTCACAACAAATACTAACAACACCCTGGGCTGTATCGACCTACTGTCTGCCAGTGTTTGCCTGTTTACAGTCTACAGTTTATGTATTGAGTTTGACTGAATATATATCTATCTATCTATCTGTCAGCTGATCCATTTAAGATGAAATTAGTTTATATGTATACGTACTCGTAGGTTTACCATCAATTCTGTCATTAACACCTTCCCAGAGTGTGTGTGTGTGTGTGTGTGTGTGTGTGTGTGTGTGTGTGTATGTAATTTTGTCTAACATTCTCGGTCTAGTATGATCACCAACTCTAATTGCATGACAAAAATTGTGACCAAGTCCCAGGTTGCTGATCTGCCTTTCTGCCTCATTTACACACAATCGCAGGGTCTCAATTGTTTCTTTGACAACACAACACAACACAACACAACACAACACACATATTGTATATCGTTTCTCACTTATAATTCTATTCTATTTTTGTATTTATTTTTGGTTATTTATTGTTTTTATTGTTATATTTCTGGTATTTTTATTATAATTTTATTTTTTTATTTTTATTATGATTACTATTATTTTATTGTTTTTTATCATAATTAATTAATTTATTTATTATTATTATATCCCCCCCCCCCCAGGCCCTGATGTGGGTCAGTGCCCTGTGCCCAGGTGGGCTAATGTCTCTTATACAGTTGCCACACACACACACACACGACTTAGTAGCGCTCAAGACCATAAATGCCCTGTTATGTTATTTCTCAAACAGAACAAGAGACGGGAGAAAAACTGCAATAAACTCCTAGTCATTTCCGTGAGAGAGGTGACTAGCTGGTACAAGGATCATCAATAAGGTGAGCTGATATATCTCGCAGCGGTGCCGGGAGCTTCTTCAACTACCGGAGCTTGGTGTGACCCAGCCAGTTTACCGGGTTAAGTACCTGGTCTGCCAGGCTCTTACCGCCCTCCAGCACCGTAAAGTCAAACAATACAACAACAGACTCTGCGAGATGATAAACAGTTTGAAGTAATTTGTTTAAAGTTTCCTTTTGTAGATTTCCACTGGCCCCTCGGCGATATATATATTCTGGGAACAAACTGAAAGTAGTGGCATCGACTAGTAGAATTTGTGTGTGTGTGTGTGTGTGTGTGTGTGTGCAGAACAAAACCTCTCAACGGCTCCACCATTACATCTAGTACCGTAACTCTCACTCCAAGTCAATATATCTGTGTGTTGATTAGGGACCAAACATTTCAAGTATTTTCCATGAGCAAATTACGAGTAGGAACATTCTTATCGGGTTTAAGTTCCAGGAAATACAATCCAAACACTTTAATAAGACGTTATAAGAAGCCAAGATGCTCGCCTGAGTCACTGTGAGCAGCGACCTGCTTTGAACATTTAGTATTTCGAAAATTTTAACTTTAAGAAGGTGATGACGGTACACAGCAGTAGGAGAGCCGGGCGAATACAAGTGCCTCCCCTCTTCTTCCCCCGTTTAAAAAGTTCTCCATCACCAATCCCGTCGCTCTCTTAACCCACCAGATACGGTAATCTCTTTTGTTGGGTTCTCGGAAAAGTTAAATCAGCTGATATTACTGTTCGTAGGTCATTTACATCCCCCTTGTGTTGTATGATACAGCCTGACCCCGGTCTGGTCTTCACTTCTTTGTTAGGGAGCGAAGGAGCTTAACTTTTTGTCAGATGAAGATCATGAAGTTTCCTAATGCCCCGAGGAAGAACACCTCCGGTTAGATGAACAGGTGTTAGGTGAACAGGTGGTAGAACAATCAATAAAGTGAACACTCCTCAAGTGGTACAACATTCCCTCGTACAGTGAACAGATGTTAGTGAAACCACCAATAGGGTGGACAGGTGTTACTAAAACCATTATCAAGGTGGACAAGGTGTTAGAAGAACCAACAATTAAAGTGAACACGAGTTGGATGAACCATTATTAAGTCGAACACGTGTAAGACGAACTAAAAAGAAAGCGAACACACGTTAATGAGGTAATTAGGTGTTGAGATAAACCACTAATAAAATGAACAGGTATGACATAAACCATTAATAAAGTGAACATGTGTTAAGAAGCATCCTTAACATTATGAACACGTGTTAGAGGAAGCATCAATAAGGTGAACAGGTGGCACCAGTGCTCTCACCACCTGGCCACTGAACCACAAGGACAACTGCACACAGGCTCAAGTTCAAAGCCTAGTTTTTACCTGCGTGTAACTCAAGAGAAGAAGAAGAGACTTGAAGCAGGAACACAAGTAGAGGTAAGCGTCAACACCCCGGCGACACGTACACTCTTTTACACCATTGTACGAGGGAGAGAGTGTATTTGTATCAGTCAAGAGGATGGTTGGATTAATGTGATTGTGAGCAGCCTCTCTCTATCTCTCTTTGTCGCTCTCTCTTTCTCGCTTTCTCTGTATCTCCCCCTTTTCTCCTTGTCTCTCTCTCTGTATCTCCCCCTCTCTCCTTGTCTCTCTCTCTCTCTCGTTATCTCCCCCTTTCTGTATCACCCCCTCTCTCCTTGTCTCTCTCTCTCTCGTTATCTCCCTCCCCCCTCTCTCTGCCTCTTCAACCACTGGTATCCGTCTCACGGTAACGTAACAAACTGAAATAATATACAAACCATTTCAAAGGAACTCCAACTTACCCAGTGACCAAAATTATACGTTTCACAATAATTAATCACCATTGTTTATCCATTATGCTATACAACTACACAATGCATGTATTAGAAGAACAAAATTATTAAACTCTAAATTAACCGAATCTTTCATAAAGAAAACTGTCGAAGATATGCAAATTCTATTACTGTGCTTAGTTCTTGAGTTTTAAATAATAACAGGTACTCGAGATAAAAAGAAACACAATTGACTCACACTTCTGCGCCAACGTACACTTAAGTATATAAAAAAAAGTGAATTTAAGTAAGCATTATTTATCTTTAATTATACGAAGAACAGAATTGAATTAAACCATATTTGACAACTTGAATGTTTACGTATCAATGAGATGTAACCTGGTTTTCTTAAGAGGTGTTACTGTAAGTGTCCTCCACCACCACCACAATACCTGACCAGGATCACCACCACCTAACCATCACCACCACCACCACACCTTACCATCTAACATTCTAACTGTTCTCCACTACCATTACCACCACACCTCACCACCAACCACACACGTTGTAATAACAAGGTCATTTTCCCCTGTGTTAGGTTGTCATTCTCCTCACAAAGAGGTTTGTTTACATAACCTCAGAGGCTCTCGGTAAAACCACCCCAAACAACTTATCATTTTTGTTTTCTGGGAGGCAGTGACAGTGGCCGACCTCACCTTGATTATCAGCCGACGACAAAAATGACACAAAATACTTTAGACTGTTTAGTGATCTGTTTGTACTGTACGTATGTATGTGTTAAGTGATCTAAGTTATGAACATTGGGCTATTAACTATCAACATGCTGATTAGATTCCCGGCAGATAACTCGGGAAATGCTTAGTCTGGGTTGAGATCAGTCGATGGTCTGAGTGGAAATAATAAAAAAAATAAAATAAAAACCCAGCTCATTTCACCTCATGATTAAACACTTTAACGCTACCTGCGGAGAGGTTGATTTAGGTTAATTTAATTTATGTTAGGTTAAGTTGAGTTGAGTTAGGTTAGGTTCGGTTAGGGTTAAGGTGTTCAATTATCAGGTGAAATAAACAGGGTTGTCTAATCTTCATGTGATCAACAACAAATTCAAAACACAAAGTCTCTTTACGGCGTCTTGTGAACTTGAGAGCCACAGAGGTTGGCAGTTCGTGTTATAATATTTAGTAACACATTCCAGGGAAAACACCGCACAAGTTTTCAGTCAACGAGCGATAGTTTCTGAAACCCGCCGTGATCACTCCCAGCCAACAGTGAGGGTCAAGGTATCACCGAGGCGGGAGGGCTGCTGCATGCGTCAACCTCTTGTCCGCATGCTTTCAAATTTTACTCCTGAAGGTCATTGTTGACAGTGTCTTGTGCTTGTTCCACACCCACCGTAGGTGAAGGTCATCGCCCTCCTTCACGTCCAAGCGGTAGAAGAGGGCGATACTGTATTATATTTCACACATGTATATATACGACACTAACAGTATATCTCAATAAGAATCTAGTCAATTATATCTGTGGAAGGAATTTAGATCACACCGGACAATAAGACCTGAACCCAGACTATAAATGACTCTTCCTTCTAGATATGATTAAACACAGCAGTAATGAGACCCCCCTCGTTAAACAACTGCCCACCTCCCCCTCCAGACGAGATAGTGGTGGTCACATGTACCGGTGCACTAGCTGCTCTGTATTCAACACCACCATGACTCACACAACATCTAATATTAATTTATTCACACACAATTTCCATAATGCACTTAAAAGTCAGCCCGGCAACCCCAGCTAAGAGGGACCTACTGTGACCAAATATATCGAGGAGGAGGAGGTGGTGGTGAGTGGTGAGTCAGGTGCTTGTCCACCTCTCCTGTCTCCCTCCCTCTGCACACACACACACACACACACACACACACACACACACACAAAATATCATACAAGCATGTGCAGTCGTATGAACAAATATAAATAAATACTCAATATATACACACAAACACGTACACTCGTGTAAATATACTGTATATACATAAATATGAAGTGCACGCGCACACACACACACACACACACACACACACACACACACACACACACACACACACACACACACACACACACACACACACACACACACACACACACACACACACACACACACACACCTCTACAAACAACGCTCTACGATATACAAGTGGCAACAGCAATATTTCTTCACGGCCACCAACCTCCCATAAGCTTTAAGAATGTCTCACTCCGGTGTCTGTCTCACTCTTTGTCTCCCTACCACCTGTATCTCACTCCGGTGTCTGTCCCACTTTTTGTCTCTCTACCACCTGTGTATTACCCGTGTCTCACCCATGCGTCTAACTCACTCTGTTTCTAATACATGTGCCTCACTCTCACCCCCATTACCTGTCTCACTTTTTGTCTCTTTGCTACCTGTCTCACCCCTGTGTCTCACCCCACCACTCTCGTGTCTCAGCTCCAGGTCTCTCACACATTTACCACAGCCTTACAAATGTTGACAAATATCCAAACATGATACAACTTAACTTTCGAAAATAACACGAATAATACCTTTCTTTTTTTCCCTTTTATAAAGCGAAATAAAATCACTAAACAAGCTTACAGAAATACTAACATGAATATCTAAATAAGAAAAGGTTAAATGCAGGAAGACATCACCCCATTAACCAGCCAAGAACTAGGTCCAGTGCACGATTCAACAGCTTATTAATTCAATACGAGACATAAATTTCAACATAATCACGATGAGATGGCTTTTATTGACGTCGTAATTGCCGCAGCTAAAAATGAAGAACCTCCACTGGTGACGCTGGGGCCCTGGCCTCACGCGGCTCATCTGAACGTCAGCCTCAAGACACAAATATGAAAAAAAAACCACTTCTCGACTACAGCGGTTTTATTTATTTATTTTTTTTAGACAATTTCTACTAAGGTATTTTATAATGTATTTTTAAACGTGTGTTGCAGCTACGGCGTTATGGTATTTGCACGTTTACCCTCGAGAGCTTAGGTAACCTACTTCACTACTTCACTGTCAATGATGTCTTACCTGTGACCTTAAAAAAATATCCCTGTTATCTGTCTACTGTAGATAGCTCGTACACTACATAACCACTACATGCTTATCTATTCACACTGAGGTCCTCGGCCTTCTGTGTATGTACAATTTTTTTGCGTTTCTGTCCACAGGAAGGACATGTGATGCACACTGTTTACGTACATTGTATACCTGCACAATATCTATCTATCTTCCCATAATACAGTAGCCATTCAGTGACCAAAAACTAACGCTATACCACGGGTCTATTTACATTCTAGAGAGTAAGGAATAAACTTAACAAATAAATAGATACTGAGCCAAACTTACGACTGGAGGGAGAGCTAGTGTGGTGGTGCCTCGGTGTCGGTACCTTCTCCTTACCATCAAGGTTGTGGCTCTCGCGTCAGTGGGCGTGGGGAGGTCTCAACTACTACACCTGTAACACCGCCCACAGTTAACGCCCATCACCGCCACAACAAGAGTGTTAAGATAATCACCCCGCCCTAAGGCTCACGTTACCACCAGCACCACTATTACTACACGAGTAATGCTTATGCGACTTCCCGCAGCAACACAACAGTAATGGTAATGCCGCCACGACCAATACCACAGCGGGAGAGGCGTCCAGGTACACAGTAAACACAAGCTCGCCACCAAACAAGTGTCACATGACGAGTAAAGTGTGGGGGTGGAGGGGGTGTGAAGGGGGGGTGCAGGAGGAGAGCTCTGGTCAGACTAGACTTTGCATACATGACTCGCGAACACCAGGAAAACCAGAGTCACTCCGGCCACTGAAGCTTTAACTACTACTGAGTTTACTATGATGGCTCAGTACCTACCTCGTCCCTCCTCGTCCACTGTCAGAGGTGTTGCTGTGATAATAATTAATCTATTCACCCTTTAAGTCTTAATGCGGCATTTCTATACAAAGATAACAAATAAACTACATTAAATTCTTTTTATAAAGATATTTCTAAGTTAATCTTCTTTCCAAACTCAGAATAATTTTTTTTTAAACCGACTATTTTTGTTACCCAATTTTACAATATAATTCCCGTTTGTCATCTGGTTTCTTTACGACTCGCTACAGGCAAAACGATTTTTCCCAAAGATGATTGTTCAGAAAGCAGTCTGAAAAAGTTCATTTTAGACGATATATCGACGAGAGAAAATTTTGTCCAGGCCTGTTGCCAATTTCTATGTTTCTTCTTTTATCTGATGAACACAATGGCCCTCACAGCTATAGCGACTGTCTGGGTAGTGGCCGAGGTATTTGGCGGCCTTACCATTCATTTTGTCTGACAAGTGGTGTGATACAGGATGTTCTCCCTCTACCTCGACTTGCAGCAGGCACCGAGATTACAGGACACATCTTACACGTCACCAAACTACAGAACACATGTCACGCCAAACTACAGCAGGCCACATCACAACCAAACTACAGGCCACATCTCACCAAACTAAAGGAGGCCACATCTCACACCAAACTACAGGCCACATCTCACACCAAACTACAGAACACATCACACACCAAACTACAGCAGGCCACACCACACACCAAACTACAGGCCACATCACACACCAAACTACAGGCCACACCACACACCAAACTACACACCAAACTACAGAACACACCACACACCAAACTACAGCAGGCCACACCACACACCAAACTACAGGCCACATCACACACCAAACTACAGGCCACACCACACACCAAACTACAGGCCACACCTCAAGACACCCAAGTTTAATACACGGAATGGTGAGGTGACCGCTGGAGGTGGTAATAATAACCATAACACTCGCTAATCAGGCGCTGTACTTCCTCCGCGACGAGTCACCACAACATGACACAAAATACTCCGTGTTGTTTGGCCTCATTTTCACTCTCTATGGTCAAGAATTACTGTACTACATGATCTTATTTGCATATTTTTCCTGAGGTTTAATTACTGTTATATACTGTACAAGTCATATAGCTCGATTCACTTTTAAAAAAATGTCAATGAAAAATAAATGCCAATACCTGTATCGTCTTAGCCCAAGAAGGTGAACTGTGACAACTAGTACATACTGTACACCCCAAGGCTCTCAGCAACGTCGTCTCCCAGATAAAAATCCGATTTTAAGTTTCTGCAATTTAATGTTGGTACCAATTTTTTTTTATTAATTTTCCTGGATGACTTTTTTCCTGTTTATTTTTGTAACAAGTTTTAATTTTCTTTTATGCTTTATCGCCATTATTACAAATATCTAAGTAAATTATAATTATAATAATAATAATAACAATAATAATAATGATAATAACAAAAATAAAAAATAAAATATTAATGATAACAGCAACAACAACAACAACAATAATAATAATAATAATAATAATAATAATAATAATAATAATAATAATAACAACAATAATAAGGGTAACTGACCATGTGATTCTTCGCAGGTAAAATCATCCATCCAGTAGCCAGCAAAGCTTACCTGAGGAGAGAAAAAAATAACATTAAACATATTAAAATATATATTATAAAAAAAAACCTACCACGAGAACGTAACAATGCAAGTAATAAAACTGCAACCGATACAATTTATTGATTCCTAGCGGCACGAAGCAATGATTGCATCGATATCGCTACACACTGGATAATAGCCAGCACGTAGCATAAAACCTGAGGTGGTGCGGTAACGGAGGGCAGGAATGTGAGTGAGGTGTGAAGGCGGCGGCCGACCAGGCGTGCTGCAGGGCAAGACTCTTCTCCCTAACCTCTTCATGATGATACCTCGACACATAGAATCCAAATCTGAAGCTCTTATTGAGATATCGATAGAAAATAAAAGGCTGAGAAGGAAAAAGGGGAAAATGTCGAGGAAAAGGGGAAATTTGTAGCTACAAAAAAGTAAGAAAAAGTCGAGAAGGAAGAAAAAGTCAACAAGAAAAAGAACAAAATTAACAAAAAAAGATAAAAGTAGACAAAACAAAGAAAAAGACTAAAGAGGGAAGAGAAGAAATTTTAATAAAAAAGAAGAGAATAAGAATAAATTAAAGAAGAAGAGAACAAGAGGAGGGGACAAAAATGGAAAACGACAAAATAAATGAAGATGGAATACAAATTATACAACAGGAAAACTAACGAAAATCATCAAACTTTGACCTAACACCATCCTGATATAAAACTGCTCATGACTACATTTACTTTTTGGTCCATTATACATGTACTTATTTATAAAGTTACTGGACGGAAGGAACACTGTGTGGAGAGAGAGAGAGAGAGAGAGCACCTCTTCCTCTTCCCCCCATATAGCGTTTGGTTAGTTAATCTCCAGGTGAAATAAGGTGGGGGTGCAGAGTCTTCAGGTGATGCCACACGTATATATACATGACTATACACACCACAACACATATTTAGAGCTGATCGCCTCTTACCGACGGGCACACCTTTAAAATAATGTCTGACTGTGCTGCTCCGTATCTAAATTTAGAATGGAATAAATCATAAAATTTCGCAAGTAAAAAAAAAATATAAGTTGAACGATTCTCCTTGCCTGTCCTCATGTGACCCTCAAAACAAAGCTACCAGTGCATTATATAACGTTTACCCAGGCAAGATCTTCGTGCATTAATAACTAAACACACACACACACACACACACACACACACACACACACATCGTCTTATTGACTCGATGTGTCTGCATGAAGGTTATACAACGCTACACCACCCATAAATGAAATCCCGTCCAAGATCTTACCCCCGGGGACATTCCTGACGAGTATTATCAATATTTAAAACAGAGGTCTTGTCGCGCTCACAAGATTTATGTCTCTACAACACAGACAGCCGCACAGATTGACATATACCTGGACGACGTGGGACACATTCTCGTCGGAGGCAGCAAGAATGTCGTCTGTCCGCCCGCTGCTGTACTGGTAGACGAGCGGCGGGACCAGAGGCATGGCCAAGTGAGTATTGACGCTCCTCCTGATAAATGCTCACAAATATTCACCATTACACAAAGTGACTGTGATGATACACTACACTGCGGCTGCCTCGTGTCAAAACATAAAACACATGCTCTCGAGCAACACATTCTGTCACTGGTAGAGGAAAGACTAACTCCTTCCATAGTTACTATATATCCCTGATGGCAGTAATACCTCAGCCAGCCAGGTGACCCCCCGAGTAATTCTGATGCATTAAGCACCACGCCATTGATCACTGCGGTGTCCACCTACATGTTACACAATAACCCTTCAATTGATGTAACTATACCTATCCCAGACACAATAGTCTACCTCCAAACAGTACTTAATATACATACACGTGTGTTATGTGTGCGTGTGAGAGAAAAAGCATGTGTGTTTGCTTTGTGTTTGAGTGTTTGTGTATATACAGTAAGTACAAGGTTGCCGACACAGGTGGGCGAGTCCCCTCCCCCGCTGTGCCACATAAAAGTCCACGAGGCCGCAACTCACGACAATGATGACAGAAAACTCTGATTATTATTGAACTCGTCTGAGATCTTGTGATATATCCACCCACCGAGTTTGGTTAAAATCCATCACTAGTTATTGAGATATCGTGTTCATAACTCTCGGACGGACGGAAGAATAGAAAGCACATATTGTTACATCCCCATCCCTGGGCGGCGGGGTACACAGTGATGTGTATGTGAAAGGACTTCATTTTATGTATGGGTACATGTTTAAGTAAGAAATAGAGAGAGTAAGTGTGTGACACAAGCACCATATAGTAGTGGTGCTGTGTGTCCAGGTAAGTAATTCACCTGCGCGCTGGGGGTCACACACACACACTCCGACTGACCTGTGACCACCTGTGAGCTCTTCCCTCACACTCAACACTGTTAAGAACACTCAGGAGGATGCCCTTATAACCTATCAGTAGCCAAACTATTTACGTAACATATTCCCTACAATATATATATATATATATATATATATATATATATATATATATATATATATATATATATATATATATATATATATATATATATATATATATATATATATATATATATATATATATATTAAAATAAACTCAGCTTGGTTAGTGGATATAACGCAAACACCGAAGAATAAAATATGGCGCAATAAACGAAGCTACGACCCGGGAGATGGAGAGAGAACACAGCAGATTAAGACGTTACGTGATAAGTGACCGTAAGGGAGTCTTGGGAGGCGGTTCTGAACATTACATTAAACCAACATACATATTCGCCATCTTATCTACGTCAGCTTCGAGCCCACATAATATGATAAAAATATTAAAGCAACAAGAACCACGCAACAATCCATTAGCCAGTGCAGCCACAAGCCACACACCGGATTATCCCTCACATAAAGAGTAATATACGAGAGAGTTACACCTAACTAAACTAGCCAACAGCCACTCACCACGCGACCCACACCACCACCACTACCAGACATCCACCTCACTCACCATGTAACCCACACCTCTCTCTCTCTCTCTCTCTCCACACCACTACCACCATCACCACTCCTGGACATCTACCTCACCACGCGACCCACACTACTACCACCAGACATCCACCTCCCTCACCATGTAACCCACACCTCTCTCTCTCTCTCTCTCCACACCATTACCACCACTAACCTAACCACACTACACACCATCAGTTCAACATCCACCTCACCACGCGACCCGCACCACCACCACTACTTCCACTAAACATCCACCTCACCACACCACCACCTCACCACAACACACCACCTTACCACACGACCTACATCACACCATTAACCACACACCTATACTCATCCTTAATATATCTCTGTACAGAAGGTGAGGCAACTCTCTCAGCCGACGGAACTTGAAGAAGCTTTTGGTGAACTTAGACTCGTACGTGGCACATGTTTCTACTTTGACGTAAATTTTCCCTCATTAAAACAGTTGTGCGTATGTGATTACCTGGCGATTGCAGAGAGAGAGAGAGAGAGAGAGAGAGAGAGAGTACTCCCCACGCCTTATACAACTGCTAAATATTTGGGTCATGTTTCATAAACTCTCGTGGATTAAAACAAATGATTCCACAAAGTTTGAAGGATTTCAACCAGAAAAAAAACAGACAACGAATAGGGAATAGTTAATAAAATAAATAAAACTCCCCCCCCCCACACACACACACCCTAACCACAGCACATTTCAAGTAATTATGTTAATGTTCAATACACCTTAAATAAACTCCAGGAGAAGGACCACGCCAGCGATATGTTTACAACGACACATGTTAACAACGATACACCCCCCTCCTAGCAACTCTTAAAAACTATCTCACTAACCATATTTTCTTCCTCTCTCTCTTCTCTAAGCCTCCACTATGCACACATTTACTACTTAATATCCACTTTGGAGGCTTGAAAAGTTCCCAAGTAATTCGACTTATAAACTATTTTGCCCTCCTGCCTGGTACTGGTGGCTGTCTCCCCTCGTCCAACCTCTGGTAGTGGTAGACTGTCTCCCCTCGTCCACCTCTGGTACTGGTGGCTGTCTCCCCTCGTCCAACCTCTGGTAGTGGTAGACTGTCTCCTCGTCCACCTCTGTACTGGTGGCTGTCTCCTGTCTCTGGTACTTGTGGTGGCTGTCTCCCCGTCCACCTCTACTGGTATGTTTCCTCGCCCACCTCTTGGTAGATGGCTGTTTCCCCTGTCCACCTTTTTGGTACTGGTGGCTGTCTCGTCCACCTCCTGGGTACTGGTGGTGGCTGTTTCCTCGTCCACCTTTTTTTTGTACTGGTGGCTGTCTCCTCTCGTCCATTCTGGTACTGGTGGTGGCTGTTTCCGTCCACCCTCTGGTACTGTGGCTGTCTCCCTTGTCCACTCCTGGTACTGTGGTTGTCTCCTCGTCCACCTCTGGTACTGGTATTGCCCCTCGTCCAATCTTCATACTGGTGGTATGTCTCCCTCGTCCACCTCTGTAACTCTCGTCCACCTTAAGTACACCTCTGGTGGTGGCTGTTTCCCTCGTCCACCTCTCTGGGTAAGATTCTTGGTACACGGTCCACCTCTGGTACTGGTGGCTGTTTCTCGTCCACCTTTTTTGGTATTGGTGGCTGTCTCTCCGTCCACGGTACTGGTGGTGGCTGTTTCCTCGTCCACTGGTACTGGTGGCTGTCTCCCCCTGTCCACACTGGTGGCTGTCTCCCCTCGCTGGGTACTGGTGGTGGCTGTCTCCCTCGTCCAACGACTGGTGGCTGTCTCCTCGTCCACCTCTGGTACTGGTGGTATTGCTCGCTGGTACTGGTGGCTGTCTCCTCGTCCACTCTGGTAAAACTCACCCCGTCCACTCTCTGTATCTCACCTTCTAAATTGGTGGTTGTCCTCCCGTCCACCTCTGGTGCTCAATGTCTTCGTCCACCTCTTGGTACTGGTGGCTGTCCTCGTCTCTGTACTGGTGGCTGTCTCCTCGTCCACCTCACAGGCTGTCTCCTCGTCCACCTCTCTGGTACTGGTGGCTGTCCCCTGTCCACCTCTGGTACCCTCGTCCACCTCTGGTACTGGTGGCTGTCTCCTCGTCCACCTCTCTGGTACTGGTGGCTGTCTCCCCGTCCACCTTCTGGTACTGGTGGCTGTCTCCTCGTCCACCCACTGTGCTGCCCTCGTCCACCTCTGGTACTGGTGGCTGTCTCCTCGTCCAACCTCTTGGTACTGGTGGTGGCTGTTTCCTCGTCCACCTCTGGTACTGGTGGCTGTCTCACCTGTCCACCTCTGGTACTTGGCTGTCCATCTTCTGGTACTGGTGGCTGTCTCCCTCGTCCACCCTGGTACTGGTGGTGGCTGTCTCCTCGTCCACCTTCTGGTACTGGTGGCTGTCTCCCTCGTCCACCTCTGGTACTGGTGGCTGTCTCCCTCGTCCACCTCCCCGTCTCCCTCGTCCACCTTGGTGTGGCTGCCCTCGTCTCACCTCCCTCTTCTTGGTGGTGGTGCTCTCGTCCACCTCTGGTACTGGTGGCTTTCTCGTCCACCTCTCTGGTCCACTGGTGGTGGCTGTCTCCTGTCCACCTGAGACACCCCCTCGTAAACCTCTGGTACTGGTGGTCGCTGTTTCCCCCGTCTCTGGTACCTCTGGTATTGCCCCCTCGTCCACCTCTGTCTCCTCGTACTCTGTGTACTGCTGTTTCTCGTCCACCTTCTGTACTGGTGGTCCACCTTCTACTGGTGGTGGCTGTCTCCCTCGTCCACCTTCTGGTACTGGTGGCTGTCTCCCCTCGTCCACCTCTGGTACTGATGGTGGCTGTCTCCCCTCGTCCACCTCTGGTACTGGTGGCTGTCTCCCCTCGTCCACCTCTGGTACTGATGGTGGCTGTCTCACCCTCGCCCGCCGCAGGTCATGATGGGTTTGCCTTAAAGCCACATACCAACAGATACCAGCAGAGTGGCACGACCCAGCCGGCACTAGGTAAGAAGGTCCCCCCCCCTCAGAGGAGTGCCGAGCGCGGCAGTGTGGCACGGCGTTAGCTTGCAGTGGCACCGCTGATCCGCTCCACTTGATGGTCGATATGAAAATAAAGTCGGGGCTCGTAAACCACGTCTTAACGACCACACACCAGACATTACCACGCTTTAATCCTACACGCGCCACAGTGGCCTAGGCGAGCCTGTTTAACATGCAACAACCGGCCTTACCCAGCCTCTCCACACGGGCTAATGAAGCATGCAGGCCGCGCGCTGCCACGGTTACCCTCGCCCGTAATTGAATTTCACCTTTATGTTGCTTGTAAGAAAGTCGTAAGTGAGGGGTAGTGGGCGCGGCCGGAGATATTACACTGGAGGTAAGTGCCGTTTGACGGGATCACTTTATGTCAGGGTAATATGGTGGCGAGGCACACGAGGGCCGCGGAAGTGCTACATATCCAACATGAGTGAAACTAAACCACCAACACCGTCAACGTCTCCCAGCGTCTCCACCACCATCACCGCCAGCCTCACGCCAACTCTCACCTTCCCCACCACCGCGATTCACCATCTTCCTCTATTACGTCACACGTGGAGGTGATGATGTTCATTAACGTTATATGCTGTACGTAACAAGACAGTTCTCTCTACATGTGTGTGAGAGAGCGGAGGAGGAGGGAGGCGGGCGTCTTCCGGTGCTACTCATCATATTACGTCACAGTGTTTACAACCTCACACCACCGCCTCACTCTGACCTTCGGCAAATTATCTCTGTAATTCACCGTTCTTAGTATGTCACACCTGGAGATGATGATGATGATACTCAGGAACGCTGTATTATGTGCAGGTAATAACACCACCATCATGCTAAAGGGGAGGGGGGGTTTACCTTACTGTTCATCATGTTACGTCACAATGTTTACACTGACACCTCACCCTGGTATGTGTGTGTGTGTGTGTGTGTGTGTGTGAGAATGGAGAGGAAAGAAGGGAAAGGATAGAGAATGGGCAAAATAGAGAGGAAAGTAGAGGCCGAAAGATTGGAGAGAGAGGAGAGAGAGAGAGAGAGAGAGAGAGAGAGAGAGAGAAAGAGAGAGAGAGAGAGAGAGAGAGAGAGGCCTCCAGCCACTTTGCCCGGCACCTCACAAACAACGCTGGCGAGGCTAAAAAAAAAACTTGCGTGGCACTTTTATGGAGATATTAGCAAGAATAAAACTGCTCATCTGCTCCATAATGTGTACTTACATTTTCTGACGTTACCAACCCACCAGGGAAATTGCTACTCTGCTCTCCCGGTACTTTGACAACGTTGTTAACATGTACATCCTACTCTTACACCTAAAAGAAAGTGATATGTGAGTCAACTGATGCTGTAACAACCTTCATTTTGTTATTAAATTAAAAAAAATAATAATTCTGAGACTATTGCTGACGAAATAGAACACACACACACACACACACACACACACACACACACACACACACACACACACACACACACACACACACACACACACACACACACACACACACACACACACACACACCCACCAGTAAAAAAAAAAATCGACGAGGGGTGACTCACAACCACTCACATTTCCTAAGATTAACTATATATTTTTTACAAGCTTCGGTTATGCTGCAGTTTACATGTTGACTCTTCCACAACAGACGCGCGATACAGTAACACCAGATTAAGCCAGAAGGTGAACAAACTCCTTACGGGAGACTATCACGCAACACCAAAAAAAAAACACCAACGAGGGAATAGCACACTAGAAACTAACTAACTACCAAACTCGTGCATGAAAAAAATGGGGTAATGCACACTCCCCCACCTCCCTGCCTGGCCTGAACAGCGGGGACGGTGTAGTGATGGTGGTAGTGCGTGGTAGTGATAAGTAGTATAGTAGGGGGTCGTGGTAAGTAGTGGTGGGGGTGAAATAGTAGGAGGTAGATAGTTATAGTACTGTTAAGTGATTGTGGTGGGTATAGTGGTGGTAGTTGGTAGTAATGGTAGACAATATATTCTGACTACTACTACTACTACTACCCTCCACCCTGCCACCCAACTATAACCAACTACCCCGCCAAATCAACTTCATAATCCGTACCCATCATGGTGTTTGGGGCACTGCATTAGCCAATAGATACCCGGCGGTAATCAACAACCAGCAAACCCAATGCCCTTTCCCACCATGCATGCCAAGAGCTCCCCCTCAACTGCTGCCGAATTAAACTTGTTGACATCACCTCACCAACCATGACTCCTCCTTAAGAAACTATATAAACTCAAATGGCCTTTACTACTACTTACTCTAAATACCCTAACCCATTCCTGTAAACACCTAGTTAGTGCCCACCCTATAACTAGCTTCGGTCAACTAGTAATATGAGGTGTGCAAACTAGTTCAAGGTTTAGAGACATAACTATACTGTATATACCAAGGCCTCACTGACGACTGTCCCTGCCACTCAACTTCCGTGTGTGTGTGTGTGTGTGTGTGTGTGTTAGACCATGATAACCATCTCCATCATCAATATCCACATCCTGCAGGGGACACCAGGGAGAGCCAAAGCAACCCCCTCCGTTCCTACCCGTCTTCCCAAGGTAAATGACAGCAAGGCGGACACAGTCGGGTTATTTATTATGCAAATGTTCGGCAAATCTAATCAGCTCATCAACGTATGCATGCCAAGAATACTAAACAGTAAATCCCGCTAACGAATGAGGCGGGACAGACAAGAGCTTATCAGGACCGTTCCGTTGTACTGGGGGCGGTCACATAAAATTGTACCGCGCAGCCCGTGTAGTGTGGTGTGGTGAAGACGGTACACGGTGATAACATTCCTGCTAGTACGAGAACCCCACCACCCCACAAAGCACCCCAGCACCTAGTAACACCTCCCCCCAGCACCTAGTAACAACTTCCACCAGCACCTAGTAACACCTTATTCCAGCACCTAGTAACACCTTCCACCAGCACCTAGTAACAACCTTCCCCAGCACCTAGTAACACACCTCTCCCAGCACCTAGTAACACCTTCCACCAGCACCTAGTAACACCTTATTCCAGCACCTAGTAACACCTCCCAGCACCTAGTAACACCTTCTACACCTAGCACCTAGCAGTACCTAGTAACACCTTCTGTAACACCTTCTTGGCACCTAGTAACACTCCCCAGCACCTAATAACACCTTCAGAACCTAGTAACACCTGCACCTGGTAACACCTTCCCAGCACTCTAGTAACACCTTTCTCCCAGCACCTAGTAACACATTTCACCAGCACCTAGTAACACCTTCTCAGCACCTAGTAACACCTTTCTCCCAGCACCTAGTAAACACATTTCACCAGCACCTAGTAACACCTTTCTCCCAGCGCCTAGCAACACCTTCCCCAGCACCTAGTAACACCTTTCTCCCAGCACCTAGTAACACCTTCCACCAACACCTAGTAACACCTTCCCCAGTAAGCAGTAACACCTTTCTCAGCACCTAGTAACACCTTCTCCCAGCACCTAGTAACACCTTCTCCCAGCACCTAGTAACACCTTCCACCAGCACCTAGTAACACCTCCCAGCACCTAGTAACACCTTCTCTGGCACCTAGTAACACCTTCTCCACCAGCACCTAGTAACACCTTTCTCCCAGCACCTAGTAACACCTTCTCCCAGCACCTAGTAACACCTTCTCCCAGCACCTAGTAACACCTCTCCCAGCACCTAGTAACACCTTTCCCAGCACCTAGTAACACCTTCCCCAGCACCTAGTAACACCTTCTCCCAGCACCTAGTAACACCTTCTCCCAGCACCTAGTAACACCTTCCCCCAGCACCTAGTAACACCTTCACCGGCACCTAGTAACACCCTTCACAGCACCTAGCACCTAGTAACACCTCCCAGCACCTAGTAACACCTTTCCCAGCACCTAGTAACACCTTCTCCCAGCACCTAGTAACACCTTCCCCAGCACCTAGTAACACCTTCAGCACCTAGTAACACCTTCTCCACCTAGCACCTAGTAACACCTTTCTCCCAGTACCTAGTAACACCTTCCACCCAGTACCTAGTAACACCTTCCAGCCCAGCACCTAGTCCCCAACACCTTCCACCAGCACCTGTAACACCTTCTCCCAGCACCTAGTAACACCTTCCACCCAGTACCTAGTAACACCTTCCCCCAGCACCTAGTAACACCTTCTCCCAGCACCTAGTAACACCTTCCCCCAGCACCTAGTAACACCTTCTCCCAGCAACTAGTAACACCTTCTCCCAGCACCTAGTAACACCTTCCCCTAGCATTTAGTAACACCTTCCCCTAGCATTTAGTAACACCTTCCCCCAGCACCTAGCAACACCTTCACCCAGCATCTAACACACAACTTTCAACATCCAACATCCTAACATCAGGAAAATCATGCAGGGCTGGGGGTGGAGGGCGTGGGGGGGATGTGGAGTATGGTGGTGGTGGTGGGGTGTGAGAGGGATGTGGTGGGGTTTAGTGGTGGTGGAGTGTGGGAGGGGCACCGATGACCTCTAGCTGTGCGTCATTAACCTTACAGCAGATGTACGTACACCGCCTCACCTCTAACACACTATTACACCACACTGTACAAAGTCATAAGTATGTCACCCAGGGAAGCTTGATACTTCTCCCTTAATTAAAACATTGTAAGGTGACGCTACTGTACTGACCCGCTGATAAGTCCTATAATAAATTACCTTGGTCACACACGTACGCCCAGACAGGTGCAAATAATCCGCCACAAGATGCCTAATATGTCAACGTTTTATATAAAGTTTATAAATTTTTACAAAAGTGAGATACATTTTGTGTAACCCTGGGAACAACTTTGGGTGGGAGGAAAGTATTTATCTAAGGACGTTGTACGGACGGACGGACGGACAGACGGACAGAAGGATGGACAGAGGCAAATCAAAATCCCCTCTCGCTTCCTGCATACGAAATGAGCACGAAAAAAAAATCGTGAGATATATTTGAAATTTGAAGTCGTAAATCGACATGGTTTACTAACACCTTTGTTTGGAGGTGTGGAACATTCTTCAGTGACCCACAGAAGAAAAACATACAGACGCGGTTGTGGTATATAACATAAGGCACCAGTACGGAAGTCATTAAACAACTTTGTTTGTGATTCTTGGTTTGGCTTTATCTTGTTGAGTCGCGGAGGTTTATACATACGAGTTTCTGAATTCACCAACACTCAAGAGCTAAGGGAGGTGAGACGGAGAAGGAGGAACTTATTTTTAGAGAAAGGGGAGGAGGAGGAGGCTATGGATGTTGTTGATATACTCTTATCTAGGGTCGAGTCATCTAGTGTTGGTGACTAGGAAAAAAAAATCGATGCTCTAAAATGTAAAAATCCTAGTTTCAGCCTCAAGAGTACAGGTTCGGTATTTCCTGTGAGTTGACAATCATAATGATCATAAAGGTAACGCTATAACTTAACTAAGAATTAAAAAGTAAAAAAGTAAATAAACAATGCAATTTGGTGGTACATACGTAATCATGGGGTCAACTTTATTTCGAAATCAAAAGTTAGTGTGTTAAGGGAGGCGTCACTCACGTCCTTTGCAGTAACACAAGAGCCACAAAGTAACATATGGAACAATGGCAACACATAGTAACAGTGGAACCAAACAGCAACAGTAACACTACATAGTAAAAGTAACATATGTAACAATGGCACCACATAGTAACAGTGGAAACAAACAGTAAGAGTGACACAAAACAGTAACAGTTCCAAGACACAGTAACGGTGGAACCAAACAGTAACAGTGGCACCAAACAGTAACAGTGCCACCACATAATAACACCAACAGCAGCACAAGAGCGAGAGGACGAAAGAGGAACACAGCGGCAGTAAAGTAACTTAACAGCAGAGCAAAACCTAAACAACAACAGCATCATGACACAGCAGAACCAGTGTTAAGATGAGGAGGAGGAGGAGGTGGTGTGGCCCTACCTGGGGTGTAAAGAAAGGAGGAGGAGGAGGAGGAGGAGGAGGAGGAGGGAGGTTGTGTGTGGCTCTACCTGGGGTGTAAAAGAAAGGAGGAGGAGGAGGAGGAGGAGGAGGAGGAGGAGGAGGAGGAGGGAGGAGGAGGAGGAGGAGGTGGTGTGGCCCTACCTGGGGTGTAAAGAAAGGAGGAGGAGGAGGAGGAGGAGGAGGAGGAGGAGGAGGAGGAGGAGGAGGGTGAGAGGAGGAGGAGGTGGTGTGGCCTCTACCTGGGGTGTAAAGAAAGGAGGAGGAGGAGAGGAGGAGGAGGAGAGGAGGAGGAGGAGGTGGTGTGGCCCTACCTAAAAAGAAAGGAGGAGGGGAGGAGGAGGAGGAGGAGGAGGAGGAGAGAGGAGGAGGAGGTGGTGGCCTCTACCTGGGGTGTAAAGAAAGGAGAGGAGGAGGGAGGAGGAGGAGGAGGAGGAGGTGGTGTGGCCCTACCTGTGGTGTAGAAAGAGGAGACAAGAGGGAGGAGAGGAAAAGGAGGCCAAAAGAAGTGTGGGGTGAGAATGACAATAAGAAGAGGCCGGTGGAGGAGGACAAGGAGGAGGGAGGAGGACAAGGAGGAGGAGGAGGAGGATATGAGGGTGGGGGTGGGGAGGCGGAGTTCATCCATTGGTGGCTGGCGGAGGACTCCTAATCCCGAGTTGTTAGTTGAAGCTTTCATTAGCAGCGCGGTCGGGTAATTAGCACGAGAGTACAGGACACATAAACCTGCCAGTCGCCCCAGCACACGGCTAATGAGACGCGCTCAGAGGGGGAGGAGGAGATGGCGGCACGGCCCAAGAGAGAGAGAGAGAGGAGAGAGAGGGGAAGGAGAGGCGGTGGTTGGGAAGGGGTAAAGGAAGGGGTTCAGGAAAGGAGAGGGGAAGGGAAGAGGAAAGATAATGAGGAGGGAAGGGGAAGGCGATGGGGAGGGAAGAGGAATGAGGGAAGGTAATGGGGAGGGAAAAGAGAGAAGAAAGGTGATGGGGAGGGAAAGGGTATATGCCCAAACAGAGGAGGAGGAAGAGGAATAGGACGAAAGAACTGGAAGTTGAGTTGGGAGAAGGGTGGGGAGAGGAAGGGAAGGAAAAAGAAGAATGGACGGGGAGATGGGGAGGGATGCATAGTAATAACCGAGAGGGGGAGGAGAGAAGAAAAAGAAGTGCGGCACAGTCAAGAGAAGAAACGGGGAAGTGGTGGGGAGAAGGAAGGAAGAGGCAGGGAGGGGAAGTGGAGATGCGAGGCAGGGAGAAGCAGCAGAAAGGGAGGAAGGGAGGGGAAGGAAGATGCGAGGCCGAGGAGGGGAGTGGCAGAAGAAAGGGAGGCAAGGAGGAAACAGGAGAGAAGGAAAAATGCGAAAACTGGGAGGGGATAAAGAGGGAGAGGTGGTTTGGAGGGGTGGAGGTGAGGAGGAGGGGGGGGATGTGTGGCTGAGGTGAAGGAGAGGAGGGGAGGGAGAGGGAGGTGGAAAGAGGGTAATGAGGAGAGAAAGAGGAAAAACGGGAATGGAAAATCAGGAAAGAGTAAAAGGAATAAAACGTACGAAGAAAGAAAGACACAAATGAAGGGGAGGAGGACGGGGGATCAATGAGAAGAAGAAAAAAAGCGAAAGTGATGGTAAGAAGAGGGAGAGGGAGAATGAAAGGAAGAATTAAGGAAAGATGTAGAAAGAGAAATTAGGAGAAAAACAAAGAGGGCATTCTGAGGGAGGAGTGGGGGGGGGAGGGGATGAGAAGGAGACTGTGAAAGCCATGAAGAGAGCAAGAAGCGAAGGCGACGGTGAAGAGCAGAAGAAGTAAGGAAGGAAGGAGAAGGAGTAGGAGGATTGGGGAAAAGTCCAAGAAAAGATGAAGTTTTGGTAAAGAGGATCTGAGGTAGGACAAGCAAAGACAAAGAACAAATGAGATGAAAATAAGAATCGAAATTTGGAAAAAAAGAAAGAAAGAAAGAAAGAAAGAAAGAAAGAAAGAAAGAAAGAAAGCCACACACAAGAAACAATAAGAAAGCTTAATAAACACCAACAGAAATATATAAAAAAAAACCCACACGAGCGCCAAAAAAGTCCATTCAGAAATCTATGCAGAAGTAACCATCTAAATATATAAAGTACAGATACCACAAGATCCACCAGGTAACAATACCACACAATGGTAGTATAGTGACTTAACACAGACAGGACTCTTATATATACCGATAATAATTTTAGTACCCCTAAAAGTCGTCAATCTACACCTGCCATTGAATCCTGTGCCTGTTGCCCCACAAAATCATCATCTGAAAAGGATTACTAAATAGGACACATAATTATTGGGGATGTTAACTCACTGTCTGTTCTACACACACACACACACACACACACACACACACACACACACACACACACACACACACACACACACACACCACACACACACACACACACACACACACACACACACACACACACACACACACACACACACACACACACACACACACACACACACACACACACACACACACACACACACACACACACAACACACACACACACACATTCTTCCTTTCTATGCTATTACTGCTGTTCTAGTTTTGCTGTGACGACCGCTGGTATATTACTGCTGATGTTGTGCTTCTTTAAGACCATGGTTCTGCCTGCCACTACTACTTGCTGCGACGCCGATTACTTAAAAAAAAAAAATCAACTGAGCGCGGAGCCAAGGTACGGTATACACCCGGGCCAAAATATGTATTCCATGCAGTCGAGCCTAAAACATGAGAAAATCGAAGGAAAATGGAACACCCAAGGCTGCCAACTGTTCCGCGCTCCTCCTGTTTGTTTACTAAAATGCAACTCTTCACTCTGGTAGTCAAGGTGTGTTTCTGTTTGTTAGTAATGCCTTTGATCGTATTGAAAATGTACTTTCAATTATACTAATGAAGATGACAATAATACCACTATTAATAACAACAATAATAATAATAATAAATAATAATAATAATAATAATAATAATAATAATAATAAAGGAATGTGGTGATGAGGGACTACTGCCAGGGGGAGGAGGAGGAGGAGTGGAACTACTGCTTATAAGAAAGGGAGGAAGAGGAGAAGGGATTTACTGCTAGGGGTTGGAGGAGGACGAAAACTAATGCTAGGAGGAGGAGAGGAACTAGTTAGGAGAAGATGAACTACTGCTAGGAGGAGGAGGAGGAAAGGCACTATTGCTAAGAGGAGGAGGAGAGGCACTATAGCTAGGAGGGGGAGGAGGAAGAGAGGAAATACCGCTTGGAGGAGGAAGAGAGGAAGAGAGGAAATACCGCTTGGAGGAGAAAGAGGAAAGAGAATATGCTAGGAGGAGGAGGAAAAGAGGAAATACCGCTTGGAGGAGGAAGAAGAGGAGGAGGAGGAAGAGAGGAAATACTGCTGGAGGAGGAAGAAGAGGAGGAGGAGAAGAGAGGAATACCTGGAGGAGGAAGAGGAAGAGAGAATTGTAGGAGGAGGAGGAGAGAAATACGCTTGGAGGAGGAAGAAGAGGAGGAGGAGGAAGAGAGGAAATACCGCTTGGAGGAGGAGGAGGAAGAGAGGAAATATCCTTGGAAGAGGAAGAGGTCTGTGCCACGGGAGGACAAGTGATAAAAATGGATATTCAGTGTTCCAAGACACAAAGAAACACACAAAGGAAGGGAGAACAAAGGTAACAAGATGAAGAGGACAAGGCTGGGGAGGGAGGGGGAGGAGGGAGGGAGGGAGGGGAGAGAGGATGATGGGAAAGGAAGGCAATGGGAAGGAAGGAAGGGAAGGGAAGGGAAGGGAGGTAGATGTATTTCCAACTGAGGAAGGAAGGAAAGAAATAAGTAAGTAAAGTTAGTAAGAATTGTAAATAAGGAATGAAAGATGAAGTAATTACAATGAAAAGGAAAAAAGAAGGAAAGTGAAGGAGAGAGGGGTAGTGGCAATTGATGAAGAAGGGAGGAAAATGTAGATCCAATTGAAGAAGGGGAGGAGGGGGAGAAAGGGGGGGAAGGGAGGAAATTGAATTGAAAGGAAAAGGGTAGACAGGAAGAAATAGTCACAATGGAAGAGGAAATAAGAAAAGATTGCAGAGAGAGAGAGAGAGAGAGAGAGAGAGAGAGAGAGAGAGAGAGAGATGCTAAAGAAAGGAAGAGGGAAAGATATTGACCAGAGAGAGAAAGGGGTGATAGAGGGAGGATGAGGCATGGCAGAGGGAGGGAGAGACGGTACTTAAGGGAGAGGTAATAGCTAAGAAGGAGAGTGCTGATGGGAAGAGAGGGGTAGTGGCGAAGAGAGGGGTAGTGGCTAGGGAGGAAGGGGTATGGCTAGGGAAGAAGGTAGTGGCTAGGGAGGAAGGGGTAGTGGCTAGGAGGAAGGGGTAGTGGCTAGGGAGGAAGGGGTAGGCTAGAAGAAAGGGGTATTGAGAGAAAGAGAGAGAGAGAGAGAGAGAGAGAGAGAGAGAGAGAGAGAGAGAGATAATGGTCAGGGAAAAGAGAAAAAAGATAAAGGGATAATGACTAGGAAAAGCAATAAAAATATAAAAAAGCGGAGCAAAGACAAAGAGAACAGTGCCAGGAGAAAGAAAGAAAGAAAGAAAAGAAAGACAAACCTGGCAGATAGTGAGATAACGGAAAAAAGAAAGGAGGGCTAAAGAATGAGGGAGATGGAAGACGAGAGAGAGACCAAAGGAAAAAAACAAAAGAATTAAAAGGCAAGAGAGAGAGAGAGAGAGAGAAAAAAGGGTCAGATGAGAAAAAGTGAGGAGGGAGACAGAGATAGAGTGCCTAAGAGACTAGGAGGGAGCGCTACTGATGCTGTGAATATCAGTTCCTTCCAGAGAGGTGAGGGGGGGGGTGAGTCCAGGTTGGTGAAGGTTAAGAGCTTGGCCGAATTAAATCTCTTATTATCTGGTGGATTCTGGTATTTACGACCGCATTCGTTGATGAAACAAAATAAAATAATAATAATGTTAAGAATAATAATAAATGCAAATAATAGGGGCAGTAATAGTGATGATGTTGATGATGATGATGATGATGATGATGATGATGATGATGATGATGATGATGATGATGATGATGATGATGATGATGATGATGATGATGATAATAATAGTAAAAGTAATAGTGATAATAATAATAAAATCAATACTGTAATACAAATAATAAAAATAAAATAAACTAATAATTGAAAAATAATAATAATAATAATAATAATAATAATAATAATAATAATAATAATAATAATAATAACAGCACCAGAATACAACACTGAACGAGAGAGACTTATCGGCAATGTTGTTGACCTTTTCCAACCTCAACTCATCCCTGCTTGATTAATGATGAGCAAAATTACCCGGAAGGTCACAGTAACTCACTCATCAAGAGGTCAAAGGTCACCAACAGTGTCAATCCAATACGAATGGTGTGTGTGTGTGTGTGTGTGTGTGTGTGTGTGTGTGTGTGTGTGTGTGTGTGTGTGTGTGTGCGCGCGTGTACAGGTTCTGCACCCACACCTTTACTATACCTGTATATAAAAGTGTAAACAGCATCTCCAAGGTCACCGGCAGAGAACAAGCAATAAAACTTGAACACAGTCGGAATGTTGCCGTGAACAGTCAAGTCCTCTCCGCCCCCACTGCCCTCTCACCCCCGTCGCCCTCTCACCCACTCGCCCTCTCACCCCGTCGCCCTCTCACACCCCTCGCCTCTCCACCCCTCGCCCTCTTCCATCGCCCTCCTCCTGATGAATTAGTGGGTACAGACTGCACTACTTGGTATTCTTGACCTTCACCCGTCAAGAGACTTATACTTACAAGGTCACTGGGTAAAGGTCAAAGGTTAAGGTGATACATACATACATACATACATACAACACATACATACATACATACATACATACATACATATATATACCTACATACATACATACATACACAGGGTTAACATGTGTTATCCCAAAATCAGAGGATGTTTATGAGAGAGAGAGAGAGAGAGAGAGAGAGAGAGAGAGAGGTTCCTTTATCCCCATCCTTCAAAAACTTGCTTCCATCAATGCACTCGTGGTATGATGCAGCAATAAAAAAAAAAATAAATAAAAAAAAATAAAAATAAAAAATCTTCTTCAGTTGCGTCAGAAAAAGAAGAGTCGATATATAACATAAAGACTTCAAGCGCCAGATAGACTTTAGGAAACTACAGTGTATAACCAGAGATGACCCCAGCATCCTTTACTACACCGAGAAATGACCGGCAGAAGAGAGAACACCACTCTACACTACAACGTGACACTGGACATAACACAACAACTACAGCAATAAGCGGGAGGACATTAGTTGGTTACAAAAAAAAGGCTGGGGAAAAAGGCATAAAAGAAGAACTGCACTACTCTTTGAGGGTAGAGGAGATTTAGAGAGGGTTTGATGATGATGATGATGATGATGATGATGATGATGATGATGATGATGATGATGATGATGATGATGATGATGCCAATGATGTAGAGGGGAAATTAAAGGAGGAGGAGGATGATGTCGAGATGGTAGAGAAGGAGGCTGTAGAGAAGGAAGAGGAGGAGGCTGTAGAGGAGAAAGATAAGGAAAATGGAGGAGGAGGCGGAGTAGAAGGAGGATATATAAGAGAAAAAAAAAGAAAGGAAGGGGAAAGTAAATTATGACGAGACAAGTGTAAGAGATGAAGGAGGGGGTGACGTGGTGAAGCTTCCTGATGACAGACATATGGGTGTGTGGCCGTCTAGGAGGGGAGAGGGAGGCTTCCTTCACGGGGTCTGGGGGAAGGAAGGAGAGAGGGTAAGTATGTAAGAAAGAAGGGAAGGGGAGAGGATAAGTAAGGAAAGAAGTAAGGAAGGAAGGAAGGGGAGAGGGTAAGGAAGGGGAGAGGATAAGTAAGTAAGTAAGTAAAGAAGGAAGGAAGGAAGGAAGGAAGGAAGGAAGGAAGGAAGGGGAGAGGGTAAATAAGGGAGAATGAACGACGGAAACAAGAAAAATTATGACAGGACGTAACTACATTTTATGGTACTACATCAAAAACCAAAAACACAGGTAAAGATATAAAAAAAGTACAGAGACTTCAAATTAACAGTACATAAACATTACTCAGAATCAGTAGTAGAGCTGTAAGTACTTGAGGGGAGGAGGAGGAGGAGGAGGAGGAGGAGGAGGAGGAGAAGGAAGAGAGGAGGAGGAGGAAGGTTATGAGATGGGGGGTGGTGGAGTGCGACAAGAGGAAGAGAGAGGGGCGGGTCACCACAAGCTGGGTGTGTGAACAGTGTCAACAAGGATGTACCAGGCAGGAGACGTACTGTACATTGGCTGGAGGACTGACGACAACTGCATAGGTGAAGGTGTAGGTGTGTGTGTGTGTGTGTGTGTGTGCGTGTGTGTGTGTGTAAGGGGTGTGTAAGGGGTGTACTGTAACTAACATTCTCTCTCACGCACTTTACGCTCGGTTAGTTTTATTACACAGATCATACATTAATATGAATTACTAACACACGGTACAATAATCACAAGGTATACACTATGGAAGACAAGTGTACTGCGTGTCGACATTACTTATTAAATACTAAACACCCAAAAAATAATTAATGATATTACAGCTTAAAAAAAAGAATACCAAAAAGTAAAAAAATATAAAATAAAAGACTATAACCAAAGAATGTAATTATTTTCTCTTTTTTTTTTTTAGGCCTATATGCGAGCGTTGGTCCTGTATGCAACACACAAACATACTCTAGCCTGGTGGTCACGTCACCTACACAACACTCACTAAAACATTAGAATCAACAACAGTTTAAGCTTCCAAATTTAGCAGTTGTACTTCTTGACTGCCAGATAATTGCTTTCCTGGTATCTGTTTATATTGTACACGTATACAAGATGAGCACAGGAATGTTTGTGGTCACCGGGGGGATGAAAAAAAAAATATGGCAGGGTTCGTGGGTTGGTATTCTCAAACAGCAGCACGTTTTATTTTTTATTTTCTTTACCTGGGGTGATAGAACGTATTTAGTCGACGTACAGTCTCTCGGTGGAATTTCGACGTCCGTGGAAGCTCTAGTGTGTTGGTGTCTTAAGTGTGTCCCTTAGATCTACAGTATGAATCTTTTGAGACTACGAATCAGGGCTGTAGCGTCAGGTTGATGTTTCCTCGTAGGTGTACATTAAACGATATGTAACAACTGGCCTGTACTAAAAAATTAAAAAAAAAATGGAAAAGAAGCATAGTTAACATATCCTACATTGTATTAATCTTAAAGGCTAGAACAGTGAAAGCGGGTCCAATAGGCTTGTAGCTTATTATAGGGGTAACAAGATAAGGCACGCTGAGTACACAAGTAAGCATTAGGGCTGGCACTACACTCGACCAACTTCACTTCCCAAACTGCAATGGCAACTTTCCCAGCTGGGTTAACTGGAGTTGACTCAGTTAGAAACCAGCGACCGTCAGGAGAGGAGGCCACTACTAGATTTATTTCTCCCTTTGAAGATTTACGAGACAATGGGTATGTCAGTAGCAGTATGGAGGACTCGGTGACCACACATACCGAAGTACAGTACGTCTATATACCATGATAATAAGCTCTATACTCCAACACCGTCATGAAAGCTGGTAGACTAATGATACTGTGCAATAAATTTGTAACATCCTAAAACAAATACCATGGATAAATGACACTATTAAGAAAACAAGATGGAGTTGGACGAGCCGTATCATGCGTAGAAGTACCTATTAAAGCATTACTAAACAAGCTGTGATGTGGGGGCAGGAGGGAACGCGTGAAGGAGGACCCAAACCTATTTGACTGAACACCAGGGAGGGAGATGCGGCAGACGAGACCACTAGAACAGGGTGGAAGAGGAGGCGCATATCCGACATTCCTGCACTGAATTCGTGGTGGTCCTGTGTGTTACCTTTAGACAGGACCACAAATAAGTATAAGTAAGTGTTCTGGAACGTGTACCAGGATGGTGGACTGACACAGAATACTGAGAGATTATAGTTCGTCAGTGACTCAACCTATACAGGGCATAAGGGAGAAAGTCAAACAGTGAGGGAAGAAAGTAAATTGACACTTGATGCTAATGATGCAGACGAGATCTACACTAAAAGAAAATGAGAGAGAGAGACCTCTACTTGAGAACAGTGTGGAGAATCGCTTTCCGAGGACCACCCGCTGACGGGGACTAAAGACTATCATTAATCCGCACTTTTTTACACGGCCAACAACGCACCTCATTTATACAGCATCGCATTTTACCTGGTGAGCCATAAGTCAGCCGAGGCGTCGCAGCATCTCTGCTTCCATAATTTGATTACTGATCCTGACAAGTGACTCGCAGCATCTCCCCCCCTCCCCCCACCCACCACCATTCCCTGGTGGACAAGTGACACGGTCCCCCCACCCCCGCTCCCCAGTGGACAATTGAGTCACAGAATATCTCACCCCCAAACCACCCATCCTATACCATCACCAGCTTCCCCTAATGGATAAGTGACTCACAACCTTCCCTACACAATATCCCTGACAACTTCACCCAGACACACATGATATAAAAAATTAAAGTTTCGCATATCACAGAACACAACAAGATGATCGGATACACCAGCAGATATAAATATAAACCTTACCATAAAAAAAGAGCTTCCATGGGCAGTCAGCTACGCCTGGAGATCGCTTACATCTCGGGCTGACGTACTCATGGAAGCTTCACCTGATGAACGTTCTTCACTTGTGTCTGCAGGGTCGCTCTTTCATGATAGAAGCCATCGCCCTCACCAGCGACAAGACTGATGCTCACCAGCAGCCAACTATCTGATCTTGCTGTCTAGCTTAAACAAGTTCACACACAAAAAGTGTCCGTGCCGACCACCGCTGGTCATATATATGTATCAGTTTAATCTTGCTCTTGAATTATTCAGTGAACAACCAAAAAAGTTCTATTTACAAACAAGACAGGTGCTCCTCGCGGTACACTCCCCTGGCCAGGTGCTCCTCGCGGTACACTCCCCTGGCCAGGTGCTCCTCGCGGTACACTCCGCTGGCCAGGTGCTCCTCGCGGTACACTCCCCTGGCCAGGTGCTCCTCGCGGTACACTCCCCTGGCCAGGTGCTCCTCGCGGTACACTCCCCTGGCCAGGTGCTCCTCGCGGTACACTCCCCCGGCCAGGTGCTCCTCGCGGTACACTCCCCTGGCCAGGTGCTCCTCGCGGTACACTCCCCTGGCCAGGTGCTCCTCGCGGTACACTCCCCCGGCCAGGTGCTCCTCGCGGTACACTCCCCCGGCCAGGTGCTCCTCGCGGTACACTCCCCTGGCCAGGTACTATTTAAATCATCTAAGAGTATAGAACTTTCACCTTGATCCGTGACCTTCACCAAAACTGAATGATTTATTCACCTATTATCAACCATCCCTTTTACCTGGTTCAATTTAAATCACTCAAATCTACTTTTGACTGCTTAAAACTCTTTGATAAATCTTTTAATGAAGAAAGTTTGACTTTTTTACGAATATTAATAGAAAATCCTAAATCTCTTTAAGTAGTTCTTGTTGTGTGAAACCTAGAGAGGTATGACATCAGCTGGGCTAGGTGATGGTGGGTGGACGCCATGTCTGGAGGTCTCTTATATTACCTGCTTACATCTGATAAAAGGTGACGCTATACAACCAAACCTCTCCTGACCTATTATAAAAAAAATAAATAAACTAAGTCCATTAAATTGGTTAGGTCTGGATTGGTCATGTTGCCGTTCACCATAATCAAACACCACTGCCTAGGCCAACCACGTCATATTTCTCTCAAGTTAATATCAATATCCATAAATCAAAACTTTATTAATTTCTGAGTCAGAATCTGTCAAATTATTTAACTTACCAGGAGTTGATACCTTGCGATTTTGTTGATATAAGCACGTTTATGTGTACAATAAAAGACAAAAGTCGTGTCGCGGTTTTGTCTGAAGATTAAATATAACTCGTGAAACATTATGAGAGCTCCCCCTACCACAAAGCAGAGCGCACCAAAAGTTTAGCTCTTCGGCATATGTTTTCACCAAATTTCACGACACGACTTTTGTCTTTCATTGTACATGTCAACACGATACTTCGGACGTGGCCAAGTTACTTTTCATGACGAGTGGCAGGTGTGTCAATGTGTCTCTCAAGGAACACATTATTATATTGGTGAAAGTAAGTCAAAGGTCATAGTTACAATTTATACCCAGAGACCTTGACCCTCTGAGTAAAGAAGTGGGTGATCAATCTATGGAATTTTGCAGTTTGGTTGTGTGTTGACAGCTCCGTTAATGGTTAATGTTAATAATATAATAAAGAGTGAAGGCCTGCATCACCATCATCCTACATGGAACTTCAAAATGTGACAAAATTGTCAAGTCACAAAACGAAATACTTTAGGCTATACTGGTTATGTCTCTCTCAGTGCCTTCTTTAGAATACCTATATTAATTAGACGTGGAGATTAGTCTTTAACGAACGCATTCACAGCTTCAGAAACTATCACCCTCATTATCACACCGTCTTTTGTGAAACTTTTAATAACTTTCGGAGCTTTCACACAGTGTGGCCTCTGTGATAACTATCTGTATCACAACCAATATATCATGATAAGCTGATTTTATTAAGGTGTGCTTGTGCAGTCGACTGCACTTATACCTGGTACAGTGGCCGGCGCATTTTTGGAAGATGTGGCAACTCTAGTTTGTTTACATCGTATTAAAACTCCTGAAATGGCTGCTAAGGATCCTTGCAATAGTAGCCAGACTAAAGATAGTAGACAAGAATTCCACAGAACTGCCACATCTAACAAAATGCACCAGCCAGTGTACCAGGTATAAGTGCAGGCGACTGTACTGTACCTCTATCCTAACTTTTCCTCTTCTACTCTCACGACGACTATGGCACTTCCCAAATGTATTTTACTAATACTACTGTAACACAACTGCCACAGTGGTCTATAGTAACGCTTCTAGCACTGAATGATTATCACACTTGCAAGATTAAATTTATCACATTATTCTGATAATTCGATGAATGAACGAGATGTACTGTATAACACAAGAAGCCACGTTGATAATTTTGTTTTGTTTTGTAACTTCACCTGAATGGCGGACAGAAACTGGCTTCAGATCTCCATTAACATGCTTACTCATACTACCTTCCACGAAACAAGTTCTCGGCCCAAATTCTCGTGTGGGTTGAAACTCAAAATAATAAAGAAGAGTTACGTATGAAGATAAAAAAGCTACGGGGAAGAATGAAACCAACAACAACGACGCAATACTTCCTCACACCCTCAACTAACATAAACAATATATAAAATGAATCCTTATCTTACACACAGAGTTACAACGCTCCCTGTAAGTTACCTCAGCATATAAAGGTACCGGAATAAGAGACACACACACACTGTGGGCAGAGCCAAAGTCGTCACCAGGATAAACAATGTTAGCACGTCAAAGTTTTAATTGGCCATTGGTAGTTATTCTGCGGTGAGTGGTGCAAGGAATCCCGTGTAAAGAAAGGTTCACCATTCCGCGATTCTAAAAAGCACACCGCTCCAGGGGATTCCAAGGCAGTGTCAAGTGGAAGGGTAACCGAATGAAGGAAGGAAGGAAGGAAGGAAGGAAGGAAGAAAGGAAGGAAGGAAGGAAGGAAGGAAGGAAGGAAGGAAGGAAGGAAGGAAGGAAGGGAGGGAGGGAGGAAGGAAGGAAGGAAGGAAGGAAGGAAGGAAGGAAGGAGAGAGTTGGAAATAACGATAGAAAAAAAATATTATTTATCAAGATTTAACTAAAAGAAAACAATCACATTTCCGTCAAGATGGCGCAGAATAATTTGCACATATATAAAATCACGTTAAATAATTCCACGTTAACATTCTTACTAATATCTCAATTAAGGATATACATTTTAATACCATTACCATATACATAAATTATTACACCTACACCCTATGCCCACACCTGTCTCTGTACTGACACTCCTTAAGAAAATTTCAGTCCGAGATAAGAAGCAGGACTAGAATACAAGGTTACGTGGCCTTTAAGCTCCCAGACAGAATCAAGTTAGTGAGATAGTGAAGATTAACAAGAGGGCGAGGTTGTAGGGGTGATGACAAGGATGATAACATGATGAAAAGAGGTGTGAGGGGGGGTGGGGATGATAAGGTGAGGAAGAAGGTGGTGGTACTGTGGGTGTGGGGATGATAACGTGTGGAATGGAGAGGTATGAGGTTAATAACATGAAGAATGAATGAGGTTATTGGTAGACGGTGTTAGATCAATACCAGGTGTGTGTGTGTGTGTGTGTGTGTGTGTGTGTGTGACGACAAGAGAGAAACGATCAGACGTACACTACAGGGGTGCAGGAGTCAAGACAATGGGGATGATGGTCACGACTAAGCGACGCCATCTGTAAAAAAAAAGCATTGAGGTAAGAAGAAAAAAACCAAACAGCAGCAGCAGTCAAGGCAAGTGAGTGTGAAAGTCAAGCGCAGTGTGTGTGAAAGTCAAAATAAGTTAGTGTGAAAGTCAAGATAAGAGTGTGTAAAAGTCAAGATAACAGTGTGTGAAAGTCAGGACAAGTGTGTGAGTGAAAGTTAGGACAAGTGTGTGTGAAAGTCAAGACAAGTGTGTGTGTGTGTGTGTGACAGCCAAGACAAGTGTGTGACAGCCAAGGCAGGCGAGTCTCAGCAAGTCAGCATTAACGGCACTATTCAATTGGAGTAACGTCACTAGTGGAGTACCCCCAAGGCTCGGTACGTGGACCACTACTATTTATTATACATATAAACGATATACTGTAGATATAGGAGTAGACAGCAACAAAAGTAAATTTGCTGACGACACCAAAATAGGGCGTGTAATTAAATCTGACGAGGAAAACTACAGGAAGATCTAAAAAAAAAAATTCCGCATGGTTTGAAAAATGACAGATGAAATTTAATGTGGACAAATATAAAGTACTTTGTCTAGGAGATGTAAACAGAGACCAGATATCAGATATATAACGTTGTTATAGAAATCCGACTGTGAGCAAGATTTAAGAGTAATGATAAGTACTCTTAAATCAAGTCAACAATGTGTAACTGCTCGAAACAAAGCTTACAAACTTGGGTTCATACAAAGGAGTGTTAGTTACAAGACTAGCGAGGTTATCCTAAAACTATAACTTGCGCTTGTGATACCTCACTTGGATTACGCAGTTCAGTTCTGGTCACCGTACTACAGAATGGATATAGAATCCCTAGAAAAAATTCAGAGGAGAATGACGAGACTAATCCCGGGCATTCGGAACCTTCAGTACAAAGACAGGTTAAAGCATCTTAATTTGCACTCCCTCTAGAGACATAGAGTGAGTGGCGATATGATCGAGGTGTATAAATGGAAGTCAGGGCTAAGCAAATATGATATAACAATGGTACTCAAACTATCCAACCAGGAGCGAACTCGTAGCAATGGTTTTAAATTAGACAAATTTTGATTTAGGCGCGAGATAAGTAAACATTGGTTTGGAAGTAGAGTAGTGGATGAGTGGAACAAGTTACCAAACATCATCATTAACTTAAATACGCTGGATAGCTTCAAACATAGGTTGGATGGATACATGAGCGATAAGGGTTGGGTGTAAACGGGACTGCCCAGTATAGGCCAATAGGACCGCTGTAATTTCCTACATTCTTATGTTATTTTGTGAGTGAAAACCAAGAGAAGGTTGTGAGAATCAAGAAAAGTAAGACAAGAGCCTCAAAACTTAAACAAAATGATGGGAAAAGATACCAGTTTCAAATCAATGAGACTCTTTACCAAGGTATTTAAATCCTCGAAAAATATGGATCCAGAAATTTAGATCTTTGCTTGATTTAAAGAGTAACACACATACACGCACGCACACGCACACACACACACACACACACACACACACACACACACACACACACACACACACACACACACACACACACACACACACACACACACACACACACACACACACACACACACACACACACACACACACACACACACACACACACACACACACACACACACACACACACACACACACACACACACACACACACACACACACACACACACACACACACACACACACACACACACACACACACACACACACACACACACACACACACACACACACACACACACACACACACACACACACACACACACACACACACACACACACACACACACACACACACACACACACACACACACACACACACACACACACACACACACACACACACACACACACACACACACACACACACACACACACACACACACACACACACACACACACACACACACACACACACACACACACACACACACACACACACACACACACACACACACACACACACACACACACACACACACACACACACACACACACACACACACACACACACACACACATACACGCACGCACACGCACACACACACACACACACACACACACACACACACACACACACACTGGAGACTCTCAAGAGCCTTAACAACCCCCAAACTCCAGCAAAAATCACAAGGAGCGGAAGTAGACGGCGAGAAACGACTCAACTACATTTACACAACATTTGCTCCAAGTAATGACGCATTACTCTGCAAATTGTACGATGAGTTGAATTCACAAGTACAGTTAAAAAAAGAAAAAAAAAGACCAGAAGCCACCACTGCAACCATCACCATGACCATCACCATCAGTATAGCAGCGCCGCCGCCTCCATCACCAGATGGTGTGAGGAGTGTATGGATGATGATGATAATGGTGGTGATGGTTACGTGATGGATGGCAAAGGAGAGACAAGAGCTGGCGGTGGTGGTAGTAGTAGAAGAAGAATTAGGCCTATCAGTGCTCCATCATACAATAAACCATAAAACAACCAAGGTCAAGGAAGTAGCATATGCTGATGACCTAACAGGAACAGGAAAAGTGGAGGACGTCAAAAAGTGGTGAACCTGGTAACATCACGTGGTCCACAAATGGGATACCACCCAAATGCCAGCAAAGTCTTCCTCAATGTATAGCCAGAATACTACGACCGGGCTATAGAGGTCTTCAACAGCAGTGAGGTTAAAATAACAAAGGACATCTAGGTGCTCTAATCAGCACGTATTATTTTAAGACCGAATACGTAAATAGAAAGGTGAACGAGTGGGTGATGGAAATCCAAGCTTTACGTGATATTGCTAAAACTGAGCCACCAGCGGCATTCACCCACAGAATCAAACAATGGTGGAACTACCTGATGCGCACTATCCCTGACATCGGACCCGTCCTTCATCCTCTAGAAGAGGCTATCAGGGTCGCTTTTATTCCAATACTAGTGAAAAGCCAACACCTAACCCCAGCAGAAAGGTCACTCCTTGCACTACCACCGAGACAGGAAGGAGCGGGAATTATTAATACAGAGGAGCTTGCTGCCACTGAACATCAGAGCTCTGTCCAGCTTAAGGCAGCCCTCACTGAGCACATAGTAGCTCAAAATGCAACAAGCGAGGTAGACACCAACGAATCACAAAATTCGACCTACAATTACGACAGAACGGCAGCACAACCAAAGTGAAAAACTTAAACAACTGTCAGAGAACTTGAGGAAAAAAGTAGCTGTAGCGCAGGAGGTAGGCGCCTCAATATGGCTAACAACGTTACCGTTAATAGCAGACAGACGCCATTGGTCTGAGATATGGTAGGCCAGTATAAGGTATGCCCACCCAATGCGTATGTGGCTCATCCTACGACATCAACCACGCCATGGTGTGCAGTATAGGTGGATTCGTATGCATGAGGGATGACTAAACAAGGGGTCTCACAGCGAATATGCTGAAGGAATTTGCCACGACACGTCACGGTGGAACTGACCCTAGCTCCTTCCATTGTACGGTGAAAATCTCCATCACAGGACTTCCAACACAACCAGCAAAGATCGTGTGGAAGTCAGCGCTCGAGGATTCTGGACGCGGGGACAATGAGCCTTCTTTGATATCAGGATATTCGACCCCATGGCCGCATGTCACCGTAACCTGTCTCTCGAGGCTGCACACAGGAGGAACAAGAACGACAAGAACAGTGCGTATGAAAAAAGAATTTAGAACGTGGATCAAGGTAGCTTCACTCCTCTAGTGTTCGCAAGATCTGGCAGGATGGGGTCTAGTACAAGGTACTTCTACGCCAGACTGCCTGAGGTGTTATCAGAATAGAAGCAGCAGCCCAGAAGTTACGTCGAGTCCTGGTTGAGAAATGGCATGTCGCAGATATTGGCTATGAGGCAACAGTCATTGAATGCCGCATAGATCTGTGGGTTAACTCAACTAGGGTAGTTACTTTTGTATTAGGATAGTTAATAAAATGGTGACGTTATGGCTATAAAGGGAGGCTGGAGGCTATAAAAAAGTAGTAGTGGTAGTCACATGGTAATAGTCATAATGGTACCAGTAGTAGTAGTCATAATGGTAGCAGTAGTAGTAGTAGTAACGGTAGTAGTAGTAGTCGCAATGGTGGTGGTAGTAGTAAAGGTTGTAGTGGTGGTGGTAGTAGTAGTAGTAGTAGTATTGGCGGTGGTCGACATCAGATTTACACACACACACACACACACACACACGGTATACAAACATGCAACAATGCGGATGTAATAAATATTTCAGGTGGTATATACCCATGTCCAGGAGGCGGCGCATGATGGCAAATATCCCCGGGCATTGATTGCTCTTTCCTTACCTCAACCCCACAACCCTCACCCCCTAAATGACCTGACCTGACCTGACCTAACTTAACCTCCCTATTTATATCTTCCCCTATTTAAATTTACTTCCCTATCTATATCTACATTTATCCCCCCTATTTATATCTACCTCTTCATTAGTTATAGTCCACTGTCAACATAATAAGAGGGAGAGTTAAGAGTGCACAGGGTTCCAAAACTTCCCGCAACGTGCATGACCTTCTGAGTCAAGGCATCAAATATAAACAAAACAACTCATCTCTTCAGTAGACCCCCCTCTCCTCTCCTCCCTCCTCTCCCCTCCCCTCCTCTCCTCCCCATAAGCCTCCATCTGCATATAAACCAACAAGTCATGCACAGATTGAAGCTCTTACTGGTGTGAGGTTAATAATTAGCCTGACGCAGTAATTTACCTTTACAACACATGTGTCTGTCTCTCTCTCTCTCTGTCAACCAAAGAGACAAAAACGATGTATTTTATTACACTTTAACGCGGAGGTAATTTTAACTATGGCTCGTTAACTATATTCTTCTTAACACTACACCGTACACACTATGGTAAGTCTCTCTTATATCAAACACTAACTACTTCTGGGGATTTCTTGCAAGTTTTATGTTATGAATTAATTTACTATTATTAACCGAGCAACTCCTCTGGATTTTATGTTTTCACTACCTGACCTGACCACCAATGTTACATACAATTATAAATTATAACATATACATAATTATAGAGCGTCCTTAAGGGTGCACAGTAAACATCTCCTTTACTCACTCTGTCGTTCTCAGTTGATGAAGAAACGTCTTCTAGTCAAGGTTATCGCTAAGTGAACCGATCAACAAGCGTCAAGGCAACGTATTTTATCGCTAAGTGAAGCCTTCACGGTTCAGTTAGTCGTTGCCACAAGACTGAATGTTATCTAAAGGATCTGAATAGTTGCCACACCTACAAAAATGCGTTCAAGTTCAAGTTCCAAGTCCCTGGGGCGGTGAGGCGGCCAGAAGCAACTGTTAAAGCCAATTCGTCAATCTGCTGTTATATTCCTTCGTGGTGCAGCTGATGTGACCATGATGCATAATAATGAGGTGGTGGGTGTGGAGGGGGCAGTGAAAGGGTGCAAAGAAAGGTGTGGTGGGTGGGGAGTGGTGGCGGGATGCAGGGAGGTGTTGGTAGGAGCAGGGGAGTGTTGGTGGGTGTGGTGGTATTAGTGGGTGCAGGGAGGTGTTGATGGGTGCAGGGGTGGTGATAGTGGGTGCAAGTGTTAGTGGGTGTAAAGGGAGGTATTGGTGGGGCAAGGGAGGTGGTGATGGGTGCAGGGTGGTGGTGGGTGTAAGGGAGGTGTTGGTGGGTGTGTATTGGTGGGTGCAAGGGGGTGGTGATGGTGCAGGGGTGGTGGTGGGTGTAAGGGAGGTGTTGGTGGGTGCAGGGAGGTGTTGGTGGGTGCAGGGGAGGTGTTGGTGGGTGGAGGTGTTGATGGGTGGGTGTTGGTGGTGGGTGGTGATGGTGGGGCAGGTGGGGTGGTGTAGGGGGTGGTGGTGGGGTGAAGGGAGGTGGTGGGTGAAGGGATGGGGAGGGTGGTGGTGGTGGGTAGTGGTGGTGAGAGGAGGTGGTGGTGGGTGTAGGGGAGGTGGTGGTAGGGAGTGCAGGGTGAGGTGGTGGTGGGTGTTGGGGAGGTGGGGTGGTGGTGGTGGGGTGGGTAGGTGGAAGGGGAGGTGGGGTGGTGGAGGTGGTGGGTGGGTGGCAGGGGAGGTGGTGGTGGGTGAGGTGGTGGGAGGTGGTGGGTGGGTGGTGCAGGTGGTGGGTGAAGGGGAGGTGGTGGTGGTGCTGGGTGAAGGGAGGTGGTGGTGGTGGGTGCAGGAGGTGGTGGTGGTGGAGTGGGTGGTGGTGGTGGTGCAGGAGGTTGGTGGGTGCAGGGTGTGGTGTGGTGGTGGGTGCAGGGGTGGTGGTGGGTGCAGGGGTGGTGGGGGCAGGGGTGGTGGTGTGGTGGTTGCAGGGGGTGGTGGTGGTGGTGGTGGGGTGAGTGGTGGTGGTTGCAGGTGGTGTGGTGGTGGCTGCAGGGGAGTGGTTGGTGGTGGTGGTGGTTGCAGGGTGGTGGTGGGGTGGTGGTGGGTGCAGGAGTGGTGGTGGGTGCAGGTGCAGGAGTGGTGGTGGTGGGTGCAGGGGTGGTGGTGGTGGGTGCATGGGTGGTGGTGGTGGGTGCATGGGTGGTGGTGGTGGGTCACAGGTAACATCACGGGGGTACAGAGGTATCTTAGTGGCTGGGGTAGGTGCGGGCAGGTCACTTTGGCAGCGGCTTGGAACCACCAAATTAAGGGGGTGGTCGAGACAAGAGACGCGGAAGTGGACGACACCTGGTCAACGCGCTCACCTTCCCCCAGTCTGGCGAGCGTCTAGCGCACGAGGGGCTGCCTGTGTCGCACTCTCTCACCAGCCTTGTTTGGCGGGACGAGTCGGCCTTGTCCTCACCACCCAACTTCACATTTGGCAGAGTGAAGAGCCGTGGTGAAGCACGTCACACGCGCTTCACATACCAACACGTCGTGGTCTTGTCTGGCCGTAAGCCACGTACTTAGTCAACATCACACACATACAATCACACCCGAGGACCGCAAGTCATCTCTCCTAATGAAGATTTTGAGCCCAAGTTGTCTAGTTTGTCCCGATCGTTCATTACTGTGCCAACAATGATCTCTTTCTTCACGCCGCTCAATTTGTCATCACTACCTTATTTGTGGCAGCGTTAACAACTAGTTATACATTCTGTAAAGAGAGCTAATAGTTTGACCATAACCGCGTTACACTACTAAATACAAATTGACACTCCACACTAACGATATAATAATAAAAAAACTATTACAAGGTGACCGCCACCACCAACCTATCGAACCCACAAGTAGGTCCAGAAAATTACTGGTATCTAGTAAGGAGCCAATACAGCCTGCACCAGTGTTGCCCTCCACCACCATCTGCCACTACCTTACCAAAACCGCCTACCACCACCACCACCACTGCCACCTGCCACCACTATAACATAGGCGTGGGTCAAACATCAGCTTGTTTTGTTTTTTAAAAATCATGTGTTCAACAAATGCACAGCGTTTTCTCTGTGAAGTAAATAATATTAACTGCACACAAGTGACTTAACATCACAATCATAGCTATTTTGCATAAAACATGAAGACGTAATTACCTTAGAGATTAAAAAACAGTCCTCATATTTCTATGATTTAGTATGTAACAACCTATTCTTTACCACACTTGAGGAAAATACAATACATGGAGTTGATAAGATGAAAAACAAAAGATGCAAGACTTAAAACTGCTATGTTAAACGAAGAGTCTCGCCGCCTCACACGAGAACAATATTACAGTCCATTGTTAAGAGTCCGTGGGCATGACTAGCACAGTAAGCGCTATGGCGCGCGCGCGCGCACACACATACACTTGTACTTGGTTATCTCGTTATAACTGCACAAAACACTAAAGACAAAAATAATATCGAAAGAGACTTTAGCCATGAAATGAATACGAAACATTAGGTGGTCATGACACTGAAACAATTTCCGGCTCGAAAACCAGGAAAACATCGATTAAGGTTCCGGAACATGACAATCTGAAACCCTGCAATAGGTAACGGGAGGAGGAGGGCTGGACGGGGACACTACAAGACATACGTTCATCTGAGCCTCACACGTATAGTAACAAGTAGTAGATCTGGTGGCCGAGAGGCACACGTATATGAACACAAGTCCCCGGAACTTTTAAAGAAAAATCAAGGTTATGGGACGAGTAAGAGATACGACCTGCAAGGCCAACACCTTAAAGAGCTCTAGGGAGTCTGTAAGAGTCTATAGCGTGTCCACTTGTAAGGCTGTCGTGGCCAAATGACACCTGGAGGAAACACAGGTTAAAAGTTCACCTACTGTATATAAAGTAAACAAAGATCTAAAAATAAAAAAAATAAAAACCTGGTAGACTAAATAATTCACAAGTCACGTTGGAAACAGGGAGTGAGTGAGTGACAGAACATACACTTAACTCTCAAATATATACTAATAACTCCATATGATATCATTTCACTCGAGTATATAATTATATCGTCAAGTTTACACCATCATTAGAAGGGTATTCCAACCTCTACCCGAGCTATACGTCGCTAAATTTACACATTACCTTTCATACAACTTCAGTTCACCGTAACGCGTCAACCTTACACAGGAATCATTAGGGAGTATTTCATGCCACGCCTCGTCTCGGGTCTTCTTCCATCTGTCGGCCAGCCATAGGGATGTGTGGCTAACTTCTCACCGCGTGTTTGGACTGCCTGGATCACTGCCACGCTAATAATTAAAAGTCTGCTTGCGAATAATGAGGTGTGAGAGCTGTGGCAAAAAATAACACGGGTGAGCTGACCGTTCTAAAATAACCAACCTCAGTGTTTACCCAAGTCAATACTGTGTGTGTGTGTGTGTTTGTTGTGTATGTATAAGTGTGTGTGTGTGTGTAAAATGGTGGACACACATTTATACCATAAGAGAGAGGCATAAACAACAAAATCGTCAATAAAATAGACTACCCAGGAGAACAGGTGACGGTGGTGTCCCTCACAACACTACGTTATCCGGGTGCTGTATATCTCTCTATTGAGGTGAGCAAGAGGATAAGGATGAAGGCGGAGGGTGATGAAGATGTGGGTCGAGTGTGAGGATGAACCTAAGGATGAAGATGGAAGGTGTGTATTGAGTGCGAGGATGAGAACGTAGAACAGGGTAATGAGAGAGAGGTCGACAAAGGTTGCAAGCATAGACAGGTGAGAGGACAGGACAGGAGGCAGGTTGTTGCAGGTGGGGAGGAAGGTAGTATAGTGGGCGGGCAGGCAGTCTTAGTGGGAAGGAAGGCATAGTGGGCGGGCAGGCTGATGGGTGGGTAGACGGGAAGGGTGGCTTGAGTGTTCACGCCTCTCCGTGGGTGGTGAGATGGAACTTGAAGTGTTTGTATTTTGCGGGGTGTGTGAGGAGGTGACTGGTGGGTTGCCGCGGCCCTCAACAAGAGCTCAACAACACTCCCACCCGAGTTTTGCTGCTGCTGGCGACAAACGTAAATATATCTTGGGTTTTGGCGTGTCATGAATTTTCTAATTGACTGACTTTCTGGCCAGTTCCCAACCATGGCTTTGGGTCTTCTTCCTCGACTGTAATCTTAACAAACCGTATATTATGAAAGAAAAAACAAAAAAAAATTCTCAAGATACATTTATGGATTGTTATACTGTGACTCTTACTATTAATTTCTTTTATTATGTATTTTCCTTTTTAACCATCATTCTAAAACCATTCTTCATTTTCTTTTGTATCTATTCAAATTATTATTTTTTATTTTGTAACCCCTTAATTATTCATTCTTTATTTTACACATACAGTACGTGTGCTAAGCAAACTAAACTTTCTAAAACTGTTCACGATAACATCTTGAAATTTGGCATCGTGCAGACAACGGTATACTGAGCTGGATGGAATAACTAGATGTTTCCACTAGTATCTCCTTATATTGGCAGGGAGTTTATTCTCGCGACAAATGAGGTCCAAATAATTGTACTCATTTTAAGTATATAGCGACGATGATTACAGCGAAGAGACATACAATCCCTTCTCCCCCACGAGTGATAACATTCCCCAAGTACATGTCAAGTCAAGGTGTAAAAACTCGACAGAAGTAAACGTATTCACTCTTAAAATTACTTCATATGCACTTTTTTTTACGAGTATTTATATTCACTAAGGTCAAAAAAAAGGGGGAACTGAAGGGGAACGGATAATTAATGGATGGATGGACAACAAAATACCATGACAACACGTCCACCAAATCTATAAATACGACCAAGATGTAGAGATGTTTGGAAGATGTTTACAAAGACACAACATCATAACATTACCCTCGTCATGGTACTTGTAAACTGTAGCAGATACATAGCAATCCTCAATCAGTGTACATAATAATAATAATAATAATAATAATAATAATAATAATAATAATAATAATAATAAAAGAAAAAAACGTAAAAACAACAACAATAATTCGTAACAACAAAACAATAACAATAATACGTAACAACAACAATAACAATAATACGTAACAACAATAACAACAATACGTAACAACAATAACAACAATACGTAACAACAACAATAACAACAATACATAACAAAAACAACAATAATACGTAACAACAATAACAAATAACAATTCTTAACGAGCATAACATAACAATAACAAAACAATCATACACTGGCAATGTTCTCATCACCATTTCGTCATCAAGTCAAGTCCTCGGATGTCCTAAATGAAGTCATAAAGGTGATACTTAAGGAATACTGAACACACCCGACCATGAAATACTAGTTTACAACCTTTCCCCTCGTCAGTCAAGTCTCCAACGCTCTCGGGACGATTGCTGGAATACAACTCATTCGACTTAGTATGCGCAGTGTATCAATACATACATGAAGCACTGTGAATCAATGTGAGGTGCTGAGGAGGAGGATGATTCACTTCAGTGTATTACGTATGCCAATTGGATGATGATTAGCGAAAGTATGGAGGCTGTACTTTGATGCTTCAGTACTTTCTATTTTCATACATCTCACTTTCTACACCCCCTCCCCCCCTCCCTCCCTCCGGTCCCAAATCTATCCTTGATTTTCCCCGCCTTTCTCTTTAAGTCATTCTACCCCCCACACCCCCCCCCCTTTTCATCCACCCAAGCCTCCCCCCCCCCAAAAAAAAAGACGGAGAAGCATAATAACAAAAGCATATAAATAATTGCCACCTCACAGCATGATTCCAAATAAGCTTTTTACGGTATCATTCATCATACCTCGACCAGCGCCATACAGGAGTGACGCAAGAAGCTATGTTACTCAATCCTCCGTGTCCGTATCTCCCGTCTGGTCCCTCATTACCTATACACACGACTGGTCCATCAATAACACCTATACACACGACTGGTCCATCAATAACCCCTATACACACACGGCTGGTCCATCAATAACACCTATATCACACATTAGTCCATCAATAACACCTACACGCACGGCTGGTCCATCAATAACCCTATACGGCTGGTCCATCAATAACACCTATATATCACACGGCTGGTCCATCAATAACACCTACTTACACTACACACACAGCTGGTCCATCAATAACACCTACGACTGGTCATCAATAACACCTATACACGGCTGGTCATCAATAACTATCACGCTGGCTTGCATCAATAACACCTACCACACACGGCTGGTCCATCAATAACACCTACACACACACACGGCTGGTCTATCAATAACACCTATACACGTAGTCCATCATAACACCTGCACGGCTGGTCCATCAATAACACCTATACACACACCGCTGGTCCATCAATAACACCTACACACACACACAGCTGGTCATCAATAACACCTATACACTCGGCTGGTCCATCAATAACACCTATACACGGCTGGTCCATCAATAACACCTATACACACGGCTGGTCATCAATAACACCTACACACACGGCTGGTCCATCAATAACACCTACTCGCACACACAGCTGGTCCATCAGCAACACCTACTCACACACACAGCTGGTCCATCAATAACACCTATACACGACTGGTCCCATCAACACCTATACACACGGCTGGTCCATCAATAACACCTATACACACGGCTGGTCCATCAATAACACCTATACACACGGCTGGTCCATCAATAACACCTACACACACAGCTGGTCCATCAATAACACCTATACACACACGGCTGGTCCATCAATAACACCTATACACACACGGCTGGTCCATCAACACCTACACACACTTTAACACAAAACAAAATCATAACAAATACGACACCAAGACCATTAAATCACGTATATATATATAAAGCTCTCAATCACAACCCACCCCCCCAAAAAAAAAAAAATCAATCTATTACAATCACATATGTATGATTATGGACTCGGTTCAACCTCAAGTGGTCCTCGTGGTTGAAGGGCGAGGCTCGTTTCTTGTTGAGTATTACCAGCCGGGGAGTTTAAGCTCGGGGTCCATTGTGTCCAGACATCTTGTGTTTTTACCCCCGAGAATTCCTTTGTTGTTGTACTGTGAAATATTGCCACCATCATCATTGTTATTAGTCACACATATTACTGTAAATAATGGTTACCAGATCAGGTGTGTATTACAGGATAATGGTTGGGTGTATCGAGTCCAGAGTCTGTGATTATGTTTGGTACAATATGTTGGTGAACGATTAAATCACTGTACAATATACTGGAACAATACACATGCAGACACATAAGTCATGGTACAATATGTTGGAACAATACACACACACACACACACACGTCACGCCACAATGAAAACAATATACCTCTTGTAACTCAACAAAAGTTTAAGTTTATTGGTGATTAATTTTATTTCCTATATACCATAGTGTATAATATCGAGAGTGTGTGTGTGTGTGTATGTGTGTGTGTGTGTGTGTGTGTGTGTGTGTGTGTGTGTGTGTGTGTGTGAGCAAATACATTACGAGTATATGTAGAGGTGTAGCGACAAATCAATTGGTTAAATACATCACAGCTTCAAGAATACGACACATCCACATAACAAAACACACGTAAACATAGAAAAAAAATGACAATGGTTCGATCTTGAATCATAACCCAACTACCGGACAGACAAGAGGAAACTACTCTGAACGAACTAATGTCATCAATTTTCGTTTTTTTCCTCTCTTCTACCACATCACCATGAGCAGTACTTAACCAACTTAGTGATAACTGAGAGACTGCATGGCTAGATAACTGAGAGACTGGCTATAACTTTACCTCCCTCCCTTCCCTCATCACACTAGTCTTACCTCTCTCTCCTCTCCATCCCAACAACACCGTTCGTCTGGCTTACCTGCAAAAGAAAAAAATAATCAATAATTAGTTAAAACTATCACATAATAATTAATATTTACAACGGTAATCATTAATTTAGCCTGACTCGTGGTGATAAAAAATTGGCCAGTGAAAGATATACAGATAAACATACATACACGTGTTCCAACCTTAACACACACACACACACACACACACACACACACACACACACACACACACACACACACACACACACACACACACACACACACACACGCGGAGGATGCTACACAATCTCACACTAATAAAAATACATTAAGTCACCATTCACAAAAAGAACAAGAACAAGATGAAAAAAAACAAGAACAATAACAAGAACAAGAAAAGTATATCACCACCACCACCACCACGGCCGCCGCTACCTGCCTCACTACACCTACACTTAACAGTACAATACACCCTAACATATACGCCAGAAAAACCCTCATCTTTATTTACACAGTGAGTAACTTACACAAACTGACCAGCTTCCTCACCCCCACCAACCCTGACGCATGTATTTATCACACTGAGTAAGACACACTACTCGAGAGGGCCCCCAGCCATGTCATTTACGAATTTTTACGCAACTTAATGACGCCGTGAGTACTAGCAAGTCGCTGAACGTGTTAATTACAGCTTCATTACGCTTTCTTGAATTACATAACACTGTACTGAAGCTGTAATTACTAGGGAGTTTTATGTTCATAGTTTGTTGGGTAGAGGTCGCTGGGTTTTTTTTTTTATTATAATTTTTCTCTTGTATTTTCATGAGTCAAAAAGAGCAGTGTTGTTTAGGTCGAGTACAAGTATCTGTATGTCTGTCTTGCCAGCATTTTCTCTCGACACACACACACACACACACACACACACACACACACACACACACACACACACACACACACCTACATTAGCCGAGAGAAGAGTTTAATCACAGAGAATCAAATATGTCGGCGTTAATAAAAAGAAAGAAAAAAAAAGTGAAAATCGTGAACTCGGGGAAGACGAACAAAAATTACTTGAGAAGATGAAAGATTTCTCCTCCAGGCGGGGCTCTGGCGGCCACCAAGTCTCTGATATGATCACGTTTTATCTCTGAATTTTAATGAAGGAAGGACTGTCTGTTAGGGTCTCATTTCTGTGGTCTGTGAAGGGGGAGGTGGTGGTGGTTGTGGTGGTGTGTGTGGGGGTGATGATGATGATGATGATGATGATGATGATGATGATGATGATGATGATGGTCTGTGAAGGGGGAGGTGGTGGTGATGTTGTGGTGATGTGTGTGATGATGATATGATGATGATGATGATGATGATGATGATGATGATGATGATGATGATGATGATGATGATGATGGTGGTGAAGGTCTGTGAAGATGATGGTGGTGGTGGTGGTGTGAGAGTAAGGATGATGGTGGTGGTGGTGTGAGAGTAAGGGTGGTGGTGGTGGTGGTGTGAGAGTAAGGATGGTGGTGGTGGTGGTGAGAGTAAGGATGATGGTGGTGGTGGTGTGAGAGTAAGGGTGGTGGTGGTGGTGGTGTGAGAGTAAGGATGGTGGTGTTGGTGGTGGTGGTGGTGGTGTGAGAGTAAGGATGGTGGTGGTGTGTGAGTGAGGATGATAGTGGCTGTGTGTGGACTGTGGAGTATGATAAAGGTATAGTGGAAACTGTCCGTGGGTTTGTTTGAAGCTGTCTGTGACCTGTGTTTATGATGAAGGCTTGATAATGATGAGCGTGCTGTACAAATATGGTTCTTCTCATTATTATTTACATTATTATTATTAGTAGTAGTATAATTATTATTATTATTATTATCCTCATTATTATTAGTATACTCATCCTCATTATTATTGCTAGTACTATTACACTGCAACATTTTTTACACATCTACCGGTGTATATATATCCAACAGGAAATAAATTCAGCGAGCCAACCCACGTGTCCATTGGAGAGCTGCTTCACCGAGGTTCTCAAAACAAACTTAAATTGTTTCCATAATTCTAGTTTGGAGAAGAGAGTCACTTGGCAAACACCGAGGAAGTGTATCTACACAACACAGGTGAACAAGGAGTATGTGTCTTGCGGGTGTTGTTGCTTCTGCTTGTTCAACATCCTACTGTATACCGTTGCGTCTCGGTCACCTTACAAAATGGTCAATATCCTCCCTTGATATTTGGTTATTAATTAAATTTACAAAAACAGTCGTTAACTTCACTTACAAAGGGGAATATTACCTTCACTTGCAAAAGGATCATTATCTTTATTTACAAAAGGAGTCATAACTACAATTATATTATGGGGATCAAGGCAAAAAAGGTCATTAAATTCATTTAAACACCGCCAATAACTTTCCTTAAATAAAATGTCTCATGCCGTTGCTCTCAAATCAGAAATGTCACCACAACTCACCTGCGGGAGATAATTTTAAGGTGTTATCGTAGTCCACTAATCCTCCAAACTGGAACCTCTCTTTATCTTACCCAACCCAACCTAACCTAATCTAACCCAACCCAATGTAACCTAACCTAATGTAAAATAACCTAATCTAATGTAATATAATCTAACCTAACGTAACATAACCTAACACAGTCACTTTTAATCTAATCTAACTAATCGTAATCGAACACCTAAACGTAATCTAACCTAACCTAATCTAACTTAAGCTAAAGTAATTTAATCCAATCAATCCTAACCTAACCCAGTCTAACCCAACCTTAACCTAACTTACCCACACCCTAATGTACCACAGCTTAACCTGACCAAACCAACTTCAGTATGGAAATCTGGGTCATGGTATGGAGTCCGAAGTCCCATAAAATTAGTTTTCTCTTGCGCAAATTAGCTTCAAGTTGAGTTAAGTGTTAAAGACAAGAATGAAGACAAAGTGTGTGTTTTACCTGTACACAGTAGATAAGAAGTGGCCAATAAACAAATGTACCTGTCCGAGAGAGACAAACAAATTGCCAGGTAACACACCAATACCTGTTCATAAAGCGGTCACTTAAAATTAGCGTAAGACTCTCGGTGTGTATCCTCCCGGGTAGCTGGTCTGAGTACGTCGGTAAGTTGGCGAGGATCACATCAACAGTGTCCGGGGTTTACAGGTACAGCTAGACAGAGCCAGGTGAGGTGGCTTATGTCTCCGTGGATAATGAATAACACAATCGCATCAGTTTAATAATATGAAATAACAAAACACACACACACACACACACACACACACATACATACATACTCACTCACACACATTCTCAATTTATCTTTCAGTAAAAAAAAAGCTTTAATCCTCGACTACTTGTATAACCCACCATAAATCGAGCCTGAAATCCTGTCTATTCCAACTGTATAAACTAGAGAACCATTTTATCATCAATTAATACCGTTTATGGCGGTAAAGGTAACGGCGCCACATATCCCCCAACCCATAAAAAAAGAGATTGGCTGAATAGTACTACAACAATGAGAGAGCGACAGAGCCTCCACCCACATCCATTCTGGTGTTGGCCGACAATTAAACTGTTCTGTTATGGTATTTGTATTTAAAACCGCGATATAAAAAGGGGATATTTCATGTAAAAAAGATTTATTATAGGTATTGTTTGAGTTGATGTATGGTGCAAGAGTACATGGTATAGTGATCACTGTAGTAGAGGGAAAGGTATAGTGTTCCTGGCATTACTCCGCAGTGCTCCTTCTGAAACAGGACGTGAATCATAATGGCCTCAGGAGTATTACATGAAAAAATTCCCTGAATAACAAAAAGATCAGAGTGGTGGTGTCGACTACAACACACGGTCAGTGACACGACAACCTGGAGGTGGTGGAGCACTACACGGGGACAAGACCGGTACGGTGTTGCTGCAGCCAGAGAGGACAAGGCAGAGACCTCCCTCCAGAACACACTGCAGTCCCTCCTGTATTAACAAGACACAGAAGTGCTCCCTGCAGCAGGAGGACACGGCAACAGCAGCAGCAGTAACTAGAGGAGACAAGAGGGCAACATTACACAGCTTGCCGCCTCCTGTCGCCCTAATATTGCATGTCTCTACCGCCAATATACGACGCCCTTCATGAACTCCTCCCTCGCCTTACCTCCTACATTCACACAACAGTTTACTTGTAATAAACACAAGCAGAGCCAAATTTCGTAATCTGTGCACCGGAACTCTTTCAAGTTGTTCGCTAGAATATCTACATTTACCTTTCCTGAAAATATAACCTGAATATGAGAACTGTAATTATCATTATTAGTGTGTAGCGTGCCATAATTATTTCAGCAAAGTGGATGGGTGCTTACGTGTGTGTGTGTGTGTGTGTGTGTGTGTGTGTGTGTGTGTGTGTGTAATGCTGAGTGTCGGGAAACAGACAATACCGTAATGCAAGGTGTAAGAAACGAGTGAAGAAGAAAACCCGAGGAGGTGGTGATGATGATGACCGCTCTTAATGGTGATGACTTCGTGGGAAAACCAGTTAAGTGTTACCGTTTAATACCTCATCTTAGTGACCACTGAACTCATAGGAACGGTCTTAGTGCACTCGCAATATGGTGAGCTGGTCAGATTTGAGTGACACACACACACACACACACACACACACAGGCGTCATCTTTATTACCAAGACCTTCCTTCACCTAAGAGTCTCCATCCATTAGGAAATTCACTTTATACTAATGACTTTTGTTATCTTTGTCCCCTTTTCCGTCTTCACTACCACCACTTCCCTCACTACCACCGCTTCCCTCACTACCACAACCAAATAACCTAACACACACGAGGGAACATTTCTGACACCAACACATTCTCCACCATCACCACACTAGTTCTGCCACCCCCTTATGCCCCGTGAAGGTCCGTCCGTGATGGTGAAGGTCCGTAAGCCGAGACACTAAACTATAACAACACGTACATACATACACACAACCCTTAATATGACATGGGCGAATCTGCCTGGGTAAATATTTATACACAAATATTATTACATGCACCTCCCCTCAAACACTCCCGCTTAAGATGAAACACACGGAGAATGCAGACAGTGTAAAACAAGGAGAGGTTGGTGTTGTGATGGGGGGAGGTGGGGTGGGGGGTGTTGAGCCAAGCGCGTCACAATACGTTGGTCTCACTCCCTGCTGCTGGAGGTTGTGGACAAGCCTGTCACCTCCCCCGCCACTCATCACTCCTACACAACAATACAGTCACTCCGCCGTCCGCCTAAGTTTAACCCCCGGCAGGAGTGGTTAAGCTGTCCCGCCGGGAGAACACCATGACTCACCTGACTTTTTGGACGTGAGAACTGTGTGTGTGTGTGTGTAATGTATGTATGTATGCATGTATATATACGCGCGCGCGCGTGTGTGTGTGTGTGTGTAATGTATGTATGTATGTATGTATGTATGTATGTATATGCGCGTGTGTGTGTGTGTGTGTGTTTCATGGACCTCTTACAGAAGTTTAAACTCAGTTGGCCGCATGAGGGAGGGAGGGAGGAGTGGCAAGAGGTTTTTACCCCAGGGGCTGGCCAGGATGCCAAGACTGACCCGGCGTGTGATATCATCCCCCTGTACCGCCGAAGATCCTCGCTGACTAACACCGCTAAACTTGGGGGCGCCAGCACACACCGCCTGGATATGGCTGCACCGCTCTCACTCTCACCTTGAGGACACCTCCCATTGCCTTCGCTGGCCCACCTCACAAGTTCGGACACACACACACACAATAAGAGAGACCAACCTTATCTAGTAATATATACTCCTAATCAGATATGAGGGATGGGTGTGATCCAAGGAGGCGTGTTCTGTCGTGAGGTGGTGGTGGTGGTTTAGGGAGAGAGAGATGTTAAGATATCCGCTGACGTGAAGAGAAGCTATTAGACTATAACAACAAATATCTTGGTACATCAACATGAGACCACTTGTATCGCTCTCTGACCCACTGCAACACACAACCACAGCACCGTACCTTGTATTATATGCTAGGTAATTTACTGATTAACCTAATCTAACATAATGTAACTCAAGGTACGGCTAACCTCACTTAACCTAGCCCAACACCACATTAAGTATCATTACACAACACTTTCATTAAATCTCACGTACGAATTTTACGAAGCGACACCAGAGTACCCATTAATAGGTACTCCGCTCTTTGATTGGATGTTGATAGTTTCGTACTTATTTTCAAGGTAGTTTCATAATGGACTGTTTCAAAAGCCTAATATAAGAATACATTAAGAATAAATAACAATCACATTCTTTTAAATCTAATTTTTGTGTGCAAGATGAACTCCTCGAGTACAAAGACTTTTTTCTACTGGCTTAGGAAGAAAAATAAATCTTGGGAGTGTCTTGGGTTCATGTAAGTCTCTTTTGTCGCCGTCTATAAAAATGTTTTTTAGTTCTGGAGGATAAAGGTTTACCTCCTCCCTGTACCCCTTTCTCTTCTCTGTTACACGAGCCATCTGGGGAGTTGGCCATACAGAGACGCCCTCTTGTGTTGAGGTAGCGGCGGCTCTTTTCTCCGTTATAACCCGACGGTCACATCACGGCAGCTTCACTTGATTTAACAACAGTGAGGTAAGGTTCGTCCAGCACGTTCTGACGATGACGTGACCTGGTGTGGGCGTGGAAGAAGAGGAGGGGTTGATATAAATAAATATATATATATATATATATATATATATATATATATATATATATATATATATATATATATATATATATATATATATATATATATATATATATATATATATGCTGCGAAAATATCTGGTTTGTTACAGCAAGTTTCGCGTTACTTAACACCTGATAGTCTGTTCATCTAGCACAGTAAACCGTGAATTGTGTCTTAAAGTGCGTTAGCAACCTCAAAAACCCTACTTACACACCCTGCCACTTAATTCTAAGACAGATGCGTATGGCAGGGGTGACCTTTGAATTTTTTTTGTCGCAACACTTCCACAAAAGATTACAAGGGTGACTTAACGTTCCCTTATCATTCTAGGCGAGAGAGTAATAGACGCATTAAAAATGTATAACTACTGTTTAACCTTTAAGAGAGATGATTCTAAGGTTTCTGTCCATTAGTTGTTGTAGGATGAGAAAGACGGTTTATCGTTTGTTGTGTTAAATGAGGGAGACAGCGGTGAAAAGTGACCAATCCTCCCAAAGCCAACAATGTCTGTCCTCTTAAAATACAAGTGACTAGTGTTTTGTCACCGTTTCCAATCTTTTGGTTCCCATTCTCAGAGGCGTTTACGACATTCGTTCTTAGTGGTAAAATAAGATGTAAGATGAGTAGAATTGGTTGACTTGAGCAAATACAGCGTCTAAAACTAGTATTAAGATTACAGTAAGATTCCTGTTACTAGATAGATTCACTGAGAACTAATTACACGACGAAACTAACAGTCTTTTCTGGTTAAGGTGGAGTGAGTGTGAGTGTGTGTGTGTGTGTGTGTGTGTGTGTGTGTGTGTGTGTGTGTGTGTGTGTGTGTGTGTGTGTTATTTTGATCCTATCTTGTTGGCGTTATTTTTGTGCCTTTCCCCAAGTCAACCAATTAGGGGCATTATCACATCTTCAGTTACAAGGACACATCTCTGACCATCCCAACCACTGGACTGCCTTTCTCTGGGTTGAAATACTTAACCATATCTCTTTGTTATCGCATGTAGGGTAAAAATAAAAGAGGGAGGGGGGGGAGGGAGATTCAGATAATTAACAAAAACAAATCACTTCAGGTACACAGATCAAGGTGTAAAAACGTACAGGTCTTCCAAACTCTCTTTTTTTTTCTCTCTCTCTCTCTCTCAACCCCTCTTTCTTTCTCTCTCTCTTTCTTCCCAACTCCTCTTTTTTCTATCTCTCTCTCTCTCTCAACCCTTTTCTTTCTCTCTCTCACTCTCTCAATGTCTCTTTCTTTCTCTCTCACTCTCCCATCCCCTCTTTTTCTCTCTCTCCCAACCTCTCTTTTTTTTCTCTCTCACTCTCTCCCAACGCTCTTTTTTCTCTCTCTCTCACTCACTCTCCCAATCCCTCTTTTTCTCTCTCCCAACCTCTCTTATTTTCTCTCTCTCACCCTTTCTTTCTCTTTCTCACTCTCTCCCTTTCTTTCTTTCTCTCTCACTCTCTCTCAACCCCTCTTGTAATATCCTGTGGTAATGTGTTTGAACTTTGACTCACACACACACCAGCAGTTGAGGGTGAGTCATAAAACTTGGGTGTGAGGGCGAGTGGGCGGCGGTGTGGCTCTCCATGTGGCGCTCCTCCTCACCATAACCTAGACAACGCCACACCCACACCCTCGACCACACTACCTGATGCATAAACACACATACACCACACTACACCCATACCTTACACCCATCGTTGTCTACACTACCTGATAGACACACCACACACTACACCCACCCTCACCCACACTACCTGATACACATACACATACACACACACACACACACACACACACACACACACACACTCCACCCAACCTCATCCCTGCATGCTTACAGTACCCCGAATACACCACACTACAAAACACCACACCCTCATCCCCACTTACACCACACCACACCCTCATCCCCACTTACACCACACCCTCACCCCCACTCCCTTAATACACCACACAACACAAAACACACACACCCTCGTCCCAGCTTACACAGGAGGATACACCTACTATCATCTCTACAAGGAGTCGAGGATTTAATGAGATTTCATCAGGAGGAATGAGTCTGGCCAGAGGACCCCACGACGCCAGAGTTAGGACACTGCAGTGAAAGCTAAGTCCTTAAGTACCCGGACAATCGGAGCAGAATGATAAACCCGAGTCCACCAGTGTCAGTTTTACATTCAGTTTAAGCAGGCTAGGTTAGACTAGACTAGGTTAGGTTAGGGGTAACAAGAAAGGAGATCGCGAGGTATAGAGGTGGTGTGGTGCTGTAGTAAGAAGCAACTATACCCGCAGTACAAGACCACAGCGGCAGGTATAAGGTGGAGACGAGCAAATCAACTCTCAAAGACAACCCTCACCACAGTTTACGTTCCCGCGTCGCCCCAACACCAACACCCACTTGTCCAACACGCCAAAAAACTCCCCTTCAAAGGTATCGGATGATTTACTGAACTCATTACCAACATAACATTAAAAAAAAAAGAAAAAAAAAGATGTAATGAATCTAGACGATGTTTATACAACCTAAGTGTGGTTAGTATTACAAGGGGATGAATTGAGTAAATGTACAACAGGTGGCAGAGATCCCCCAGGTGAGCCATTACTAGGGAGGACGCTCGGTAAACACACACCACCATCACTCACCACACCACCAACTCGTATAACCCAACCTGTCCTGGCACTACGATGGCCACCATTTTTTGGGCCATTATTTTTTCTTCTTTCTCTTCAATGATATTACTCAGTATGTAGTCTCTTGTCATGTATGGCCGCCACAGCTCCCACACAAATAGTATCTCACTCTCTGGCCGTGATACATGAGGTGACCCGACTAAAGCCAAACAAAGCCTAGAGGGTCATTAAACACCAGAACTAAGACACCAAGCCGCTACACTACTCCTCTCTCAACACTTCTATGGTGACGTATATTAAAACACTTTTAGCCATCAAAACAAATTCGTCGTAAAAAAAAAAGTGACAATAATAAAACACTGTCAGCATCATAAAGTACCGACGATACCTGCAGGTGTCTCCAGGGGTCAAAGTGCGAGTTATGAATGTTGGGTCAGTTGTGTGTATTAGTGAAGGAGGGGGGAGGGGTAGAGGAGGGTGGTGAGGGGGATGAGTGAGTGGTCAGCAGTAGCAGCCTGGGAATGGTAATCCTCATCAACAGCAGCAGCCCCCCCGGAATGGTCACATTTACCCCACTCTCCTAAACCACCACCACTTACCACTTTATTACGTGTGTTGGCCTCGGCGCACCTAGAAAATGACGACCCGGTCACCACTTAAAGGGCCAGGTTTTTAGGCTAGAGCGAGCGACACAATACATCCATAAAGGTGTAATTGTTCTGGAAACGAGGCTACTACCAGACCAACCCCACACTGTTATTACCGGGGGCAGTCGACAATACCTGAGCTCTGCCTCCAATATATATGAGAGATGAAGGATATTGCTTACTAAACTCTCGCTCTCATTAGATGGTGTGTGTGTGTGTGTGTGTGTGTGTGTGTGTGTAATTGAGGAGCTGAATACTTTACCCTCGCCTAAGACCAAAGATGCCAGTTTAGGTATTGTGTGATAATACATTGATAAGTGCCGGTCTCCACACACACACACACACACCTCTCTCTCGCATTTACACAAACACACGCACGAACGGATCATGCTACACCAAGAATTCGAATTCTTCAAAGCTCGCACACACTAAATTCTTCCCCTAAACTGAAGATGACAACAAAACACCTTAATGACGCTCTTGAATCTTCGGCACAAAGATAGTAACAGCCTTAACATTACACTCTACACTGTGTATACAATAACTCCACACAACACCTTCCGATAAATCTACGAGCCCTTGAGAATCCTACACCTAACCTAACCTATACTGACACTTCCGGGGAGGGGGACTCTTACCACCAGACCCAGCGCCATCTTCACCCATCTTTTTTTTTTTTTTACGGCGGTGGCCAACTTGTCTGAGATGATGGACCTTCCTTCCTACTACTCTTAAACCCTCATCTTTGGACAGTTAAAACTTCAACCAGCGGTCACTTACTGATACTATTACCCAATGCCCTCCCCACCCCCTCTGCTCCTCCCTCACCCCCCTTGCTCCTCCACCTACCCTGCTCCACCCACCCCACCCCTGCTCCTCCTCCACCTACATCCCTCCTGCTCCTCCTCCACCTACCCCCTACCAACCACCCTGGAGCAAGTTACTTATGAAATATAATCAGGAGTCAAATTGCCAACATGACCTGTGTGTTGAGTTTACAGTTAAGATTTATGACTTTCTACCTGTCTGTCTGTCTGTCTGTCTGACTCTCTCTCTCTTTCTCTGTGTTTCATATTAATATGTATGAATGTTAGCATACAGAGAGTTAAGTCTAGGGAGAGACAGACAGACAGACTGTTAGTGTGAAGGCTGAGACGGAAGGATTGGGGTAGACAGGAAGAGGACGAAGGACGAAAATGACGGAAGATCAGGAGAAAGAGGAGGAAAATGGGGAGAAAAATCAGGAAGAGGGAGTTTATGGGTTAGTTACACGCATGAGGAGGCCGGGGCGGGGCGGGGCGGGACGGGGCGGGACGGGCAGGACAAGGGGTAGGGCATTACTATATAGAACAGTGGAAATGGGGGGGTCTGCCACTTTACGTTTATACCACTTGGTTGCCCCTGTCCACCCACCCCAGCCGCCCGTCCCCCGCCCAAGCCGACCATCTCCCGCCTGTACCTTCATCCCATGCCAGTGTCTCCCACCCCCCCACACACACACCAGCTGCCTCCTCCCCGTGTACCAACATCACCCCTGGGGAGCTTGGACTAGTATACCAGACAGCAGGCGAGGCAAGTATTGTATAGTGGATGGGGTGTATAGTGGATGGGGGTGTATAGTGGATGGGGTGTATAGTGGATGGGGGTAGTATGGATGGGGTGTATAGTGGATAGGGTGTATAGGATGGGGTGTAGTATGGGGTGTAGTGATGTGTGTATAGTGGATGGGGTGTATAGTGGATGGGGGTGTATACTGGATGGGGTGTATACTGGATGGGGAGTGTAAGGAGCAGCGAGTGCAGTGGTCAGGGTATGCTCAGGGCAGGGAGCGTGTCGCGGGCGTGGTGTGAGACGGAGGGCGCGGCTGGGTGGGCGGGGTGTAGGCGTGGTGATGAATGGCGCGGTGGGCGGACGCTGGGCCACCCTTCCTGCCTCACACACACTTGACCACTGTGGGCGACCCGGCCAGGCGGATGTGGTCGGTGTGGGCGGCGGCCGAGTGCCACCTATGGTCCTACTGGCCGGAAACGAACACGTATCAGGTGACAAATATGGGCGGGTTAACTGTGGAGGACGTGGGTGTGGGCGGAGTGGCTGTAGACCCGTGTTTAAGTCGTGTGGGCGGGGTGGCTGTAGAACCATGTTTAAGGAGTTGTGGGCGGGATGACTCTAGATTCGTGTTAAGGTTGTGTGGGTGTGGGCGGGGTGACTGTAGACCCGTGTTAAGGAGTGTGTGGGTGTGGGTTGGGTGGCTGTAGACCCGTGTTATGGAGTGTGGATGTGGACGGGGTACCTGTAGACCCGTGTTAAGCAATGTGGGAGTGGGCGTGGTGACTGTAGACCCGTGTTAAGCAGTGTGGGTGTGGGCGGAGTAGCTGTAGACCCGTGTTATGGAGTGTGGGTGTGGGCGGAGTAGCTGTAGACCCGTGTTATGGAGTGTGGGGAGGGGGGGGGGGCACTGCATCAATGTTATCAGGCTATGGTTCGAGCTGGATAGATAATAATGAACCTATACTATACCCAGAGACACCAGATATAAACTCCAATACATGATACATACCCGAACACCTTCAGTCAACAGGTACTTCTCTTAAGACTAGATACCCGAGTTTGGTCACATGTCATTGACCTTTTTCTAACGTCTCATAAAAGCAAAACTCGGATCATTATCTGCTATACTCGCTCTTTGAAATATATATAACTTACCACAACATCGTAGAAGTTATGTAAAATGAGTAATTTTAGCGAATATTTGTGTTGATATATCTTCACTACTGCTGACTTTAATACTGCTTTTAACATTATATTTCAGTAGCTATTTTGTATTACCCTTAAGGAGTATATAAGTTTAAATGAGCTGACTCAACACTTTGGGTGAGTTAAAAAGTGGGAGATATAACTCTGAGTTATATATATAAAAGTATTTCTCAGTTCACACAAACTTCCTTTTCCGGTTTAAATCATAAGTCTTAAAGAAATAAAATGTTTATATGTGAAGAGTAAAATCCTACATCTGAAGCTAAATATGAACCTTGTAGACTAATGTGTGTTATTCTACGACAGAGCATTCGGCTATGTATATATCATTAATACATGGCCACACGACCTTGAAAAGTAAATTAACATCACTATCTTTCAAACATCTCGGAAGGTTGAGGAGTCGAAGCCGTGTTATACAGTTGTTCGAGACACCTCTGATAAAACCTTCACGAGCAACAATGAACACACGGCTGGACGGACGGACACACACACACACACTACACCACAATCTTGGGTCGATGGGGTAACATTTATTCCCAAACAAACTGGATGAGTATTATTATCTATCGATTTTTTTTTTAAGAGTATCATTTTGCAAGTCTAGTCTACCTAATAAAAATATGACACATTACAGCTGTGTTAAGTCTCTGAACACCACAATGTGAACAAGAAAATTTTCCTCTCTCTTTAATTCGTCACTTGTGAATTATTTATAACTTTAAGACTAGTTTTAAGTTTCTCTCTCGACGTCAAACATGTCGGTAAATTTGGCCAGCCAGCCAGTCTCCGAAACAGTCGATCCTAGATGACGTCAACTACCTCCTTACTGACCTGACTGCTTTTATACGTGCTCATAAACAATCATCAAAAGGCTCAGCGATATATGGCTGAATCATCCCATAATTTTCCAGTTATCGTATACTGGGGATATAGTGAGTCTTGTGTTTAATGTTGTCTTAATCAACAATCTTCCTCGTGGTGTTAATAAGACCGCCAATCACTGCTGGTGTGAGGAGGAATAACGATCTGAGAGTCTACCGTTCCAGGACTCGGGTATTCCTGTTCACACCCACACCATCACTGTGGACCCAAGTCACTGATGGCGTGACCTAGCCTGGCCTGGCCTAGCCTAGCTCGGTGTGTGGGTAGAGGTGCATGTGACCACTAGTGTAAGATACGTCCCTTGTGCTTCTTATACCCACTGACTATACTTATAAAGGGGCTCATGCATAAATAATTATTATTTTTTATTTACTGGTTTTTATATATATGTATATATATATATATATATATATATATATATATATATATATATATATATATATATATATATATATATATATATATATATATATATATATATATATATATGCGCACATAGTATCAAACTTTAGGTCAGCAGTATTTATGTATTCATAAAACTTAGAGAGGAGAGGTTGTCAGCGAGCAGATTAAACTGGCACAATGGAGCATGTAATAAATATAATCATGATGACGTTAACACATAGTTATCACTGACGGCTGAGACTGATATTACGACCCAACACATACGTAACGATAAAGCGTCCTCTGCAAAATATTAACACTTTGGTAACACTTATTAGGTAAGGGCGGAGGCCACACGCTGTTACAGCTGGTAGGCGCGGCCGCTGGTCCCCGATGACTAGGGTCCTCAGCGGCCAGCGCCGGAGACCAACCATAACATAAGAGATACTGTACATGTAGAGTGTAGACGGGGCCAACGAAACTTGAGGCCTCCAGTTATTCTTCCCTCACGAACCAACATCCATTCACACACAAGGTCAAGTAAGGTGTTTGTATGGTTCCTTGCTCAAAGACACACCGTCTCGGTGTGGACGTAAATAAGTACACCTTTTCACATATCCGTTGAGACATTGTTACATAACTATTTGACAAATTTCATAACCAAATGACAGAACACATCAAATGACAATCTAAAATAACTGTTGGTGGTATGTCATTCTCCAATTGTTACATTCTCAAACTATATGTAGACTGTCGGTTTATTGTTCACGTCTGTCAACTTCATAAATTATGTCAATCACTTCCGTTAGCATGAAAGAACAGTAATTTAAATTGTCATACGGTATGTGTTCTGTCATTCGGTTATGAAATTAGTAAAATAGACACACATTCTCAGTGATTCACATAGTAAACTTTCCCTTTAACTAGATACAAGAATACACTTAACAATAAAAAACGAAGGATATTATAAAGTCGTCTGAGAAGCACTAAGAACATAACTTAAGACACGTTCTCTTAAATAGACTTACGGGTAAAAATTACCTCACGAGCTTTGGTGGAACTCCGCCCAAAGTGCGTCATATCCCATAACGTGTATTCTGACCTGGTACTCTCTCTTACTGTGGTCATTAAGTTGATGGCGTAATATTAGGCTTGTTTATCACACACACACACACACACACAAACACACACACACACACACACACACACACACACACACACACACACACACACACACACACACACACACACACACACACACACACACACACACACACACACACACACACACACACACACACACACACACACACACACACACACACACACACACACACACACACACACACACACACACACACACACACACACACACACACACACACACACACACACACACACACACACACACACACACACACACACACACACACACACACACACACACACACACACACACACACACACACACACACACACACACACACACACACACACACACACACACACACACACACACACACACACACACACACACACACGACTATCCCGAGGACGGATTACTGAAGTCCAAACTTGTTCTCATATGTAAACACAACAAATATTACATTAATTTCTATCAACTTATTTATTCTTATTATTTGTTCAATTACGTTCTTTTTCTTTATTACTTCTACTTTCCAAATTTAAGTAAATATAAATCCAGACGAAGATTCCAATATTAATCACGGCGGAGGCTCTCCTAAAGCCCACAGGAAGACGATACTTCACTACCAAGATCATAAACCTACATACAAAAGAAAAAGTTACGCAAATTAAACATTACAGGGACCTCATGATGATAAAATATTCTAATGCTATGCTAACCTAACCCCCCCCTATGTAACGTTACGGTGTTTGATCATCAGGTGAAATAAGCTGTGGTTCCTAATCGTCCCCCCAAGAATCCCAAAACAGCAATCTTTACCTGTGTTGTTATGGTCTCACATACCTGTAGCTCACTCACTCACTCCCTTCGCTCTTACAAAGTCCCGTACACGAGCACCTCTGATAAACAACTTCCGCAAACTTTTAAAGAGTAGTTCTGTAATTTTTGGTTCCAGGTCCTGCATGCACGTGGCGGCCGACATCAGAGGTGAACAGATGGTCTCAACAAACGGATGGAAGAAGTAAAATTCACGGCTGAATAACTTAACAACTACGACATAACACAACATTACCTATTTCTCTATTGATGTAATTATTGGCAATTTTTTCAAAGGAGTGGAATAATTTCCATCTTCCACCGGGTCGTTGCGCTCAAAACACGGAGAAAATTATTGCCCTCAGAAAACACAGCAAAAAAAATTAAATAAAATAAAAAATGCATTCAAAAGGAGGAAAATTGACTGCAATCAGAACACGGGGGGGGGATCATTACACGGGGAAAATGATAAAAGTATTATCTAAACGAAAATGAACCACGATACTCCTCAAAATTGGCCGGTGGGTTAATAAATACAGGGCTGCAACTTAGCGATTCTCAGGCGGAAGAGAAGACAAGTGTTTAGAGAAGGTAATGAGCCATGACACGAGAAGCATCGATGAGAGATGTTTGTTGCACACCAAGTATCGCTCCCACCTTCACGGCTCATGTGTGGCAGTGTCTGAAGCTCACCTGTTGAGAGATAAATAAGAAGATAGACAGACAGACAGACAGACAGACAGACAGACAGACAGACAGATAGACAGACAGATAGACAGATAGATAGATAGATAGATAGATAGTAAGTTTGTTCAGACATGCTGCTCCTCTACAGCAGTGACAGAGGCGACAGAAGAGTGAAATGTCAGTAGCTAGCTGCCACCAGGACTGAGTGAACATATATCAGGGACATGACAAACTCGACCTTATAGAAGGGCGTCGTCAGCTACCACACCCTTACGTTGTCCAGGCCTTGCTGACTCACTAATTCCTGCCCGGGTACAGGTGGCCTTCCTTCCTCTTGCTCAACACCACACCTGTCGAATAAATGTATTACGAAGCCTCAAAGTGACTGTGGGAGAGCACAACAAGAAGACCTACTCGTATATGTGCTAGCCAACTACGCCCAGGCAGCCAGCCACTCTACCTACTTTACTACAGGTGGAGGCCTTCTCTTTCGTAAACACCGTGAATACCTGGTCCAGGAAGAGGTAGCAAGGGGGTCGAGGTTGTGTGTAGGGGGAGTCTGGGACGCAGAGGTGGGGCCTTCAGGTGGTTTAGGAGACACTGTGGGAGGCCAACTGGAGGTTGCTGGGTAAAAGGTAGATGACTTTTTTGGGAGTGTGTCCATGGGTTGGGAAAGACGCCCAGAGCAATCTGGGGGACGGGCTGGTGGCGGGGACGTTTATCTGCGTCGATTTCGAGGGTTCCTCCTTACCCCATAGCCTTAGACCTGGCTCCTCGTATAACACGTTGATCAACCCGGCTGTTGCTGCTAGACGCCCACAAGCTACCAGAGAAAGGTGGGCAGGCGACAATGTAGGCGGAGGAAGATGGGCCCTCGTGGGTTTGGACGGGATAGGTGAGCCAGGTGACTGTGGGCGAAGGCAAAAGGGAGATGAGTCAGGTGACAGTGTGGGTGGGGGCGTGGGGGGTAGCAGGTGGGCCAGTAGGGGTGGGAGGTGGTGGTTCCAGCAGTTATAGGCTGGCGGCACGCAACACCCAACAGACGGTAGTCATATACAGGGTTAATAGACCGTGTGACCCACTCCAACTTACAGTCAAACTGAAAATGAGTTTGGTAATAAGTTTAAACGACGCCCACACTGTATTCTTCCACAACACGACTTTCATCATTAGTGTTAATGGTGCAAATGACAGAGGCGGCGGTTTAGTGAAGGTTCTCGAGGTCAGGAAATTAATGAAATAAACCACTGAGTGTTAAGGGAGAGGCTGCGGTCTCTGTGATCAGCACCACACATCTACTACACCCCTTCATCCAGGTCCACGTGCAGGTAAAGACGTAAAGCGAAAATCCGTCTGTTTTCAAGAGTGAAGGACCTTGTGAAATCCTGTAGCAACACGGGGATCCTGCATGGCGGCTGGGGTGAAAGTTACCATCCACCGTAAGCACTCGAATATCAACCAAACCATCTCTCTCTTTGGGAAACCCGTACAAGGGCAAGTGTTTGTGTGTGCCTGCATACACTCAACCACTGATAACAGCAAACTGCTTTCTCCTGCCAGTACTGGGTGCCGTTTTTCACCCCAAAATGGCGGCAGGCAGTTTTCTCAGGTGCGAGGCAAGCAGAGTCTCTCCCGGCGTTGTACTTCACTAGTGTCGGTGTTGGCTGAAGGCTTTTGAAATAACACCTTTTTTGTGATCATGAATCATAAAAGGTTTAACATTCTTAAAAAAAAAACTATTGAAAAGGTCTGTTCAGGAGTTTTTCAATAGATTACAGGAATGAAACAAAATCTAACGTGTGGAGGCAGTGAACACCAGCAACGTGGAGGAAGGAATGGAATAAACTCGTATATATTTTTCAGCTTCGTGATCAAACAGTAATTTCACAGACTTCTTTTCTTGGGTGTTAGGCGATTCCTCCATTACATGTCTACAATCACGCACCCTCCAACACTTTATGCACACGCACGCACGCACGCACACACACACACACACACACACACACACACACACACACACACACACACACACACTAAAAAAAAACCTACAAGAAAGAAAAACCCGATAACCACAACCTCTTCCCCTCCAAACCACCGACAAGTGCACTCCAAACATACCATAGAGATTAATATCAATAAAAAAAGAAAGATGGCAATAATAAATAAACAACATAATTAATATAAACAAGACAAACAATCAGCGCGGCATTAGACACGGGTTATATTATACAGTAAATAGATCACACACAACCGGGAGAAATTATACACCATGAAATGAAGACAAGACGGACCAAAAACACATGTGCCGCCCTTCCTGGTCTTCTCCCTCCCTCCCTTCTTGGTCTCCTTCGATCTCTTCTCTTCCCCTCCCTATCCTTCGTTCACCAATCCATTCCTCCCTCCCTGGTTTCCATCCCCCCTTTTTTCCTACCTTGTTTCCATATTTCCATTTGTGGTTCCCTCTCAGGCCAGCCCTCCATTCGTGGCTCCCTCCCTTCCTCCATTGGCCATTCTCCCTTCTTCCCTCCCTGTCTTACCGGCCCTCCATCTCTCCCTCTCTGGCCGTCACCCCCTCCCCTTCCCAAAGCGGATACACTGACGTGACACACACAAATAAAATTTAGCCGCCATTTAACCCTCTGAACCCTTCCACCGCGTCGTGCTGGGACCTGTGGCTGGCAAGGCAGACGAAGTGCGCTGGAGACTCCCATGATCAAGTGTTGGAAGGGAGGAGGGGAGGGGAGAGGGAGGGGGGAAGCATGGGGAGAGAGGACTCATGGGGGGAGGAAGGTTAGCATGGGCAGAGGGAACTCATGGGGAAGACGACTGTGGGGTGATGGGGAGGATAATGGGGTGATGGGGAAGGCGAGATACTGGGGAACATGTTGTGGTAAGTTGTTAACACGGAATGGGATAATGGGATAGGAAAACCCCCGAGGTGCTGCATGGAGAGAACGGAAGGGAAGAAGTAACAGATAAAGACGCAAGGTGAATGGTGAACACAAAGAGGCCGGTGAACACAAATTAAGAAGGAAAAAGGTAAAGAAAATAAAGAAAAAAAAAACACGACCGACCACGAATTGACCACAACACCGAGTCACTGTGGCTTGGGTCTAGAAGTTCTGTCAAGTCAGATTCTCAGATTTGGTATTCATAGAGCTAGCAAACGCAACTTAAAGTTTACAAAAACAAGTATTCAGAGAGCCATGACAAACAGCAAACAACTGCTGCAGGATATAAATATTACCTCACCCCCACACACGATAAAATTTACATATAGAATAAAATTATCCCAATAAAAGTTAGCAAGGTCAACTGTCTACCAGCGATAAGCCCATAGAAGTCTTAGCAGGTGAAGTGTCCGCCAAAGACCAACCAACACACACACACACACACACACACACACACACACACACACACACACACACACACACACACCTCAACAATCAGGGAGGTCCGGAGCTAATGTGGATTATTGCTTTGCTACGTTAAGATTCAATCATACAATCAACAAAGTCACCTGTCAACCAAAAACAAACACAGACACACACACTGACAGGTATAATAACAAAGTCACCTGTCCAGTAGTGATCACCTCGCTCTGTCTAACACTCCAGCTACGTGTGTGGGCCCAACCTCCTGGACGTCTTCCTCTCATGGTGCTCTCAACTAGGCGGTGACAACCTTGAACGTGGGAGGGCCTTCAGTGAGTTATTGACTTGGTTTTGTCACACTCAGACGATGATTCCTTTATTTACACAGCGAGTGAAACTGCATTTATACTCACCAGAAAACTAGCTTTGAACGCGCGCGCGCGCACACGCGCACACACACACACACACACTTCATACACAGACTGCCACATCTACACAGGCGGACATACAAACATATACACATACACACACACACTCATACATTAATAATAAAAATAAACTTACTTGTCGATAATGATAGACACCTAAATATAGAAGAGTCCTCGTATATAGCTTCTATTTACCCCAAAACCTGAACAGGGGAACCACTACTACTTCTCTGGCAGATGAGAGAATCTGCCCAAAGCTGACGAGTTATGACGTCGAGAGGGAGGGAGCAAAAGGTGAAGGGGCGACGGTGTGTGTGTGTGTGTGCTTGCTTCGTATCTATACTCACGCACACAAGCACAACAAGTGCATGCCACACGCCACAACGACACTCCCAAGCGGTAATTGTCGTCACAGAATTCAAATAGACAAGAGCGAGCCCGTGTCTAACCTAAACCTAACCTAACCTAACCTAATAGCTTCAAACATAGGTTGGATGGATATATGAGCAATAGGGGTTGGGTGTTAATGGGACTGCCCAGTATAGTCCCGCTGCAGTTTCCTCCATTCCTATGTTCTTATGTTAACCTGAACCTAACCTAACCTAACTGCATACGACTCCCTAACCTAACCTTAATTTAACCGCATAGGCAGACTCGCTAACCTAACCACATACCACTAACCTCACTCGCTCACTCACATAACACAGCAGAGAACGATTACTGGGGCCTTATGAAGAATGATGGGTGGCCTTTATTTACGTGGCACTGAACTAGGTCATGACCACCACGGTAACGTCCACCCGCGTGTTCAGGTTGCGTGACGTGTGTTATTGCGTGAGGCCAAATGTTGTCAGCTGTGTTGGTGCTGGCTAACAAATAAATAAATATATATATATAAATAAATAAATAAATCCCAGTCAGTGTATGTCGTGGTCAGTGTAGGTCAATAAGTGGTATACATAGAGCTGCCGCCGCACTTGAGAATTAAAAAAAAAAATGCCTCTACAACACACACCGAAATATTTAACTCACCCAGACGAATAAATCTAACAGCCTTACACAACACCGAGATAGATTACACTATATACAGTAAACCATCCAGGTATAAGTTAAGAAAAATAAGGCTTTCTATTACTAGTAGAATATCTGATTATCTGGCCTTACCCTGTCACGCCTTGGACACTGCTCAGAGACGTAGGTTGAATCACAGCTTGGATTACAGTAGTTACTCATGATATTTGATTTTATGATGTCTGCGTGTCGATAAAACTAACCCATATTCTTCCCCAGTGAAATTAATATTCCAACCATGTAAAATAAAGTAGAGTATCAGGAAGACTTATATGCACTATATATATATCCCTAAATAGTGTGTATAACTTAAAAGACTATTTTAGACCTGAGAAACACTAACTGACCCACCACCAGCACAACCACCACCACTACAACACCGGCACCACCACCACTATAACAACCACTACCACCACCACAACAACAGCAGCAACCAATTCCACCACCGCGACCACAGCCACCACAACAGGAACCACTACAACAACCACAACAACCACACACACACACACACACAAAACAACTCTGGGTGATATAAACAAACAGGTGAGGTTATATAATCTTATCAATAATGCCTAAGTTAGAATTTTCCTGCCGGGCCGTGTGTATTGTTGAACCAAGGAGCAGAAGCCAACACTACTGACTACACGTTCCAGACACACTCACCACACGTAAAGTAAATCAATATACAGATAGGCAGAGTTTATAGAGCACCTGGAGATTACACACTCCGGATTATTTCACCTGATAACTCAACAACCTTAACGATAACTTGACCTAAGCTCACTCAACCAAATCTAACCTAACCTAAACTAACCAAACTTAACGAAACGTAACCTAACCACATGTAACGTAATGTAACCTAACCAAACGTAATATAAACCTAATCACTCTAAACATTATACTCACATCCTTCCTTAAAAAAATAAAAAAAATAAACGAACGAGAGAGAGAGAGAGAGAGAGAGAGAGTCGTTACGTCAAATAATAGCAGCACACATCAACTCCCCGGATATGGCACAATAAAAGAAGAGGTGGTCGTTTTTTGGATAATCACCTCACCTTACCTACCGGGAGTGGCGGCATAAAGGTGGTTGAACTATTCACACGGTGTAGAGCGTTGCTTATATACCGACCAGGACAATGACAGTGTGCCTATTATTGCTCTATTTCTTCCGCCTTTAGAAATGTGACACAATGCTCGTTTCTCCTTCAAAGTCTGTTACTGCTGCTGCCTCTTCCTCCTCTTCATCCTTCCCCCTCATCCCCACTGAGGCCAACCATCCAATCATCTTACCGTTATCTCTCTCTCTCTCTCTCTCTCTCTCTCTCTCTCTCTCTCTCTCTCTCTCTCTCTCTCTATATATATATATATATATATATATATATATATATATATATATATATATATATATATATTATCTTTTCCTTGGACGGTTACGTAATCCTTGACCTTTCCTCGCCACTCTTCGTCACTCACACTCGTTATTTCTCACTTGTTTTTACTCGTCTGTCCGACCGTCCGTCTGTGTGTGTCTATCTTTCCATCCTTCTGTCTATCTGTCTTTCAGTCCGTCCGTCCATGAACTTTTTTAATCAAGCTAATTCAGGAAGGATATGACGTAACCTCCTCCTCTTCTCATATCACACCAAGGCTTCATCTAATCAACCTTAGAGACGGGTCTGAACCCCTGACCTGCTGTACTCCTCAGGGTCACGTGGTCGGTCATCTGTAGTGTTCCTGTTACTCTACTCTACGGAAGCCTCATATAACTTCCTCTTCAATAATGCAGCAAATTATCTTAAATTCTACCCGTCACTTCCATTTGTACAAGGTTATGTAGACCTATGATCATAAGCTCTCTATATAGACGTTCTTACACTTAGCTAACATATATATTATGGTTTATAGTTCTGAATTAAAGACGATTACTATGATTATTAGTACCATTATTTTCTCAGTTTCTCTTCAAATTTCTCCACTAACTGGCAACTGCTCTTCCCCTCCCCCCCTTCACCAGTTCCCCTCACACTGGGTTCCCCTCGCTGCCACACAAGACTACGGCCGACTGGAGACGCTGTTTTTCCGCCTGGTCACCACATGAACATCCGCCCGGCTCCTCACCCCTCCTCCCCACACTGACGAGGTGCTCTACGCTGTAAACAAGGCATTAACTACAGACAGAGGACGTAGGTATAGTGGTGATCCTCCCAGTGAGTGAAGAAGACCCGCCACAGGCCACTTACTACACACCGTCCTCATAACTGTTTACGCCACACACACACACACACACAAAACACCCGCTGCTCAACGCTACACCGGAAACGTTCAACGCTCCATTTTGTTACACCTAATGGGCGGGACGACACACAAAAAGCTGATCCTCCAACCCTTGTCTAACCGTCAAGTTCTGTTATGAATTTTCAGGAAAAAAAAAATTCGTTCTGTCAGTTATAATTGAAAGGTAAGAGTGTAATGCCGACGCTGTAAAACTGATGTAATATTTGAAGTTTATTATCGTTATCTGAACATGGGGTGTATTCATCATCCCGTGCACAGCTGTAGTCCCCACACCACCGACCAACACTTCAATACCTTCAGAAACAATCAGGGAGAAGACACAACCCACCACAGGATGACCCACACACACACACACACACACTGTACCCACAATAAACACCATTATATACCTTAAACTGTAGCACTTAAGGGTTCATTTATGCAGGTGTTTTACACTTATTAATTTTAACCTCTATTAATTATTTATGTTAGGTTAATAAAAAAAACTAAAAAAACAACTAATTATCAACATCGTACAACTGAAGCTCTGTAGTGTATACAAATATTAAATCATTTAATTCTATTACACATATTTTCTTCCTTCTCAACAAGACACCCGCACACTGGCCTTCTGAATGCTTCCCTTATCTCCTGACACAAGATTCAAGACACCTCCACCACCAGGCTGTTGACACCGACTCCTCCGGCTGGCTCTCTTTACTACCCGATATTTATCTATATTTTCCTTACTGGTATTTTCTTTCGTACATTCCAGCGAACCTCTTTGTCATAAACTATTGATGAGTGTAGATTAGGGATACACTTCCTGGTATTTTTCCTGGTATATTTTATGATACAACAGTCTCGCGCCTATACGTTCTTGTCGAGTCGAGTCTAACGTGGCTTCGGGCACTCCCAATAATTTAGATATTTAACTGATTTATGACACCAATAAACATTCCCTGAACATTTTCTAGCTGGGCATTTTTACCAACCTTAGAAGATCACTACATGGTGGTGTGTGTGTGTGTGTGTGTGTGTGTGTGTGGGGAGTGTGTGTGTGTGGTGTGCGTGAGTGTGTGTGTGTGTGTGTGGTGTGCGTGAGTGTGAGTGTGTGTGTGTGTGTGTGTGTGTGTCTATAGACTAAAATAATCAATATCATTTTTGCTTCGAACCCCTCAATTGACTCTTAAACACGCATAATAAACAATGATTCACGTTAAAAGGTCCGGACGTTCAAGGGAGTCGAAACACAATACTGATTTGTTTAGCCTCACCTTCCCCCTACACAAGCACAGAGGCTCCAAAAACATCATCATCATCATCATTATCATCATCATCATCATCATCATCATCATCATCATCATCATGTTTACTTCAAAGACGACTCTGATACCATGATGTTGAACAGAGTCATTACTAAACTTGACATCTCCTACTTTAATAATTCACTCTTTGTTCACCATCTTACATGTTCACCTCTTATTCGTGGGTTAGACAGGTTATCTCTTTGGGTTCACATCTCTTAAATTTCATCTCATGTAAAAAAATTCCTGAACCTCAATGCCAATAAATGACACAACAAATTTGGTATTTCTTTTTTCTCTCGAGGGAATTTAAAACATCCATCTTGGTAGGAATATATTATGTGAGGAAAAAATGTTAGTCATTTCACACACACACACACACACACACACACACACACACACACACACACACACACACACACACACACACACCACACACACACACACACACACACACACACACACACACATTTGATTAATTAGCTAATCTTTGTGTGACCAGATGCAATGTAATTCATCACAACCTCCCTCAAACATATATACAGCACATACGGACAGTCAGCAAACCCTCACACATACACACACACACAGTCAACCCCCCACACACAGTCGCTCCCCACACACAGTCAACACACAGTGCCCCACCCACACACACAGTCCAACCCCCCCACACAGTCAGCCCCACACACACAGTCCTTCACACAGTAAGCCCCCACCCACAGTCAACCCCCACACACAATCAACCCCCCACCCCCACACAGGTCAACCCCCACACAGTCCAACCCCCCACACACACAGTAAGCCCCCACACACAGTAAGCCCCACCCACACACAGTCAACCCCACAGTCAACCCCACACCCTACTTTCTCCAGGAATAAATTCTAATAGTAACGTTCACAGGGAAAAGTGATTGTCTTCGAAGCTGGTAATCCATCCTCACCTCTTAGGTCTGTCACTTACACATATTTGTTCTGTCAATATAAACATACACGTCTTTTGTTCAGGGATAAACACACTGAACCATTACATATGCATACCTGAGCTTTCCGAGCGGATGCAGGTAAGATGAGCCCAAGTCCTAACAAGACCCAACCAAAAAGGCCCCAGTCCTAACCTAACCTAACCTAACCTAACCTAACCTAACCTAACCTAACCTAACCTAACCTGACCTGACCTAACCTAACCTAATTTTTAAAAGCAGGACTGGGGGTTAACTCGGAATTAAGGTCGATTAGCTCTGAGGCCCTAATCCTAATTACGTTATGATAGGATGGGACCTATTATTAGGACTAAGCCCCTATTCTCTTGCTTAGGTTAGTTTAGGTCAGGTTAGGTTGAGGTCCATTGAGATAGAGGAGGAAGCAGATATATCAAGGGGAGGGAAGTCCAAGTCAGGAATGGCAGGGAGGGGTAAGGGGAGAGAAAGGGAGAGGGCAAGAGAGAAATGAAGGAGACAAAAAAGAAGAGAAATCGGTGAGAGGAACGGGAGAGAGAGAAAGGAGAATCTAAGACACTGGAGAAGAGAGAAGGATGAGAAGACGGGAGAAATCATGACAGTGGCGAAGGAGTGACTGTGTGTGTGTGTGTGTGTGTGTGTGTGTGTGTGGGCGCGCGTGTTTGGACGGGCGCGAGTGTGTTTGCATCTCTGTAATCAAACTTGGGTATTTTTACTGCATTTTTTTTTTTTTTTTTAAGCACCGAGAGCAGAGAGCCGAGACACGGGATCATAAAGGTCGATGGCATAATAACCATAACATCACATTACACACACACACGCTTTTAACCTAACGTACCCACTCTTGTTATTAATTACAGCCCCCGCCCCCCATCACCATCGTAATCCACTACAGCAAGTAATCACTCACATCACTACATGAAACACATCAGATAAACGATAAGTACGTTATGTATATTCATATTTCTCTTTGTCTTATCGATACATCAAGGCTGAAAGAAGTTAACGAGGCAAGAGGACGTCCACCGAGGCGTTAATATGGATGGTTGTGGGGCATCGCTTGGGGTCACTATAGGTATGAGAGTTAAGTGGGCGTGGAGGGCAATGTGTGGGGCGGCGGGGCACCAACACTGCCTGATGGCCACAAGGTACTTACAGCCCCAGCGACAGAAAAAAACATGCTAAACTTAGAACAAAAATATAGAGTTGACAGGTCTTCATTTCCGAGGCCATTATACCTGATCGAGACACTAAACTTGATCTTCAACTGATGTATCATGTATACTTGACCAGCCTAGGATATGTATCACTTACCCCCCCTCCCCCTCCCCTGTCATCCTACGTCCCCGAAAAACTAACAGACAGAAATACGGAACTCACCACATGACAGTATAGGAATGATGATGTAAACATCCTCCGCCTCCAAACATGTCATTATATTCCTCAGCTAAGAGGTCATAAAACTTCATAATTTCACACTCAACGGAACTTACCGCCAGCTCCTCCCACCGGTCCACCTGCATTATGCTAACGCTCCAGACCTCCATGATAAGGGAGTCTTAAAGCTAAGTGGGAATATATTTATAACACTCACACTGAACATAATAATAACTACAACAATAAAAAAAATCATAAAGAATACAACTCAACCCCCTCCCTCACCCACGCCAGACGCGGTCATCGTTTGAACTGTGTCCGTCGCTCGGCTCAAACACACACTAACTTGTCAATGAATCACGTCAGCCGGTTTGAATATGTTACAGCCACCGACACCACATACCCAGACACATCCTAGCCGCGTCGCCTAGCAAAGGTCAAGGGGCAAAGTTACGATGTCGTATGTTTAGTTGACAGTCGTGCGTGGTGACTAACGGGAGTATAACGGGTCTTGATGTGTCCGTAGAGTTTTATGTTATCCTATCAGACCCGCTCTCCAACACTCCTCCAACAAACACTCTTGGAATTCTCTTCGTGCATCACCAATACCCCTCCAACAGAACACGAACACTTAACTAAAACATCCTCCAACACTTCAGTACATATGCAACACACTCACAATATCCTAACACGATCGTAAATGTTTCGGTTCTTCTCCAACACAACTCTGTATTCTTCAACATAACAAAACTCCCGTATCTTTCTTGAATATATTTATGACATAATATTTATCTACACCCCACATTTACATAACTCATCACCACCATCACCTACACTTACATTACCCATCACCACCATCACCTACACTTACATTACCCATCACCACCATCACCCACACTTACATAACCCATCACCACCATCACCTACACTTACATTACCCATCACCATCACCTACACTTACATTACCCATCACCTATCACCCACATACACAACCCATCACCACCATCACCTACACTTACATTACCCATCACCACCATCACCACATACACAACCCATCTAACACCATCACCTGTACATTACATTCTACCATCACCCACATACATAATATGCCTGTCTTCATGATACCCATCACACCATCTCCACATACACAACCCATCTTACCATCACCCATAACCCATCACCACCATCACCATTCTTCACCATCACCTACACTTACATAACCCATCACCACCATCACTACCTTATCTACACTTCCACCATTATCACCCACGTAGTCATATCATATCAACACAACAAGACACAGAATTTCCTAGACAGCTAGTATAGATGCGTCATTAACACACACACACACACATACACACACACACACACACACACAACATGCACAAACCCACACCACACACAATACAAACACCACACACAGGCTTATATCCTCCATCTCCACCCACACACACACACACACACAAACACCATCAAGGCGCTGTGCTACCTAAGGTCAGTATAGTGATCTCCGACCTGGCACAATAATCAGGGATCCTCCTTAAGCCACGGGCAATACACACCAACTTTGGTCGTATATGAATAATCCTAACTGGAGATTACTGAAAAGCAATTTGGGACGGACAAAGGCTGACTGACTCACTCACTCACACAAGACAGACAAGGAGGACGGAACATTCGCTCAGACAGACACGCGGACAGATAGGGGAGGTTGAACACTTGCTAACAGAAATTACATACTAATTGCTGGGCGGACGGACTGAGGTTTCAACACTCGCTCAAAGACAAGGCAGAGAACAGACAAACGGACAAACGCTCATTCCCTCAATGACAGAGAGACGGACAGAGGTTCAATACCCGTTCACAGACAAACTGGCAGACGGACGGACAGGTTCAACACTCATTAAAGACACATGCGGCCAAACCGATACACATTTCTCACACGTGCAATTAAGACACTATACCTTCTGTTCTCCTTGCATATATATATATATATATATATATATATATATATATATATATATATATATATATATATATATATATATATATATATATATATATATATATATATATATATATATATATATATATATATATATATATATATACTGTACACAACTACCCAATAACTCACTCTCAGTCAGGTCAAAGGTCAAGGCTGGCTGGCTGAGGCATCGATTGGTGTCCACACATAGAGCATCTAACACTATTGGTGCCTCGACGACTTTTAATGCCTTAAGCGAAGTATAATAGAACAATAAACTTTACTTACACTTCAATAAAATGTTATCTTTAGTCTATTTACTTAAGTTTTGTGTTGGTTGTCGAGTTGTTTAAGATGTATTGATTCATGACAGTTGTGTTGACCGGGAGGAAAGGAGGGAAGAAGGGGGAGGGGGAGAAGGGAGGGAGGAGGAGAAGGGGAGGAGAGAGGGGAGGGAAGAAAAGGAGGAGGGAGGAGAAGGGGGGGGGGAGAAGGGAGGGAGGGGGAGAAGAAGGAAGGGATATATGGATGGAAAGAAGGCAGAAATAAGATTTAATTTTGTCAGTACACAACTGGGGCAACACAGCCACTGGAAACTACCACAAGCAAGACACAGCCAGTGGTAAAATAGCTGCAAATCAACTGCGTCAATGATCGTCTTTTATCACTATCTGACCAAACCCACCGACGCACCTCAAGACCAAACCCACCGACGCACCTCAAGACCAAACCCACCGACGCACCTCAAGACCAAACCCACCGACACCTCAGGAATAAACCCACCCGACGCACCTCAAGACCAAACCCACCGACGCACGCTCCGAATACGTGCCACCGACGCACCTCAGACCAAACCCACCGACGCACCTCAGGCCAAACCACCGACGCCCTCAGGGCCAAACCCACCGACGCACCTCAATCAACCCACCGACGCACCTCAAGATCAACCCACCGACGCACCTTAACACCAGTTCTTAATCACCACTGTTAATTATAGATTTTCTGAAGTTCGGCTTACGTATTAAATCCAACACTAAATACTTAATTACGTAAAACTCGGTCACACACACACACACACACACACACACATATGCACGTAACATCAACATCTCTTTACTATCCTGGAATTTAAAGATTCTGGCCAGCAGTCAAGTCAGTGATCAAGTGTGCTGGGCGTCGGGGCGTCTATCATCACGTGTCTTGTGCAGAACTAAGGGAAACGCCATATACTGTATATGTTGGCCTGTGTTGGAACTTTCCATTATTCCAAGCATTATTATTATTATTATTATTAAGGATCATCTGAAGAGTTTCCACCCGAGCTTATTTCATGTAAAGCGTAACCACCCTAACACTAACCTAACCTAACCTAACCTTATCCCCCCAAATAGCGTTAGTGTGATTAATCTTTCGGTATCATACGCTGGGGTGGAGACTATTCACGTGATGAATTATTAATATACAATCCTTATCATTACATTATAAACAGTTGCACTTAACCTCATGCAATTATTATTATTATATTAATTTTGTGAAGGAAACATTTACATTATTACATTTGTCAAGTTAAGCACGAGTTTCCTTCATCAGCATGTATTCAGTCAAATGATGGTAGTGGGGCAGCCCGGGGCAGGGGAGGAGTGTGTATGTGGGCGGGGGTAGCGAGGCTGGAGGGGCCGCCAATAAAGATGGTATCAGGGGCGGCCGAGCCGTTGGTAACGCGGCGGGGAAGCGCGTGCCACGGGCCACAGTTGCCACACACACATATATAACACAGCCTCGGGCGGGAGACACCACTCATTTACCACATACATGTACTGTGTGTAGTTATGTCCTTAATCTCTGAGAGTTAATTTAAAAAGGCATGTGTGTCATAACCACTTGGGAGGGAAGACGACACCTTACTGGTAGGCTACGACAAATATAAACAAGAACAACTAGACTGTGATGTGTAGTAGTAACGTTCACACACACACACACACACACACACACACACACACACACACACACACACACACACACACAGAGTTTTATATTCACCGGTTCAAAAAGTTACTAGAATTACCCGTACACATTTATTTTTCCTGCCATGAGCTCGGTTATAATTACTACAGCCGAAGTTGTCCCATGACTTACTCCACCATTACTCCCTCATTTATTACCAAATATCTATAAAAAAAAAAAAAAAAAACCTACGCAGAGCGGATACTGTAAGGAAGGAAGGAATGGCCAAAACACACATAACAGACTCACACATACAGTTTATAGTTATATATGTCAAGAGAAGTCAACAATACTCAGAGCCCTGGTGACGTGCGCCAGGCTCACACGCTGGCCAACATCACAAACTGATAAATTCCACACGAAAACTGGAGGTGGCAACCGAGTGTAATGAGCTGACGCAAGTGTTCATGGGGCAGCTCTACCAACCTGCCTCATCACCTTCCCTCCCCACGACCCTCTACACCAGTCAGTGATGCCATTTCAATAATTCCACTTCATTAGTTTTTAATATTTGACTATACTTGGCGGCCGTTACCAGTCCCTCGCGTCATGAAGGATTTTAAACCCGAAGAGGATCTCACCGTCGTTAAACAGCTACCGATCTACCGTACCCTCCTCCACCACGCACTCCTTAATGTCATTTCAATAATTCACCTTTCTATGTCTTTCGATAAATTGGCATCTCATCACTACGCCGCCGTCTCCCACACAACTTCAGCGTCCAGAGATGGCGCAGTCACCATCAAAGCGACCCAAGGGTACACGGCCTCACGGTTACCTACACCAAAGGGATCATTTCAAGATTAGAATTTTACCCCCCCCCCCCAGCTTATTTCATCTGATAATTAGACACCCTAACGCTACTTAGGGGGTTAGATTAGGTTTAGTTAAGGTGATTAATCTTCAAGTTAAATCAACTGGGGGGGAGGCGCATCTTCAGGCGATTAAAAAAGAAAAAAAGCTGTACCTTAAACTAATAATCAAATTTTCCTGTAGTGCTATTTATATCACCAACCTTGCCTACGCGATATAATCAAAAGCGACGTAAAACCTCAAACTCACACGAGGTCATCACGTGTCCTTCCCCAGTAATCTGACGCACTAAAACTCTGTACATGTCTCTAAATTCAGGTTGTGACGTCAAGAAACCTACAATCATTAAAAAAAATATACATCTTATACAGAAATACACACGCTAATCACCTGCTAATAGCCTAATTGACACGTGGTGATTCATGAAGGGGGTGGGGGGGCCTACACGTATTCCGCCATCTCTCACACTTACCTGTGCTTGCTGTACCCACCTGTATTTCCCCTCCTTGTGTATGACTCGCCCCACTGTATGCCTCCCCTCTTGGAATACTGCGGCATATCTCCCCTCTGTATATACGTATCCCTTTATTTGCCTAACTGCATTTTATACAGACACCTCGCTGAGTACCCCACCGTGGTATACTTCTTCTACCCCGTATATACCAAGCATACACGGCCTCTCGCCTGTCTCTCTCCCATCCATGGCCCCTTGCCTCTCTCTCTCTCTCGCACACACACACGGCCACTCGTCATTCACTCACCCATACACGGCCCCTCGCCACTCTCGTTCTCATACAAGGCCTCTCGCCACACTCTCCCATACACTGCCTCTCGCCACACTCTTCCATACACGGCCTCTCGCCACACTCGCATACACGGCCTCTCGCCACACTCTTCCCTTACACAGCCTATCGCCACTCTCCCATGCACGGCCTCTCACATACACTCTCCACATACACGGCCTCTGCTCACTTCACCTGCTTTGCACGACCTCTCATACACTCTCCCATACCGGCCTCTCGCCACCTCCTCCCATACACTGCCTCTCGCCACACCTCTCACTTATACGGCCTCTCCGCCCCACACTCTCCTTTGCAAGCCTCTCGCCACACTCTCCCCTTCGGCCTCTCGCCACACTCTCCCATACACGGCCTCTCGCCACACTCTCCCATGGCCTCTCGCCACACTCTCCCATACACGGCCTCTCGCCACACTCTCCCATACACGGCCTCTCGCCACACTCTCCCATACACGGCCTCTCGCCACACTCTCCCATACACGGCCTCTCGCCACACTCTCCCATACACGGCCTCTCGCCATACTCTCCCGTAGGTAGTAGGCAGCTACCAAACAGGGAGGTACTACCGCCTGGGAAGACAGTGGAAGCATAATGTGTTGTCTAATGGTAGACCCTGCTGCCATATGGCATTGCAAAAACTGTGACCAAGTCCTAGGTTGCTGATCTGACTTTCTGCCTCATTTACACACAATTGCAGGGTCTCAATTGTTTCTCTTGCTGTTGACAACACAACATACTATATCGTTTGTAATTAATGATCTTTTTTTTAATTTCTTTATGGTTTCATATTATAATTATTATTATTATTATTATTATTATTATTATTGTTGCAGTGTTTTCAGTACAGTATTATTATTGTTATCATTATTTTATTTATATTTTTGTATTTTTTATTATAAATTTTACTTATCTGAATTATTATTATTATTAGTATTATTATATTTTTTGCTCCAGGCCCTGTGTGTGGGTCGGTGACCTGTGTCCGTGGGCTATCATCAAAAAATGCACGGCCCCTCCCACCTCCCCCCACGGCCCCTCGCCACACTCGCCCATACACGGCCCTCGCCACACTCTGCCCATACACGGCTCCTCTCACACGGTCCCCTCGCCCTTGCACACTCTCCCACACACGGCCCCTACACACCACGTCCCCGCCCATACGGCCGCCACACTCGCCCCTCACGGCCCCTCCACACTCTCGCCCCCCGGGCCCTCGCCACACTCGCCCATACACGGCCTCGCCACACTCTATACACGGCCCCTCGCCACACTCGCCCATACACGGTCCCTCGCCACACTCGCCCATACACGGCCTCTCGCCACACTCTCCCTTACACAACTTCACCAAACACAGGCTCGCCTCCCTCACCACCCGGGGGCCACGTGAGGGCTTTGCTACCTGTAATTACCAGTGAGGTAGACCAGGTGACAATTATCGCCCATTTTAAAACCAGGTTTGGGTGGGTGGGTGGGTGGGGGTGCGTGACCAGTGTGGGGGATTTGCGTGCGGAGTGTGTTTGGGTGTGGAAGTGGTGGGCGCGTGTAGGATTAATTTGCGTGGGTGAGAGTAAAAGTATGTACGAGGGTGCAAGGGGTTGAGTAAGTGTTACGTGCGATGTGTGTGTGTGTGTGTGTGTGTGTACTGTGTGAGTGTGTGTGTGTGTGTACTGTGTGAGTGTGTGTGTCATACATCCATCTATAACAAGCAGCCCCGACGCCCATTAAAACACACACACACACACACACACCCAAGGTACCGCTGTTCGACACCACAAGCGCATCCACCCCATACAAGCACGTACTGGTCGCTATAAGAACAGTCGTCCCAACCACTGTAAAAATTCTCAACAACTCATAATCAACCTGTGTGTTCACTCCCCGTCAATCTTACATTTTTGCACTGTTACTATGTTGAAATGCCCTTATGACCTTCTCCCTACCTTGTTATTATATATCATATTTGTATCACTGATGTTACTTGTATATTATTTGTCACTCAAGTTAACCATTCCCCAATTATGTAACTATATTTTCAACCTTCCGGCTACCATACTCTTTCAATAAACCGTTAATTATTATTATTATTATTATTACTTACACACACACACACAAACACGTTGCAAGTACGTACACACATTTATACGCTGCAAGCTCGGACACGCATACACAGTACAAACGCGTGCACATACACATACACACAATTCCTGCACGAGCGTACACAAACTTACACGCACGCACAAATGCACATTGCACGCGCGTGCACATGCACACACGCGCCCAAACATGCACATACACACGCTCGCACATACGCATGCAGATATACACACACACGCTCGTATATACACATACACACACCACAACTAACAGTGGCGGGATCTGGTAACTGGCTTGGGTAACCGTTGACCGGTGGCAGTAAGGGGAGGGGTGAGGAGGTGGGGCATGAGGAATGGTGAGGGAGGGGTGCCCCAGGAGGGGTGAGGGAGGAAGCACTGGGAGGGGTTGTCCCGATGTCGGTGTGAGGGGGGTGAGGAGGAGGCCAGGTGGTAGGCGCCAGCTACTCCGCGCTCTCTCTCTCTCAACGATGTACACGCAACGTTCTTTCCATATATTAGCCATCTAAATCGGCGAAGGTCCTTAACCAAGTCAGGAAGACGTGTAGAATGAGGGAGGCGAGGATGAGGAGGTAGAGGGAGGAAGGGAGGCGAGGAAGAGGAGGTAGACGAAGGGAAGGAGGGAGGCGAGGAAGGGGAAGGAGGGAGGCGAGGAAGAGGAAGTAAGGGGAGGGTGGGTGGCGAGGATGATGAGTTAGGAGGACGGAGGGAGGCGGGGAACAGAAGGTAGGGGAACGGAGAGAGGTAAGGATGAGGAGGTGGAGGGAAGGAGGAAGGCGAGGATGAAGAGGTAGAGAGAAGGGGATGAAGTAGAGGTAATAGAGGGAGGAAACTAGGGGCGAGGGGAGGTACATTCAGGAAGGATGGATGGGAGGGGAGGGGTGATAAACAGTGGGAGATGGTTGTGTTCCGTGTTGGGTGTGTCCAACTGATGGGGTGGTAGAGTACCTCCGTGGTACACAACCCCGCACCTCACTCTGACGGTGCACAACCCCGCACCTCACTCTGACGGTGCATTGGCCTCCCCAGGGATGACTGAGGTGGGAGGGAGGGCACCATGTGAGAACATGATGTGGAGATGCTGCGTGTACGTTACAATCCAACTCCCATCACATTTCTCCCAAGTAACGCACACACGCCCGTGCACACACTGATGTCAAGACGTGTTATCCAGCACACCTAGTGAAACCCTGCTAGATGAATCTTTTCCAATGACGGATAAAGATAAAACAAACAAAGTTATTTACAGCTGCGAGAAACTATATCAGCCCCCCCCCCTTCCCCAGAGGAAGCGGTAACGCTTCAACGTGTCCGGAGTCTCCCCCTCCCACCATCCTTCCCTTCTCTCTTTCTTTGCCACCACCCCGGGTACCCAGCACGTGCCGGGGTAGGAGGGAGGGGGGGGGGCAGGAGTGGAGGAGGGATCTGGGGCTCATCATAAACAGTTTCTGATCTTTTCATTATACTGCTGCAACCAAAAGTATTCAACATCCCGCCATACTATAATAACAACAGTGAACATATTTATATTATTTAGTAGAAGACAAATGAGTTGGGAGGGAAGTAGGGGGGGGAGGGGAGGGACACCACTCCCCAGCTGCTGGTCGTGTGCCACTGGTCGCCCCCACAGTCCACCTGAACCCTCCCACCTACTGGTCACCATCACCTCACCAATTCTCTTTCTTCAAAACATATCTCTCTAAATGTATAAAATTGTAATTTTGTAAATAATAAATAACTGAATCCTGCATGTGAAACAAGTGAATACGTATAAAGTGACAGTTTAAAACTATGGCGACACTTGTACGAGGGAGTGTTATGTGGTGGTGGTGCACGTGGTGGCGCGCGTGGGGTGTGCGTGTTGTGGGGAGAGTGGCGGTGGCGGGTCAGACGTTGCCCAGGTGGCGCTCCACGTGGACACTGGCCTTCCCGCCCGACACACACCCTATCCTAACCACGCACATCAAACAAAAACTGAATATACACTGACTCCACCCCAAGTCATATTACAGAGACACACTCCGCGTCGAGAGTGTCCTGTTACAACAGCTGGCAGTCCACTCAACAGGTTAACACAGCCCTGGGGGGAGAGGGGAGGGAAGGTGAAGAATACAGGATGAGTGACGTCAGAGAGCATGAGGGGCAGGTGATGGGAGTGTGCGGCGAGGGAGGGGCGCCCACCGTCCCTCATCACTCACCGTCACCACCTGGTCTCGTGCTACGTCACAGAGTGACCCTAGCCACACCGTCACAATTGGAGAGCACGTTAGGTGTGAACCATTGTTTGAACCTGTGGTAGCCAGTGACGTGCGCGAGGTAGTGAACGTGGTGCGTATACCGAGAAAATTATCATCTCCGGCCATGTCACTACCACAGGAAATACCGTAAGCCAAGGATCCATAACCCACTGTTACAACACTTCCTACGCCACCGCACTACCAGATGTATCAAAACTGTCACACGAAGACAAACAAATTTCCATTAAAATTGCAACAAGACAAAAAAATTCCAGGTGGAGGTGCAAGTGAAGTTAGTGAAGCTGGTGACGAGGTGACTAAGTAGAGAGTAGGTGTAGTGTTTGGTGAGCCCAGTGCACCTTGCTGCCCGCCGGCCGCTCTTGCCTCACCCACCCTGGTGCGGCGCCCACCACCTGCCTCACACATCCCTCGCATCACTCTATCTCCCTCACGACAAACTCAACCAAAACGCCACACACGCCTGTTTAATGGCCCATAATTTGATGGCAATTATGATAAATACCTGCTTTCTGTAGCCACTAACAAAGTACTAATTTTGTTGCGGTTCCCAACTATCATGGACAGGTTCGCACGTATCTTACAGGACCACCACCAAATTGTTGGGTGGGTGTTATTTATACTACACTAACTCAGTAACAAGCAAATGAAAAATTATAAAAACACTTGTTCACAGAGAGGCACACAGGGTGGTAATATGTGCAAGACAATAATTTAGCAAGTTTAGACATATTTTTTTAGCCTTAATATAATGTAAAGGTTACAATGACATCGTGTAAATAAAATGTACCCATATAAATAAACATAAAGGATAAATAAGAAAAGATGAAGCGAAAATTCTTAAAAAAAAATGTCCATGAGTTATGTTTAAGTTAAGTTTGATAACGAGAGTTCCCTGGTCACTCGTGTAACAATGGCACATAGTAACCTTAGGTCTGTCAACACTCCACAACACCACCGTCACGACACAAGCGTCACGTATGAATTCGACGACGTTAAACTTGAAGTACCGACGCCCTCAAAAAGGTAATATGTTTGGTCGACACAATATACTCAGTACAGGAAACTGAATATGACTGGTCGACTCACTACACACAGTACAGGAAACTGAATATGACTGGTCGACTCACTACACACAGTACAGGAAACTGAATATGACTGGTCGACTCACTACACACAGTACAGGAAACTGAATATGACTGGTCGACTCACTACACTGACAGTACAGGAAACTGAATATGACTGGAGTACAGGAAACTGAATATAACTGGTCGACTCACTACACACAGTACAGGAAACTGAATATGACTGGTCGACTCACTACACACAGTACAGGAAACTGAATATGACTGGTCGACTCACTACACACAGTACAGGAAACTGAATATGACTGGTCGACTCACTACACACAGTACAGGAAACTGAATATGACTGGTCGACTCACTACACACACACAGGACTGAATATGACTGGTCGACTCACTACACACACAAAATTCACTCACTACACACAGGCTGACTGACTCACTACACATACTGAATATGACTGGTCGACTCAGCGAGCTGCTCTAACCTATTAGTCTATTACTATTTACAGTAACACTGCAACATATGGCAACACAGGATTGTTATGTCTGCTAATATTCTGTCCAAACTAAATAAAAATATAGTACACACACACACACACACACACACACACATACAGAGCCACCCATTACAACCCCCCCCTCCCCTGTTGTTCCTCGTCAAAACTGATGACCCAAGTTTTTTCCTGGGGCCAAAACACGACACTAAGACCAACATTTCGCTGTCACAGTTTCACCTGTTCTGGATTACAGGATTCTGACGTTCACTTTATAATACGTTACTTTTTTTTTTTGCCTGTTATTAAGTAGATATTACTTTATACTGGTTTATATAGTAGTAACTGTTTACGTTACACTTCCTTGTATCGTCTCCGTCAACATAGTACCGAGGCCTTTACACTAGTACCCTGGCATATATGTCGCCGCTGCCAAGACTTGTCACTGGTACCGACTGAAATGTGACCAAATGAATACAAGAACACACAACGCTTTCTATATCCTCCACACAGACATTATTGATTCCCTTCCACAGTCACTAAGATAATTTTAACAGAAGCATAAATAAAAGTTAATAAAACAAAGAAACAAATAGAGAGACTTAACGTCGTTCCCTGGTGGTTATTTTTCGAACTAATGAACTATACTAATATGACCTTGGTTTCCGCACGGTGTTTTGACAAATTCTCACAACGATCTTCTTCGAGTCTAGACAATGTGTATTTAGCGGTATCAATCATTTTCCTTACCAGGTGACTGTACACAAACCCATACAGTATCGGGTCGGTCTTTGGCTTATAGAATGGTCAGAGATCACATTTGACTCCCACTTTCATTGTGACTGTGCAGGTAAGGTGAGAGAGAGAGGGAGAGAAAGAGGGAGACGGAGGGAGGGTGGGAGGGACGGACGAATTAGCATACCATCTCGCTAAACTACCAAGAGATCAAAAGGTATGACAAGTTCAACAGCAAAAAAATAAGAAAAAGAAAAAGAAATTGATGTTCACAAAGTAGACACTAAGAGCATTTATTCGTGGACATGAAGGCTCGGGGAGACGAACACGGCTCTAATTAAGACCGGGGAGACACCCTCAGATCCCGGCGGGGGCGACTGTGGAAGCTACACTGTCTCCCGGGATTTATGATCACTTCAGCCCCATTATCTAGTACTTAATTATTTGTCTCGCTCTCCCCACTCTGGCGGCGGCAAGGGCGAAGAAGGGGATGAAGGAGGGGAAGGAGGGGGGTAGGGTAACCATAGGTGTTATCTGCTTGAGCCTTCCTTCTGCTTGTGTACCTCCTACTCCTGCCTGTCTGCCTCCTTCTGTCCCATTGCCTCCTTTTCCCTTCGCTGGAAATGTCACACACACACACACACACACACACACACACACACACACACACACACACACACACACACACAGACGAACACAGTCATGAAGTTGGTGAATAAAACAGACTTAATTAAATTCGCCAGGGAAATGTGTGTCTGTGTGTCAGTTCGCCAGACATTTAGGTTAGGTTAGGTTAGGTTAGGTTAGGTTAGGTTGACAAATAACAGACACACTTTCAACGTTACTTCCTGCTTGTTTGGAAGACGAGACGCCATAAAATAATTAATAAAAAAATAAAAAAATAAAATAAAATAAAATAAGAGAATAACTGAAACGTAGAGTGGCAACAGTAATGATAGTAAATTAGTTTTGTAAGATGATTTTTTTTATTCATGGGGTTCAGGTAATTAATGAACACCTGAATCAGAATAAACAATAGGTAGATATACTCTTGAGTGAGAACTATATTAACTAAAAGTACTAAATTACTAAAAGTACTCCTCAATCAATAGTACACTAACCAAAAGTACTCCACAATCAACAGTACATTAACCAAAAGTACTCCACAATCAACAGTACATTAACCAAAAGTACTCCACAATCAACAGTGCATTAACCAAAAGTACTCCTTAATCAAGAGTACATCAACCAAACGTACAGTACATCCAAGTATCAAATTACAAATACTGCTGACTCATCATTAAATATTCAAAGGCGACTCCCCTCCCAGTATTACAATAACTACAGTACACCTTGGCGCGTCATTGTAACACTACTAGTACTCCTGAATCAGTGTCGTCACAAGAGTACGAGTGAAGCATCATCATTTTAAGGAGAGTGACTCATGAACTCATAATAGCTGTACTCTTGAATCGTCACCATCATAACAGTACTCATAAATCATTGTAATAACAGAGTAAACCTGAATCATTGTAATAAGAGTAATACTGAACCACCATCGTTTACAAAACATAGTACTAGAACTCCTGAAGCTGTACTCTTGAATCGTACTTGATTATGTACTCCTGGATGTGGGCTTGTCGGCACAGTCATGGGCCAAGTGAACCCTCAACAACACTGTCAGGGGCTAAGTGAACTCCAGCTAACTGGTGAACCCTCCACAACACCAGTCTGCCAAGAATGCTTGACGTGTTGTGCCACAACACCATGATGTGCTTTATACCATCACTGTCATGGCACCTATTATAAAAAAAAACGTAAGATAACAACGAGTGACTGTAGTGTAACGTAAGACCTGGATGTAGTTACGGGTAAACAGATATGTCAGTCTCAGTCTAGTCACGGGCCATGTTCCCCACCACCAGCGTTCTGTTGTGGCCAGCCGTCGACATGCAGCCCTAGGACGGTGGCGCCGACCTCTTGCAGCGTCTCCCGTGTCCGTCTTCTCGTCATCGTCAACTTTTTACTGGCCGCCTGGGACAGTAAAAACAGCGTCTACATGTAACCCATCTAGAATATAAACTATACGAAATTAAGCATATATACATACGACCCAGAAACACGATACTAGGAAATGCTACATACAAGCCCTTTGCGAGCCTGAGAGCGCTATCTTAAGCAAGTATACGACCCCAGCCTGCTTGTGTGTCGGCGGGTTTTTATACACGATGAAAACTTTTGTGACCCAAATGAAACTTCTTCACGCTTTCCTCTTCTCTCTCAAAAGACATAGTGAAGTTTTGTAGGATTTCTTATATTATGGGAAGTGAGCATCAAAACACACACACACACACACACACACACACACACACACACACACACACACACACACACACACACACACACACACACAACTCACAAGTACAAATACAGAGTCACTCAACGCGCATATAAAGTGCTACTTACGCACTCAGGCAGGTAGACACAGGTAAGCAAGAACTGTGTGCAGTAAACACCCAGGTATGTTCAGCTACAAAAGTATTATATAATGAACACTATACTACGTAAGAACACGAATGCAAATGCCATTTATGCAGCTGTTGACTCACCACAGCAGGCACAGGTAAACAAGTGCTGTTCCCATACCTGTCCTGCTCATCACATCACCTGGGGACAGCCAAACACATTTACGTACCTGTAGAAGAAAGAAAGATTATGTTAGTAATCATGTACCTCCTCCTTAGGCGCTTAGTCTAATTTCAAAGACATTATGTGTGCCTTGTACCTGTCATGTAAGCTGTCTAGCATCAATACACGAAGATTTTTCACATTTGTAAAAACTAACACGAAGACTAGCCTGCAGGAGTAAAGGGTACAGATGGAGGGGGGGGAGTGTGTGTGTGTGTGTGTGTGTGTGTAGTGTGTGTGTGTGTGTGTAAGTCAGGACTCAAACACCAGTCTATACTACAAGCCGTCACCAGCACCACCCTGCACCCACACAGGTCACGACACCCACCGCCTCACTTCAGCTCTACCACGATACATTTTTCACGGTTGCTGCTGCCGACTCCCGTTAACCTGTTCACTATCACCTGCTTAGCCATTAACTCGCCAGCACACACGCACTAGTATGTACCTACAACATCCACGTCCTGTAATTACCTTCACCATGATTTGCACACAGCTCGAAGGAAGTTATGTGACGTCCCACAGTTGTGTCAGGAGAGAGTTCCACCACTCGTTACCCCCAAGTGGTTATGATACCCTGTGTTATCCTAGTGAGATACTTGTGCAGGGTTTTACATAATGGAGAGGGAGGGGGGAGGTAGGGAGGCAAGGGCCGGTGGGGGGGGGGGCAAGGAGGGAAGAAAGGAGGGAGGGAGGGAAGAAAGGAGGGAGGGAGGGAGGGAAGAAAGGAAGGAGGGAGGGAGGGCGGACGGAGTATACCTAAACAAGTCTCCTTTCGATTTCACATGTAAAAACAAATAAATAAATAAAATAAATAAATAAACAAATAAATAAAAAAACTACAAAATCAACATCACTTGTGTCCATACATAAACTGTACTAAATATCAAAGACCAATACAAAAGTCTGAAATTGTTGACCCCTTTCTCCCCTAAATGAGTATATTACCTGAAAGTGTTGTGTTCACGAGAGATAATCACCACCGACTACCACTGTTATCTCCTCATATTACCACCGACAGCCACACCATCAACCACACACAACTACCATCAACCACACACAACTACCAACAACCATTTCTCAACCAATACAATATAAGACACAGAACACACTAAAGGGAATACGATAATTAAATCAACCATATTCAACCATGTAAGAAAATCAACCATATAAAGCCACACAAACACCAAACGTCATACGGCAACCAGAAAACAAAACACTCTGATCGTAGCTTCGGGTCACATGAACATTAGGCACCCCCGCTTATTTCACTTGATTAAACACCCTAACGCTACCTGGAGGTGAAATAAGCAAGGGTGCCAAATCTTCATGTGATCCGTTAGGTTAGGTTAGCATTAGGACGTTAAATCATCAGGTAAATAAGAGGAGTGCCTAATCTTCATGTGATTCGTTACGTCATCATCATGGGCCAGGATTTTCGAAGAATTGTCCTAAAAAAAAAAAAAAACCCCATATCCCTCACCTGGTAATGTGAGAACTCAGGTAACTGTGTCAATTAAGCCGAGGCACAAAGACGAGAAGGTAAATGCCGTCGACAACTGCAGTGAGAATTTCGTAACGGGATGCGTTCTCTTGACACCAGTTAAGAGAACAACCCAACCTAAGAACATCTGAGAAGCATAAGTCCTTGACACCTCCAAGGCTGACACATATGCCACGACTAACATGTCCCTAAAGTCACCCTCCACGTCTCCTATGTCCCCCTCCATGACGAACATGTCCCACGTCACCTCCACGACGAACATGTCACGTCACCTCCACGACTAACATGTCCGTAAAGTCACCCTCCACGTCTCCTATGTCACCTCCACGATGTCATCCTCCATGACGAACATGTCCCCACGTCACCCTCCATGACGAACATCACGTCACCTCCACGACTAACATGACCGTCACGTCACCCTCCACGTCTCCTATGTCACCTCCATGACGAACATGACCGTCACGTCACCCTAACATGACCGTCACGTCACCCTCCACGACTAACATGACCGTCACGTCACCCTCCACGACTAACATGACCGTCACGTCACCCTCCACGACTAACATGACCGTCACGTCACCCTCCACGACTAACATGACCCTCACGTCACCCTCCACGATCAACACGTCCTCCTTCATTTTCAACGCGAATAAAGAAAGCGTGAGAGGAAGCCATCAGGGAGACAGGTGAGGGAGACAGGTGAGGGAGGAAGAAAATCAGGGAGACAGGTGAGGAGGGAGAAGACAATCAGAAAAGCAGGTGAGGGAGGAGATAATCAGAGACAGGTGAGGGAGGGAGAAGACAATCAGGCAAACAGCTGACGGAAGGAGGAGGAAAACAATCAGGGAGATAGGTAAGGGAGGAGACAATCAGGGAGGCAGGTAAGGGAGGAGACAATCAGGGAGACAGGTGGCGGCGCTTCACGACTCGCCGCCAATTACCGTATCGCCAGGTAACCACTGAGCTCATGCTGGCTGAGGCTGGACCTTGGCAAGTCACCCACCAAATTTCTCCGTCAGATTAGGTTAGGTTAGGGGTTAAGCTTGACTATGTTAGGTTAAGTTAGATTGTCAGATTAAATTAGGTTTGACTAGATTAGACGAGGTTAGGTTAGGTTAGGTTAGGTTAGGTTAGGTTAAGTTAGGTTAGTATTGGGGTGTTTCATCATCAGGTGGCTAATTTTCAGGTTTATTCTCCACTCACATCTTATTTATTTCCGTATTATACAACAGAAAACAAAAGAATTCCCTCGTTCAAATCATCAACTGAGGAACATCTTGCAACAATGTCAAAATTCTAATGCAATTTCACCTCCTTCGGTAGTTTTCCACTCACCCTCCCCACCGTCTCTCTCTCTCTCTCCTATACATGGTCAATTTACTTACACGCGGTAAAGACATAAGGCAAAACAACAACGACAACAAAGACAAAAACAACAAGGTAGATGGTAATTGTAAACCTCTCACCGTATCAGTTAAGAACGACAAGCGGTGTGCATCGACCAGGCCAGACCACTGAGACCAGACTACACCACTGAACCCAGACCAGACCACTGAGACCAGACTAGACCACTGAGACCAGGCCAGACCACTGAGACCAGACTACACCACTGAACCCAGGCCAGACCACTGAGACCAGACTACACCACTGAACCCAGACCAGACCACTGAGACCAGACTAGACCACTGAGACCAGGCCAGACCACTGAGACCAGACTACACCACTGAGACAAGACTACACCACTGAGACCAGACTAGACCACTGAGACCAGGCCAGACCACTGAGACCAGACTACACCACTGAGACCAGACTAGACCACTGACACCAGAGCAGACCAGACAGCCACACTCTTCTGACTCCCTCGCACACACAATGTCTGTCTAGTCGGGGAGGAGTAAGAGGAGGATACTAAAAATGGGAAGAAGACGATAACACGAATAAGATGATGATGATGAGAGAGAGAGAGAGAGAGAGAGCACCACTACCACCAGACGAAGCAACAGGTAGAGGGGCCAAGGTGCATGAGGGAGGCACGCAGGCAGCAGAGGACATGGGCGGGCGTGGGGGCGCTGGGCGGGCAGGTCTGGGAAGCAGCGCGGGGCGGGGGCAACATTCCTGCATCACAGATGATCCTCCTCCGTGTTTGGAGTCGACGCGAAAATACCATTCCATATCCGCCCCCGTGCAGTGGAAACCTGTCCCGGTCACCTCCTGCCTGGGTTAATGTGCTCTAACCTCAACACGGGTTCACCACTGCTACTGACGGTGTGCCCATCAACACCACGGGGTCACTACTCTTGCTACCACCCCCACGGGAGTCACTACTGCTGCTGTGTATCGTTTCTACACACACACACACACACACACACACACACACACACACCCACCCACCGGCGGGAGACAAAACACCCACTCGCTCATCCGTCAATACTTGTTACTACTAAATCGTAATGCGTCTGATTTGTATGTAAGTATAAATATGTGTGTGTGTGTGTGTGTGTGTGTGTGTGTGTGTGTGTGTGTGTGTGTGTGGACAAGAGACCATCAGAGAGACAGTGGACTGGACGAGACAGACAGGCCAGGCAGGTAGGTACGCAGGGAGACAGAGGTAGGGGGGTGGTGACAACACAAGGAGAGAGGTCAGGGGTTGGTGGGGGGTGGGAGACAAGTTGGGGGATGGGGGTGGTAGTCACGTGGGCAAGCATGGGGAATGACTGGCAGGTAGGAAGATAAGCAGGAAGGCAGTTATTGATTACTGTGTTAACATCTATGCATATTACATGATTGTGTCAAACAGAAATGCAATATTCATGTTTGTGACTTGTGTGTCGTGGGGATCTGTAAGACTGAAGATAGCTGTGTGTGAGTGTGTGTGTGTGTGTGTGTGTGTGTGTGTGTGTGTGTGTGTGTGTGTGTGTGTGTGTGTGTGTGTGTGTGTGTGTGTGTGTGTGTGTGTGTGTGTGTGGACAAGAGACCATCAGAGAGACAGTGTAGGTACGCAGGGAGACAGAGGTAGGGGGGTGGTGACAACACAAGGAGAGAGGTCAGGGGTGGTGGGGGGTGGGAGACAAGTTGGGGGATGGGGGTGGTAGTCACGTGGGCAAGCATGGGGAATGACTGGCAAAGATAAGCAGGAAGGCAGTTATTGATTACTGTGTTAACATCTATGCATATTACATGATTGTGTCAAACAGAAATGCAATATTCATGTTTGTGACTTGTGTGTCGTGGGGATCTGTAAGACTGAAGATAGCTGTGTGTGAGTACAACCATTTAGGTACGCAGTTACAATCATTGCGAATTACAAATAATATACAAGTAACATAAGTGACACAAATAAGACATATAATAACTAGATGGGGAAAAGCTCAAACTACAGTTCATTTCAACATAGTGACAGTGCAAGGAGTAGTGTTTACTGGGAGTGAATACACTGATTTATTACAAGTTATTGATAATTTTTACAATGGTTGGGACTGGGCTGTTCTTATAGCGATCAGTTCGTGCACGTATGGGCTGGATGCGGTTGTGGTGTCGAACAGCAATTCTCGGACTAGGGATCTCAGGTGGTAGTAGGAGCCGGTGTCGGGGATGGTGTGTGTGTGTGTGTGTGTGTGTGTGTGTGTGTGTGTGTGTGTGTGTGTAAAATAATAATAATAATAAATAATAAATAATAATAGTAATAGTAATAATAGTAATAATGATAATGATGATAATAATAATAATAATAATAATAATAATAATAATAATAATAATAATAATAATAATAATAATAATAATGACACCCAAACACACACCAGACTCTAATACGAGTATACACGACTATAATTATTGCACTGTACATTAAAGTCACTAAACACAACACTATATAATCCCTTATAGTGCTTACACTACAGTAACCAGACGAAACAACTGTGTAAAACCCGATAATAATAACTATTAAAGGTCTTCGCTAAAGGATGTTAAAACTATAAACACAGGGGAGAAAAGAACAAGTAAACATCTTTAGAGTTGAATGAACATTTGGTACAATGTCATTTATCAAGATACTGTACGACCACAAT
>NW_024721079.1:4915707-4950707 GCF_018991925.1 Homarus americanus | reverse complement strand
ACCAGCTTATAATATACACCCGAATAAAGATAAACTGGTGTGTGTGTGTGTGTGTGTGTGTGTGTGTGTGTGTGTGTGTGTGTGTGTGTGTGTCCTCTAGATACAAGTGGCTCCCACCATACAGCTAGAAGCAAACCTGAATATAAACCTTCAACATACTTCACCACACCAACATGCAGTACGAGCCTCCCACGCATGCAAAATACGCACAACCCGAATGCTATATGCTCCCGGTAGACGGAGACATAAATATGTATCCCGATTGGACACAAGTGACCCGCTAGACGACAAAACACGAACAAGAACTGAACACCCACGAAACATAACCTTAACAGACAAACGTGGACACACTGAACCGTACTACATATACCACTCTGTAACGAAGGGCTTAAAATGACCCCCTCCCCCCTTGAGTAGAATTCCTTACACTGAAAGACAGACACACTTACGCCAACAAGTAATTACAATTCAGGGAGACCAAGACGTGCCAGGGCCAAGGTGAGGCGAGGGGCAGAGACCTGAAGGAGGTATTCTCTTACGTTTCTACCTCAGTTTTTGTCTCGGAGCCGTTAAGTAATAATGGGTATTAACCGATCACTTGAAGTTTCCGATACAAAAAAAAAAAGATGAAATTACAAAATGGCGTGAAAATTGATCCGAAAGACGACCGTAACGATTCTCATATCCCTACTCAGCGATGACGTCACTGGCAAACTCTCGGGCCACGACTTGCCCAAGGTGAGGTTGCTTGCACGGGCAGACACGCACTGACACGTGCATTATATAAGGCAACAATACACGTCGATAAGATTGCATAAGCTGGATTGTATTACTGGGTGGAGGAGTGAGCAATGAGGGTGTTTGTATGCATGAGGGTGAGGGTGAGGTGGCCGGAGGGTGGTGGGCAGGAAGACGGCGGCGCCCATCCTAACACCGGCCAGGTGAGGCCCCATCACCTACGTCATCTTCCAAACACACCACGGTCACTATCTACGTCACCCTGTACCACAACACCTCTGCCTCCGTCAACCTCCACCTTACCACCACCTATCTCACCTTCCACCGCACCACCACTACCTACGACACCACCTACCTCATTCTTCACCACTACCTGCGACACACCTCTACCACACCACCACTACCCTGTCACCCTCGACCACACCAACATTACCCTGTCACACTCCACCACACCACCATCACTACCTACGTCACCCTCCACCACACCACCACCTATCACACCCTCCACCACACCAACACTACCCACCACACCATCATTACCTACGTCACCCTCCACCATACCACCACCACTACCCCTTCATCATGTGGTACACAGTAATTGCACGGACTTACACCATCTTGTCCGTCCTGACCAATGGCTATTATTCAGCTGTCCACCACCACCACCTGCCGTCACACCCTCACTAGTGATCCCAAGACTCGCCACCTCACCTAAACACTACCTTGATTACTTTGTTTATACACGATACATTTTCCTCTCTCTCTCTCTCTCTCTCTCTCTCTCTCTCTCTCTCTCTCTCTCTCTCTCTCCTACAGTCAGCTACTATAACCTGAAGCTAAAGCGTTTGAGTAACACCCAAAGGCATCCTGAGTGTGCACGGCTTTCACCTCTCTTCCTCAATTAGATAATATAATACACGAGGGTATATTATTTTTCCTGACATACTGATTGTTGAAGACGATACAAGGAGTTACAACGCACAGGCGGCTGAGGCAACGATATTCTCTGATAATACCTCAACAAATTTAACGCAAATTACTTTTTACTTGGGAATCGTTGCTTGGGGGCTCCTCTCTCTCTCACACACACACACGTACGTTTACCCACAGTATCAGAGCAGATCAGGGATTAATTATACCATTAATTCAGAGATGATGAAAACAGCAGGAAAAAACTCCGCAGGTTAACAAGTAAGGTGGAGCAATGGTTATCTCGCTCACCTGTCAATCCAACAGTCCCCGGTGCGATCACAGTAAGTAGCGCTTACCTGTGTGAGTGAGCAGCAGGGGAGTTAAAGACTTATATCCACCTGTTTATAAGTAAAAAAAAACCCAACCCTTTGGTATTATATTAAGTATATCCTATCACACCTGGGGTATATCCATCAGTTCGTAGGAAAAACCTAACCCCTTGATATCATATAAGTATATCCTATCACACCCGGGTATACTACGTCAAATGTTCAGTAAGTGGCCAGTGTGTTGAGTATGAGGGGCAGGGGTATGCGTCGTACTCATAGGTACAAGGCACAGACCTCCAAACCTCATCCTAATCCAACACTCACAAGTTTCCCAGGACAGTCAATATAAATAAATGGAGCACTTCACTCACTACTGATACGGTCACGATAAAATATACAAGAGTTGGCGATAAAAAGAACACTTGAGAGATTAAAGACAATACGGGACGCTAGTTTAGTAAGATAACAAGGCACTTAGAGTGATTAATGATAAGGAGGACACTTCAGTAGCCATGACAAGACCACCGTAGCAATTGATGATGTAAACACACACACACACACTTCAACGAATAACAAGAAACTACTATCAACTGCACTCAACAAAATCGTCATTATACGTCAAGACAGCAAAGACAAATCAGCCTCCTTCCATGTCTTATACAAAACACGTACACACAAAAACATGTGCAGAAACGACGTGTGTATTGACGATAAGACATATACTGTATTACTAGACTTGGGTGACCTAAAGAACCTCTACCCCAGACTAATTCACAGAGGAGATAATCATATAAACATACATAATACACTAACATATAATCTTACATACATAAATACAGAGACAAAACATACAAAAAAATACTTACCCCAACACACACACACACACACACACACACACACACACACTACATAAAACAATAATATATTCAACACAAACATGCAGAATAAACAAACACTCGTTCATACATAAATACAAATGAAAGACAAATACAATTAAAGCGCATAAACGGCAAGTACAAATATGAACAAAGTAACGCATAAAAAAACGAGTAGTAGTTGGTGGTGGTGACGGTGGTGGTGGCGGTGGTGGTGACGGGTGGGTGGTGGTGGTGGTGACGGTGGTGGTGACGTGGTGACGTGTGGTGTGGTGACGGTGGTGGTGGTGACGGTGGTGGTGACGTGGTGGTGACGACGGTGGTGGTGGTGGTGCGGTGGTGGTGGTGGTGACGGTGGTGGTGGTGACAGTGGTGGGTGGTGACGGTGGTGGTGGTGGTGACGGTGGTGGTGGTGACGGTGGTGGGTGGTGGTGACGGTGGTGGTGGTGGTGACGGTGGTGGTGGTGGTGGTGATGGTGGTGGTGGTGACGGTGGTGGTGACGGTGGTGGTGGTGGTGACGGTGGTGGTGGTGGTGGTGACGGTGGCGGTGGTGGTGGTGGTGGTGACGGTGGTGGTGGTGGTGGGTGGTGACGGTGGTGACGGTGGTGGTGGTGGTGGTGACGGTGGTACGGTGGTGGTGACGGTGGTGGTGGTGGTGGTGGTGGTGGTGGTGACGGTGACGGTGGTGGTGACGGTGGTGGTGGTGACGGTGGTTTTACACCTAGACAACAGTAGTGTGTTTATCAGGTGGGGCAGGATCATTGTCGCAGCCCTTTAACTCAGGGAGAGCACCGCCATAACCTGCTCGGTAATGTCTCGGCTAACACACACACACACACAGTTCCACTATACTGTACTGGCGAAATGTATGACACCAGGTAGCACTACACAATACAACTGTCAGGTAAATGGGCGGATGAAGAACGCGGCGCTGGATGGAAACACTGGCACTACGAGGAGCAGGGTAGTACAAGAGTGAAGGAGAGTGTACAGGAAAAATTATCAGACAGTTACAGAGTACACCGATGAAAGCCACAGCTACAGGCACGACGCAGGGATGAGGAGAGGCGGACTCACTCACACACAGACACTCATCCTCCACATAAGTTTGTCATTTGTAATAAACTAAAATGACAACTGCTTTTCACACCAACTTGTCTCGTATTGTGGGTTAATAAAAAATTCACACTATACATTACTTTTGTCTCCTAATATTCTTTCATGTCGTTTGAAATGTAAGTTTCCCGGACTCATAAAATTTGAAACTACAAATGATACTTTTTTTTTTTTGCCTCTCAGCTTCTACTGTACACGTCAAGTTGTTAGATCCACGTCTGTGAGTTACATCATCACCAGAAATAAGGGTTTAGTAAGAACATGACAACAATGAAGACCTGAGGACAAACTAGATATAAGAACAAGGATGCCAGACTACAATGGCACTACGTATCTAATACTGGCACAGGTGGAGAGAGAATGAGAGGTATGAGTTAATAACCACACTACCAGCACGGGTCAGCTACACCCAGGAAATACTCATCATAAGTCAACGGGTCAGTAACATCTAGGAAATGCTCACCTGGACAGAAGCTCTCACACTCCGAACACGGTTCTAACAGCCTAAATATTACTCACAGTCCGCATCCCGAGAAATACTCCCTTTAACTACACGGGTCAGTTATAATCCCCCCCCCTTAACTCGAGGGGTGAGATAAGTTGTGGGTGGCGGAGGTGGTGGGCCTGGGCGGGGTGGCGGAGGTGGTGGGCCTGGGCGGGGTGGCGGAGGTGGTGGGCCTGGGCGGGGAGGCACCAGGCTGGCCCGGGTGCCTCTTCACGCGCAGTTGGTCATCGAGGCCAGGTCCAGGCCCACCCATCCCCTGAATTGTTTATTCAGCCCCGCGTAAAGTCCTACTGTCACACTTTAGTACAACATTCCTCTACTACTACACCAACAAACTTTCACCTGTCCCTCACAGTGCGATAATTTTTTTTAATCATTACAGTTTCGCGACACTCAGAGGCCACATTCCATCGCTCGACACAGCTCGGAGTTTTGTCGAGAATTTAGCTGGAATAAATGTTATCCTGATAACCATTACATATTCCTTCACAACAAGTGCTTCACCACACTCCTAAAATAACATTATCAAAGTAAACACAAGGGCCTATAATGGAGAGACTTGTACAGAATGATTTAACACAAAGTCAAATGTATTGAGAAGATAAATAATTATACTTGGAGAGTGTGTCCTGTTGTGTGGAGTGAGAGGAATCATTATTCACTATGTGCTCCGTCTTGGTCATCCTCAGCAGCTTGTGGAGGCACTACCAGTAACTCTGTGGCTTCCGTCTTTATAACTTACGAAGCATTACCATAATCAGTGATCATGACCAGTCAGCAGATTTTTTTAAGAATGGAACGTAACAACACAACAATCTACTCTCATAACAGCCTTCATAACACCACAATGTGTCTTCTACTAACGAAGATAAACCTGTCCAAGAACCTTGATATGTTTACTTAAAAAACATTGTAGTATTTCCAGTAATTTCATTCCTCCATAAGATAAGAGTTAAGATTCTTAGAGGGTCAAGTCTACTCCCCAAATTTCTGGAGTGAGCGTGAGGTGGACGGTAAAAGTGTACAAGCGAACACTATAAGAGAGATTGGTCATCACAATCCACACGACCCCTCTACCTTTCTCGTCCCCAAGTGGCAGTAGTAACTACGGCTTAACTTCCCCCCCCCCCCACCCCATCGGCCAATAGTGTAGGACTGTAGGGAGTGACTGAGGAGGGTGGTGGTGGTGGTAGTAGTTGGAGTGTGCCCTGGCCAAGAAACGGTGATGGTAGTTGTGGTTGGAGCGTGCCCAGGGTATAAAGCAGGGTGGTGATGGTGGTGGTAGTTACGGTCGGAGTGGAGAGTGCCCTGGAGCATGAGGCAGTGGTGGGTGGAGCGTGCGCTGGCCAGGGGGCAGTGGTGGTTGCAATGGCGGTAGTTGTGGTTGAAGCGTGCCCTGGCCATAGGCAGTGGTGGTAGGCGCGACCCTCGTTAACACGGGCGATGTGGAGAAGCTACGTGCAGCGGGTCAGGCGCCCTTATTGCTATGCGTTGGCCAACACACCGCTGGAAGCTTACTGGCATCACAGAGAGCATCCTAATCACCTTATACATGACAACGAGGTCGCTTCACTTTGGATAATGCGCGCTGCACCACCAATGTTGCCATGGTCTTTGTTCATTTGTCTGGCGCACTTCATCCCGTGTCCTCCCCGGTTAATGCCTTTACTTTATGGTCCCAGCGCCCCCCCAGCCCGCCTTCACTGCTCTCTTGCTATCCCTTCCTTCAGGATCCTCCATCCTTCCCTATTACCTCACACTTTTCCTGCCACCTCCCCTCCTGTTCTTAAAAGTTTCCACATGGTATATATATAATGCACAGTACAAACAGAGAACATTCAGTGTTCACCTCACATCCCTGACGTTCTTATCGCAACAAAAGTACCCAGTATCGCTCGACATCACTTACAACCTGACTCACTAAATACTTCCTCATTGTCATTCAACCATTAACATTCACGTCTCTCAGCTACCGAGAGATATAGGGACTTAAACACACCGCCTCCACAATACTAATTATGTATATAACAATTCTCCCCCGAAAACCTGCCCTTGTCCTGCATTACTTACAGTCACACTACAGGTTCTGGGGGAGGCGTCCTCGTCCTGACGCATCGCTTGTAAACAACATTCCTGTGTAGGACTGAACCACCACAAACAGGACGGCCAGGAGAGAAAACCCTTACTACAGGATCCTTGATGTCCTCACCGTAATAGTTCTTACTCTACGTCTTGGTTAGTTTCTTTTACTGATTATTAATAAGTTCATTTTTGTTGGGCAATCAATGTCGTCAGTGGGGGGCAGCTGGTGATACAACTCATTACCTCCTACAACGATGCTTCTGGTCCATTACTTCCACATTCAACATTATCGAGAACATACGATAAATAGAGACACACACACACACACACACACACACACACACACACACACAAGCTAGAACGGTGTATATTAAAGTATCCTATATTTCCTAAGTCTTTCACCCTTTTGATGTTCTCTAATGAATTAAATGTTTTTTTTCCAATGACACAATGACACCAGGAAATGTTTTCTATTTATCTAAAAAATTGTGTTCACGCCGCCATGCTTCACAAAACACCGCCTGTGTGACGACCTTCCTCTACTGTCTCCCACAATAGTATAATAGTGACAAGGCTAAGTTACCATCCATTAACCCCTAAAAAAAAAAATAATAATAATAATAAAAAAAACCTTTCTTCAATAGTAACGTTTTAAGATTTAATTCTCCAACAATTGTGATTTTTTTCTTTATTTAAGTGTTTCAAGTGTCAAGGGTTAACACCGATCACTCTAGGGCTAAATTTCTAAACAATCGATTTTTTTTTCATTTTAAGAATCTCAAGAATCCAGTCTGTCTTGTCTCAGAGAATAAGGAGCTCTATAATATTTAAATGAAAACATTCTCAAGGGCTTCATGGCGTGACCCTTGGGGGGGGGGGGGATGTCAGCCGCCGCAGCACCTGTCTCGAGTAACCAATACCAACCAAGCTGCTGCTCCCCTCCCCAACCTGATTCTGTTCTCGTGGTCCCCAACTTTCTGTCCCCATCTCAAAATCCCTAGCTGAGCAATCCCTACAGTGGTGCCCAACTCCCTCTCCCCTATCCTGAAATCCTAATCTTAACTATCCGTCTCTCGTGGTACCTCAACTCTCTGCCTCAAACTTGCAGACTCTTTTCTTCAACAGTGAATGAGTCTCTGTCCGTCTGTATGTATGTCTCTCTTCTGAAGTCTTTAATTTTTTATATCCGACCCAATAGTAGAAGGAGGGAGGGGGGGGGGCGATGTAGAAGTGGTGTTGGATGGACGGGAATGGAGAGTTGCAGGATGAAGGGGAGATAGGGAGGAGGGAGTGACGTGAGGAGGAGAAGGAAGGAATGTTGTAGGATGAAGGTGGTGGTGAGGGAGGGAGGAGGGAGGAGGAGGAGGAGGGGAGGGAGGGAGTACAGAGTGGAGGTACATATATGGGGCAGCAGTGGGTCAGGTGGCCTACATCCCAGCAACAACCTGTGCCCCGGAGGCCACACCCAACCTCGCCCATACACTCACCACCAACACCGCTCCAACATTTATAATTGCATCTCGTTAGCATAGACTTAAAAAAAAGGGGGGGGGGAAGGAGATGCAGTTGCTCAAGTTCCCCAGCAGATCACCGACGATTATTATGTGGGTATCGAGAGCGTCGTGTATAACCCATAAAAAAAAGGTCAGATCTCCAGGTATTTCTAATTACTACCTTCAGGGAGGCACACCAGGTATTACAGCTGACGGAGGTGTTGAAGTAGACGCCTGCGCTGGCCCCACGAGAGAGAGAGAGAGAGAGAGAGAGAGAGAGAGAGAGAGAGAGAGAGAGAGAGAGAGAGACTCCCAGCCTCCTCCACAATAAACCACCACCCCGCCGCCCCTCCTCCTTTACTGTTCTCCGCCACACCTTTTATCGCCCACACTAAATATCACATAACACACGGTACGACCTAATTTTAAATAAGCACTATATTGTCTCCAGGTACAGGCATAGATGCGGAATATGAATAAATGTCTTACTTGGGTTATTACGGATATAATGCAAGAATTCCTCGCGTGGTTGGGGCGGGGCAGGCGTGGGCGTGGTACTACAAATTCTCCCTCCCCCACGCCCACCTGCACAAACATACGCATAATTAACATGCAAGGGAGACATTGTTATCATACGATCTAAGGTGAGTATAATGCTACCGAGGCGCCTGCAATTACCTGTACCATCACCTCCCCTCGTCGACCCCCGCGCGCCACACACACACACACACACACACGTACCTCCAACCATGACTACTGTTCAACTCCAAACATGAGGTTGGTGGATCATACATTCGGTTCAGTTGTCATGATAGTGTTTCTGGAACCTGTGTGTGTGTGTGTGTGTGTGTGTGTGTGTGTGTGTGTGTGTGTGTGTGTGTGTGTGTGTGTGTGTGTTAAGGTGATGTTTATTGTATTCATCTTTTTTCCCACATATAACATTCGCCAATAAAAGGTGTGGAGGCAAGTGGCAGACTAGGCGGGGTGTGGCGTGGCGAGGCGGGATGTGGCGTGGCGGGATGTGGCGTGGCGGGCAGAGGTGGACTGTGGCTCAGATCTATGATAATTATCGTATATTACGGTAATTTAAGCCTTACTACGATACATGATAATGGCTCCGAGATAGAAAAAAAAATATTTTTTTTATATTCTATGATAAAATATAATACCAGAATTCTCGACCAAATTTGTGTGAAGTAATTCTTGCCATGTAATTGTTCCGTCAACCTCCCCTCACGCCCTGGGTGGTGGCGCGGTGGAAGGGGGGGGGATGGTCAATGTTGGTATAGAAATTTGACATTACTTCAGCTAGGATGTTACTAGAGGACGGTAGCCAAATAGGAGGGTAGGAAAGTAGGGGCATTAGGAGGAGAAGAAGAGGAGAGGGGATGGAGGAAAGGAGAGAGGGGAAGGAGAGGGGATGGAGGAAAGGAGAGATGGAGGAAAAGGAGAGGGGAAGGAGAGGGGGGGAGGAGGAAAAGGAGAGAGGGGAGGAGGAGAGGGGGATGGAGGAAAAGAGAGGGGAAGGAAAGGGGGGATGGAGGAAAGGAGAGAGGGGAGGAGAGGGGGATGGAGGAAAAGGAGAGAGGGGAGGGAGAGGGGGGGATGGAGGAAAAAGGAGAGAGGGGAAGAAAGGGGGATGGAGAAAAGGGGAGAGGGGAAGGAGAGGGGGATGAGGAAAGGAGAGAGGGAAGGAGAGGGGATGGAGGAAAGGAGAGAAGGGAAGGAGAGGGGATGAGGAAAAGGAGAGAGGGGGAGGAGAGGGGGGGATGGAGGAAAGGAGAGGGAGGAGAGGGGGGAGGAGGGAAAAGGAGAGAAGGGAAGGAGAGGGGGATGGAGGAAAAGTGGAGGGGTGGAGGAAAAAGAGGGGGGATGGAGGAAAAGGAGAGAGGGAGAGGAGAGAGGAGGAAGGAGGAGGGGGTAGGAGGACGGAAGAAAGGGCAGGAAGAGGAAAATAGACCACAGCAACAATACATTAATCAACAGAACAACAAACAAAATCTCTCCCCACGCCAAAACTTTCATATAACTTAATAATTACCGGCAGTATATACCGTATTCATAAACTAGAGGTAAACACAACCGAAATAAATCAATATACGGTACGTCAAAATATACTAAACTATCTCGTCTGTCCATTTGGTCATGTTATTACCGAAGACCATCCATCTCTCAACTGCCCCCACCATAAGGGACCAAGTGTACTATCCTTACCATATGCAGTAGTTTGTTTTTATAAGAAGAAATCAATGTCAAAATGTTACCTTTTTGGTTGTTTGTTATTGAAGACTAGAAGAATAAATCTGATATAATTTATCCTAAGAAAATGATTGAGCTGGGAGGAGGAGGAAGAAAAAGCATGCAGGAGGAGGAAGAGTGCAGGAGGAGGAAGAAAAAGCATGCAGGAGGAGGAAGAAGAGTGCAGGAGGAGGAAGAAAAAGAGTGCAGGAGGAGGAAGAAGAGTGCAGGAGGAGGAAGAAGAGTGCAGGAGGAGGAAGAAGAGTGCAGGAGGAAGAAGAAGAGTGCAAGAGGAGGAGGAAGAAGAGCGCCGGAGGAGGAAGAGCGCCGAAGGAATAAGAAGAATGCAAGAGAAAGAAGAGTGCACGAGGAGGAGAAGAGTGCAGGAGGAAAAGAAGAGTGCAAGAGAAAGAAGAAGAGTGCAGGAGGAGGAGGAAGAGCGCCGGAGGAAAAAGAAGAGTGCAAGAGAAAGAAGAGGCAGAGAAAGAAGAGTGCAGGAGGAAAAAAGAAGAAGAGTGCAGGAGAAAGAAGAAGAGCGCCGGAGGAAAAAGAAGAGTGCAAGAGAAAGAAGAAGAGTGCAGGAGGAAGAAGAAGAGTGCAGGAGGAAGAAGAAGAGTGCAGGAGGAAAAATAAGAGTGCAGGAGGAAGAAGAAGAGCGCCGGAGGAAAAGAAGAGTGCAAGAGAAAGAAGAAGAGTGCAGGAGAAAGAAGAAGAGTGCATGAGGAGGAGAGGAAGGGAAGCAGGAAGACGTGTGTAAGAGACCCAGAATCAACGCCAGGTGAAGTAACCAAAGATAAACAAAATTAAAAATGAATCTCACTTCGACAACAAAAAATGAAAACCTTCTGGCAAATACACTCACCAGGCTGACTTGAGAGAGAGAGAGAGAGAGAGAGAGAGAGAGAGAGAGAGAGAGAGAGAGAACCTGTGGCGGATCTTGAGGCGGTACAGTACATTGTTCACTTCCTCCACGTGGCCAAGTAATTACATCACCCACAGTCACGGATCATAATCATAAGAGCCGCTCCTCGTCCCTCCTCCTCCCCGTAATTGCAACCCATTTATATCACCATTTATATATCTATTAGGGGAGAATTCACAGCGACAGAAAAATGAGGATCGTAAGTAGACGGTGATGTAAAGAAAAGCAGACGGTTGATGTAAAGAAAAGCAGACGGGGGAGGTCAAAGAAGCAGCCAAACACAGGCAGACACGCAAGAATACGGGGGGACAAGAACCAGAAAAGCAGGTAAGGTACAGTAGTATACCAGCTAAGGAAGGGGTGACGCGACTGGGAGACTGACAAGAAGGCATTAAGATGAGCGTCGAGGAGACAGATAGACACGGGAACAAGCACGGTGGCATGGAGCGAGCAGTAAGACACACACACACAGACTGAGGGTCAACAAGAATGCTAGCAGTGTGACGAGCAGAAGCGTTGGTAAGAAGACAAGCAGGTAGAAAAGGTGGAAGGGAGCAGGCATGCAGGCATCCAGGCATCCAGGCATCATACGAGGCATCCAAGCAGCAGACGAGGGAAGGCAGAGAGGTGGCTGGAAGACATTCACACAGCAGAGTGGGAGGGAGGCAGAGAGTGACGGAGTTAAGGAGGGAGGGAGGAAGTGAGTGTTGGATATAAGGAAGCAAGGAGGGAGACAGGGAAGGAGAAAAGCAAAGAACCAATGAGAAATAGAGAAATAGAAGTACCCAAGAAGCAGCGTAAGAAGATAATAATGTTGACAAGAAGGTAAGTGGCGAATGAGGCAGTAGACGAACGCAGCAGAGAGCACGGAGGGGGGCAAGGGCAGTAGGCAGGGTAGCAGGTAAGCAGGGATGCAGCAGGCAGGCAGAATGAGAGAGGCAGGAGGAGGCAGGGCCGCGGGAGGGCTACAAGACGTAGCGGCCAGACAGGACCGGTCCTGTGTGACGCGCCATCCATCATCCCTCCTCCGCCAGCACACACTCTCCTCCCTACTTATCGTCCTCGTTCCGCTTTATTACATCTTAAAGAATTACTATCAACCACCAGCTTAATTCACCGAGACGAGAAAAGTCGCAACCGTGCAAATAAGAAAAAATAATGTCTTTACAACCAGAATCAGTCTCGAGGGACACAGTACCCTGGAGACACTGCTGTAGCAGATCCTTACGAGTCCTAAATCTCCCCCCCCCCCCTCCGAAAAAAGTCCTAAACGCACATAAAAAACACAAATATCACCTCTCCATTTTTTTCTTTTTCGGATGGGTTAAAATTCCACACGATTTTTTACCAGATTATCTATAAATAAGAGTCAGTACAAGTCCACTACTAGTGTGTGTCACCGTTACCATCCTCCTCCTGGCGCTGGCTTATAACACAATGCAGTGGAGTGACCCCACCAGCTCCCGGGGCAGACTCAACTCACTACACACTTCCTCCTCCTCCTCTTCCCACTCCTCCTACTCTTTCTCCACCACTGTCCGGTTACCACACCAGCACATCACCGTCAAGGACGCTGCCCACACATCCGGCACGGCCCGCCCAGGCACTGCTGCCAGCACACACACACACACGCACACACGCACACACACACACACACACACACACACATTGAATGAATTACTTCTACTGGCTAAATATCTGAAAACATGAATTGAATCTAAATAAAGACCTACAGGTGAAGGCTACACATAGAGCTTATTCATGAGATGAGTAGCAAGAGGATGGCAACGTGAGGAGTGTGACAACACGAGGAGGCCGACAATAGGAAGGGCTACCAATATCAGGAGGTTGCCAAAACATAATGAGGCAGGCATCAAGACGCTGGCAGCGTGAGGTAACAGGAGAAAGATGACATCAAAGGTTGGCAACATAATGCGGCTAACAACAGCAGAGCCAAGCACATTCTGTCTAGCGAGGAAGAGCGTCACTGACACCACAAAACGTATCTCTTCTATTTTTTACCCACATTTTCACAGACAATTTACTCGGGCAGTGTGAAGCCGCCTCGTCATCCTTTCACTGACAAAACACACACACACACACACACACACACACACACACACACACACACACACACACACACACACACACACACACACACACACACACACACACACACACACACACACACACGACCATTCTGCCCCACACATTGACACACGAATTTCTTTTACTTATTCACCTATTACTTTATTATATTATTATTATTATTATTATTATTATTATTATTATTATTATTATTATTATTATTATTATTATTATTATTATTACAGTTGATATAATATTAAAGGTTATTCCGATTACCTGAAGATTCGACTCACCCCAGCTTATTTCACCTGAAGATTAACCACCCTAACGCTAATTTAACCTAAGTTTACCTCACCTAACGTTTCTTTACCTCACCTAACCCTAGGCGTTAGTGGTTAATCTTCAGGTGATCCGTTATTGATATTATTTTCACCATATTTTGTCTTCATCCTCAAAAAAGGTTAAGAAGATGAGGGAGAAGAGGGAGAAGAGGGGGAGGAGAGGGGGAGGGGGAGGAGAGGGGAAGGGGGAGCGGGAGAAGGAGAGGGGTGAGGGATAGGAGAAGGAGGGGGGAGAATAGGAGACAATACACTCAGTTTCTTCCGCCTTAGAGCACACTAAGCTAGACACGGGAGAATCTTTACCAGGAACTGAAACCTACGACGTCTCAGGCCCTTTGTGTCTACCAAGTGAGAGTCGACGTTAAAATTGATCAGCAAAAAACTCTCTCTCTCTCTCTCTTTCTCTCTCTCACTCACTCTCTCTCTCTTTCTTTCACAGTTCATTGTATTCTTCCTTCGGCTTGCAAGCCTTCACGCACGTACGCGCACACGTAAAAAAAGTGGGTGACATGGCATAAAAGTGTCGCAGATATGAAAACTATTACATTCTGTTACGGGGATTTCAGGCCTTTATTGCTTTTATTGTTAGGGGGAACCTGGGAACCTTTTATTTCAATTATAGATTCGCAAAGCAATACGTGCAACAATCTAAACCTTCCTCACACAGCAATATTAACTCAACTTACAAACTCGGTAATCTCTTAAGTAACTATTTTAAGCCACGAGTCTGGATGAGATCGTCAAAACACACAGGGAAGCCTCGAAGATTCAGAACCATGTGTTTGAGCCAGTTTAACCCTCTCTATAACACGTGAGGACCAACATATAGGTTAAGGTACTGTGAGACTGCTAGCAACAACACAAGGCTTAGGTATAACATTTCTACTGTAAGATAACACGTGTAATGATCCAGGCGGCCTTATTAACCCCGTTACAGAGATGCCCTTCCTCCGTCTCAATAAAAGTCTTACAGCTGCCAACAACAATATTAACGAAGCTTTCTACACACACACACTGATGATACGTACCTGGAATAATCGCTACGTAAATTTCTACCACAGGGACCCGGCCAATTTACACCCTTAAGGTTCAACATTATCTCAATATCATCCACCGAAAGTTCATCAAATAATTACTTATAAATTCTGCCGTGGGGGATGTTGTCGACTTTATGCTGTATTCTTGTTTTTATGATCATAATTACGTTAAAGGTCTAAGCACTCCTGTAATCACAACACTTTCGCTCTACCTGGGCGAGTTGCACCTCACCTCGGCCACAAGGAGAACATCGACTGCAGGAGCAAGTTAACTACAGGGAACACAAATTCCAAGTACAGCATTTATTTCCCCCAGCTTATAATTCTTACACAACGTATTATGAGCCCCACAATATATGTAAAGCAGTCAATCCACAAGAAGAAGAAAAAATCCCAGTTTATTGAATACAAAACTGTACATCATTAAGCTTCGTGGATTCCTAACAGGTAAATAAGTATTATACAGTATAACAGCAAAACACCAAAGACCCGCAGTACTGTTAACTTACACCACAAAAAGAGATCACATTTCACTCGACTCTCTGATCATAGGTGAGTCAAGATCTGCTACACACTCGAGGGAAGAACAGTCACATTTACTCGATGTTGCAGCAATAATAATGATAATAATAATAATAATAATAATAATAATAATAATAATAATAATAATAATGAAGAAGAAGTACGGTACTAATACTACCAATGCTAATAACGAAACAACAACAATAATAATAACAATATTGAAAATAAATAATACGTTGCCTAAATCACTCATATCCCCCCGCCCCCTTAAAAAAAACCCACGTTATTAATAGAAAGAGGCAGGGCAGGGCAGGGCATGGGTGTAGTAGTGGGGCATCAACCATGGGTCATCAGAACGGGATTATAACCTGGCGTTGACTGGTATGCGGCAGCGACCTGCAGCCGCCCCTCAAGTGAACCGAGGCTGTCAAGACTACCCAAGACAGAGCGAGCTGGTGTACGGTAGGGGAGAGGGGGGGGTAGAGGAGGAGGAGGTAGAGGAAAGAGGAAGGGGTAGAAAAGAGAAGGAAGAGGAGAAAACAGGAGGTAGATAAAGAAGTGTAATAAGAGTTGGAGTAAGAAAATAGGGAAGAAAAGGATAAATAAGAGAAAGAGAAAGGGGATAAAAATAGGAAATAAGAGATGAGGATAATGATGAGGAAGAGAAAGAGAAGAATTCCAAAACTGAAGATGATGATAATGAAATGCACCAACAAAGATTAATTATACATTTTACTGTAGAGACAAGAAAAGAGAGGGGGTGGAGGAGGGGAGAGAGGAGGGGGAGGGGAAGAGGGGAAGAGGAGAGTCAGGTGAATCAGAGACAACAACAACAATAACAGCCTTCCAACAAGAGACAATAAGGAACATAAAACAGTAGATCTTCAACACGAGACGAAGACGACACACACACACACACACACACACACACACACACACACACACACACACACACACACACACACACACACACACACACACACACACATCTATCACCACCAGAGGAGTGGTGACGGTATGGGTGCTGGCAGGGGAGTGGTGGTGGTGGTGGTTGCTACGTAAGAGGCGTGGCAAGTCAAATGGCAGCTCAACTCTTCACTGCTCTACTGAGAAAGACACAAATACCCTCACCTACAATACTAGCCTACAGCAGTTACCTTTCTCAGTACCTGTTATCCATCTCTGTCGTGAGGTGCACAGGTGTTCACCTCGGTACACCTGTGGTAATAAATAATAGTTATCTGGTAGTTCTATACACTCCGCTGCGCCCTTACACAACACGGAGTTATTATTGAGGCGAGGGACCTTCGTGTCAGATGGTAAGCGAGACCACGTGTACAAATATCTGGGACTGTGCATCAGATGAAACAATAAACTGAGTAAAAAAAAAAGTTACGCTTGTTTAAAACATCTCAACTGATATCACACCCATCCAATGTAAACAAACATACATTACCCCTCCCATACCTGTCCTACACACATAGCCACCACCCCCCCCCTACACTCACATAACACTCCAACACACACACAACCCTCCAACACACACACACACGTACCTCCAACACACACACACACCCATAACCCTCCAACACACACACACCCATAACCCTCCAACACACACATACACACAACCCTCCAACGAACACACACCCCCCCTCCCCCACACACACAATATCACCATCACACTGATTGCATAACGACGCCCGACAGGAAAGTAATCTCCCGTACACTGAAACCCGACAAAAAAAATAAATAAATAAATACTTATGGTACGTACGTGAAGTCCCTCTACACACCTGGCTGACGTAACACCTTCTTTGTCTTTATCCCTATAGAGTTAAATAATTTCCTGCGCTCATTTCCCGTTAATTATAATTATCTATAAAGAATATTTCCTCCTTTGTGTTCAGGCCCTCAGAGATATCAATCAAGCTTCTGGAGAGATGAACCGAAGATTGAGAGAGTTGTACAGGTGGTGGAAGTTTGATAAGTTGAATAACCTAACCTAACCTAACCTAACCTAATATAACCTTACCTAACCACACACACACACACACACACACACACACACACACACACACACACACACACACACACACACACACACTATTCCACGAGTACCAACTATACATACATACCGACACTGCCGCTACTGTTGTGATGTTAACTAAGGAGATGAAATATATACAGTATAATGCAATAGATTATCTTCAAGGGGTTTATATATCTCTGTAGTGTTACGGAGTCGTTAAGTTTACATGGCGGGTAGCAAATTAATCGCCCTAAGCCACCATCACCACCACTTTCGGGACACTACCACCATCACCACCACTTTCGGGACACTACCACCATCACCACCACTTTCGGGACACTACCACCATCACAACCACCACTTTTCGTAGTCTACAGAGATGTACAGTCACGAAAAGAAAAAAGGTCCTGTCAGCCCCCTTCCCATCAATGAACCCTAAAATTCACGAACTTTTGAATCCGAGACATCACACATGGCGTCACCTACGAATCCAACAATGTGTGACGTCTCGGATTCACAGGTTCACGAGTCTCAGGGGTTCATGGATAGGAAGGACTGACGTTGTTTTTTCCTCCATCACTGTACAGTAGCTAAAACAACTATCTGTGCAGGTGGGGGTCGATATGCTCCGAAATTTTACGTGTGACTAGTGACAGCCCTCATATACCAAAAAAATTATCGTCCATGGTCTCATATTGTTTCCCACAAAGTATGCACAGATAGTTGTTTTAGCTACTGTACAAGTATCGTTGAGGGGTGGATGTCTATTCGGGGTGACGACGGGGTAGTACTTCTGTTAGTATTGTACACTAAAACAAGCAACGGGGCGGGACAACACGACATATCGCTGTTTACCATTTCAGAGCGAGCTATAACTGATCTACAGCAAAGTACAACACATGAACTACAGCAAAGTACAACACATGAATTACAGAAAAGTACAACACATGAATTGCAGAAAAGTACAGCACATAAATTACAGCCAAATACAACACACGAACTATAGAAAAGTACAACACAAACTACAGCAAAGTACAGTACATGAATTACAGAAAAATACAACACATGAACTACAGCAAAGTACAACACATTAACTAAAACAAAGTTCAACAAAAACTACAGCAAAATACATCACATGAACTACAACAAAATGCAACACATAAACTACAACAAATTACAACATAAACTACAGAACATGAAACACAGCAAAATACAGGAAAATCCAAAATCAAACGAGTCTTGTTTCAACGTTACAGAAATTCAATCAAATACATAAACATATAATAAAATAATTCAAACTATATTTTCCTGATGTAGCATTATTCATCTCTCTCTCTCTCTAAAAAAAAAATCAAAATAAATACACAATGAACAATAAGTACTTCCATAAAACCCTAATAAAAGTTTTCAATCGATTTTTCTCCATCAGAAATCAATATATATATATATAGAAGCCCCTGATTTTCTATATAGACACGAGTTATATATTATACCACAATGTTTCAGTTAGAACACATGGGTACTTTGGCAACGGTGGAGTAATTTCAATATACTATTAATTACACCCCAAAAAATATATAATATACATGTTATAGCAAAGAAAAAAAACAATATAACGTAATTTGAATAACGTCAACAAAAAGACAACGACGTAACCTATTCTTAACTAACCCACCTTACCCAATTTATGTGTGGTTACGACGTTACTTTATCAATTTCTACGAAGAGTAACGCTGAGTTTTAATATTCACACGATAACACCCTTAGCTAGAAGACATATTTACGGGATTTATTTATTTATTTATTTATTTATTTTTTATTTTTTATTCGAGAACCCAAAATTATTAATAGATTTTAGAACGTGTAATAAACTGGAACTTAAAAAATCAGCTGGAATAAAATCGGATAATATCATTGCTATACTTTTTTCCTACTGATTTTTAAGTTCTTGTTTCCTGAACGTCCTAAAATAGTCATCATTTAGGGTTCATGAATAAAACTTATGGATTCTGTTACATGTAATATAACTTTGCGGAGCGGCGACCCAAGACGAGGCGACATATATAAACAGGAAAAAAATACGGAGGAGAAAAACACCTCAGGACACGATGGAGATTTCAAGAACTATTGAGAACACAATTTGTTTTTTCCCTAGAATTTTTTATTTTTTTTTACACCAGCACAGAGTTGAATTTTGTAATTTTTATCGCATTCATCAATCTGTTTGGTGAGGAAATGTTCACATATGTTTTTATTACTTTTTTTACCGTGCTGTTATATGTTCTTATTTCAAATACTAAAACGGTAACAAATTCACTAACTCATTTCTTATCACACACATGTAGTTTATGTCCAAATGTATCAAATTAAAACACGAGACAAGATTAGACCAATACAGTCAGATACCGGCGAGCTAACGGACAACGACGGAGAAATGAGCAATAATCTGATCAGATTTTTCAACAGTTTTCACCACCGAAAATTTAAACATGATACCCGAGGCACCGACTATATACAGAGATAGTGAAGACAATAGATTTGGTGAGATAGTAGTGACTAGTAACGATGTTAGCAAGCAAACAGCAAGCTGAAGCTTATTAAGTCACAAGGTCCCGATGAGATATTTGCCAGAGTATTAAAGGAATATGAGGAAGAACTTAGTATGCCCTTAGGAAATTTGTTTAACATGTCATTAAAAACAGGTGTAGTACCAAAATCCTGGAGCATAGCGAATGTAATACCGATTATCAAGAAGGGAGATATATCATTATCCTCTATCTACCATCCAATCAGTTTAACATCATTTGTAGGCAAATTACTGGAAGCAATAATTTCAAACTCTATTCGAAATCACCTGGAAAAGCACAAGTTGATCAAAGATTCCCAACATGGCTTCACAAGTGGGCGTTAATGTTTGACTAATCTATTAACATTCTTTTCAGCTGTTTTCGAATCAGTGGACGACGGGCACAATTATGATGTGGCATACTTTGACTTTACCAAAGCCTTCGACAGAGTCCTCCACGAAAGACTAATACGTAAAGTGGAGGTTCAGAGCATTGGAGGAGATACTCTAAAATGGATTAGGGCGTGGTTACAGGACAGGAAACAATAAGTAAGCATTAACGGCACTAAATCCAATTGGGATAACGTCACTAGTGGAGTACCCCCAAGGCTCAGTACGTGGACCATTAATATTTATTATATACATAGACAACATCGATATAGGCGTAGACAGCAACATTTAACTAAATTTGCTGACGATACTAAAATAGGGCGCGTAATTAAATCTGACAAGAACTCAGCAAAACTATAGGAAGTTCTTAAAAAATTTCTTGCAAGGTCTGAAAAATTGATGATGAAATTTAATGTGGACAAATGTAAAGTACTTAGTCTAGGAAATGTAAACAGAGAAACCAGATATCAGATGAACACCGATGTTATAGAGAAATTCGACTGTGAGAAAGATTTAGAAGTAATGGTAAGTAGGAATCTTAAACCAAGTCAACAATGTGTATTTGCTCGAAACAAGGCCAACAAAGTACTTGGGTTCATACAAAGGAGTGTTAGTTACAAAACTAGCGAGGTTATCCTAAAACTATATCTTGCGCTTGTGAAACCTCACAAGCCGTACGACAGAATGGATATAGAGTCCCTAGAAAGAATGACAAGACTAATCCCGGGCATTAGGAACCTTGAGTACAGAGACAAGTTAAAGCATCTTAATTTGCACTCCCTCGAGAGACGTAAACTGAGGGGCGATATGATCGAGGTGTTGAAGTCTTGGCTAAGCAAAGGTGATATAACAAAGATACTTAAACTATCCAACCAGGAGCAAACTTGTAACAATGGTTTTAAATTAGACAAATTTAGATTTAGGCGCAAGATGGGTAAACATTGGTTTGGAAATAGAGTAGTGGATGAGTGGAACAAGTTACCAAACCCCACCATTAACTCGAATACGCTGGATAGCTTCAAACATAAGTTGGATACATGAGCGATATAAGGGTTGGGTGTATACAGGACTGCCCAGGGCCAATAGGCCCGCTGCAGTTTCCTCCATTATTAGGTTCTTATGTTCTTATCTACTTATCAAACACTCTTATAAGTCCGCCCCTTAAACTTTTTTTTCTCCCTGATTACCTACTATTACCACTGTGTCTTAACAGCAACAAACCTATTTCAAATATTTCATTTTAGGTGTAATGATGTTCATTTTAAATAATACACAGATTAATCAGTACACATCGTCGGCAATACCTTCAGTAAGATTTAAAACCCACTCGAATACACACGTAACACACCCACAATATCTTCATCATCATCTCACTATAAAGTCACGTAATATAACCATCTACATCATTATATTTCGCGCATTAACTTTACCCTCTGTTTATCATATGGTTCATGGTGTGCTACGACCAGATGTCTTAATATTCAAATCAGATACAACTACAACAACGAGGAATTCACCAATACCCCGTTTAGAGCTGGCGAATGGTGACTTGATAACAGAGCGCTAACCAAATCAGCGCTAATCATGGGTCATTTAACCATAGCGTATACTGTACTGTCAATAATAATATTTCCTGATCCATTACCTTACCTTTTTCCTACGAGGGTAGGTGGCGAGTAGCCTCTTGTTCATGGTGTGGGGACGTGGTGTTGCTGGTGGTGATGGTGGTGCTGGTAGGTGCGTGGTGGTGTGGGTGCGTGGTGGTGGTGATGTGGTTGCGTGGTGATGTTGGTGGTGGTGTGGGTGCGTGGTGGTGGTGGTGGTGGTGATGGGGTGTGGTGGTGGTGGGTGGGTGGTGTGGGTGGTGGTGGTGTGGTGGTGGTGGTGGTGGTGGGGTGTGGGTGGTGGTGGTGGTGGTGGTGGGTGCGTGGGTGCGTGGTGGTGGTGTGGGTGCGTGGTGGTGGTGGTGTGGGGTGGTGGTGTGGTGCGTGGTGGTGTGGGTGCGTGGTGGTGGTAGTGTGGGTGCGCTGTGGTGTTGGGGATGGTGCGGGGCGTGGTGGCGTTGGGGATGGTGTGGGGCGTGGTGCTGCTGGTGGTGATGTGGGTGCGTGGTGGTGTGGTTGCGTGGTGGTGTGGTGGTGGTGTGGGTGCGTGGTGGTGGATGCGTGTTGGTGTGGGTGCGTGGTGTTGGTGGTGGGTGCGTGGTGGTGGTGTGGGGCGTGGTGTTTGTGGTGGTGGTGTGGGGGCGTGGTGTTTGTGGTGGTGGTGTGGGTGCGCGGTGGCGTTGGGGATGGTGCGGGGCGTGGTGGTGCTTAGGGTGGTGGTGGTGTTGGCGCTGGGGATAGTGTGGGGCGTGGTGTTGCTGGTGATGTGGATGCGTGGTGGTGTGGGTGCGTGGTGGTGTGGGTGCGTGGTGGTGTGGGTGCGTGGTGGTGTGGATGCGTGGTGGTGTTGGTGTGGGTGCGTGGTGTTGGTGGGTGGTGGTGGTGGTGTGGGGCGTGGTGGTGGTGTGGGGCGTGGTGGTGGTGTGGGGCGTGGTGTTTGTGGTGGTGGTGTGGGTGCGCGGTGTTGGGGATGGTGCGGGGGCGTGGTGGTGCGGGGCGTGGTGGTGCTAGGGGTGGTGGTGGTGTTGGCGCTGGGGATAGTGTGGGGCGTGGTGGCGTTGGAGATGGTGTGGGGGCGTGGTGTTGCTGGTGGTGATGTGGATGCGTGGTGGTGTGGGTGCGTGGTGGTGGTGTGTGGTGGTGGTGGTGTGGTGGTGTGGATGCGTGGTGGTGTTGGTGTGGGTGCGTGGTGTTGGTGTGGGGGCGTGGTGTTGTGGTGCGTGGTGTGGGTGCGCGGTGGGGGGGTGGTGCGGGCGTGGTGGTGCGGGGCGTGGTGGTGCTAGGGGTGGTGGTGGTGTTGGGCGCTGGGGATAGTGGGGCGGTGGTGCTGGAGATGGTGGGGCGTGGTGGTGGTGCTGCGTGTGGATGGTGGTGCGTGGTGGTGTGTGGTGGTGGGTGCGTGGTGGTGGTGGGGGCGTGGTGGTGTGGGGCGGTGGTGTGCAGGCGTGGTGTTTGTGGTGGTGGTGTGGGTGCGCGGTGGTGTTGGGGATGATGCGGGGGCGTGGTGGTGCTAGGGGTGGTGGTGGTGGTGTTGGCGCTGGGGATAGTGTGGGGCGTGGTGGCGTTGGGGATGGTGTGGGGGGCGTGGTGGTAGTGGTGTGGGGGCGTGGTGGTAGGGAGTGGTGGTGGTAGGGAGTGGTGGTGAAGGGGCCGTGAAGTAGTCAAGGTCGCCACGCAGAACCACTTCCGATGTAATGTACTTGACCCATCTACACCAGCACCCAACACGCTGCCACCTATGTATTAACCCCGCTCAGTTCCTCCTCCTGTACAGTGTAAAGCTTTTCACCATCACAAACTTTAACATCTTCAGTTAATTTTTGTTAATAAAAAACGTTAAAAAACAAAAAAAAGGTGTTTCCTTTGGCCTCGAGAGTCTTCCAGTCGGTATAACAGCAGCAAATTGTCAATGGCTGTGGAAAAAGCTGAGTATAAACGGTGATCAAAGTTATCACTCACCGCCACGCGCTGAAATATCAAGTGAAGGTGTGAAGGACAACACCATGGTGTCAGGTTACACTTATAGCTGCTGTGTCATCTACTACTTCGTATTCTATTTGTGCTTTTATTAAGCATGACTGCCTGGTGAGCACTACTACTACAGCACAGTCGGTGGTGTATCACACAACACAATAGTCAAGCTTAGCTTTATAGTTGAGCATAATACTCGTGGACTTCACGTCGAGAACTCCGTGTCACAAACACCGTCACTAGTGGGTTACCCCCATTAAGTAATCCATCACTGACACGTCAGGTACCGGATGATACACGAGCTACCCACACGGTACACCGCACCCGTCCACAAGATGACGTGTTTTAAAAATGAGGGCAGGAGAGGTGAAGGAGAAAGGTGTGGTTGCTGGTCCTGCTGACGAGGGGAGTATCACACCACCAGAGGGGGTCCTACTGACGGGGGAAACGCCGTCTCACTGCCACCACCACTCTACACTTGCTCTCGCACACTTGTAAATATACAACTCTTCACCTGCTCACACGACCAACTGTATTAGAATCTGTACAGATGTCACACAACCCAACTGCTGAATTTGGAACCGACGTAAACCATCCGTCTTTCGCTGAGATTACGCGAGTTTACGAATGACTAGGCCTCACGTTACACTTGCGGTAGCTCTAAAAACCGAACAAACTAACATTACGCTCTTCTCTGGTCTAAATCACCACAAACCTGGCAATAGGGAGTGGTAGTTGTGGTGGAGGGGAACAGAAAATGAACCAGGGACCAAGGAGACAACCTGGGAGTGGTGATTGTGAAGGTATAAAACAGGGGGGCGGGGACACACCGGGCGTCAGGGGAGCGGGGACACACCGGGCGTCAGGGGGCACCAACACAGAGTAGTGGCACTATAGTCTTTTTATTAGTTTTTTTTCCTGACGGTACGAGCCCCGCCCCCTTGCAGCTCATATACGATTTATATTGATATATCGCAAATATATCCATATATAACTGTTAAGGATACCCAGTACTGGCTCACTTTAATGCTGGATTTAATATCTCTATAGATATAACTACTTGGAAACATTAACTATCAAGAAGAGCGAGAAAAAACCCGTTTGAAATAAAAGAATATTTACTGTACAAGTCACAAACAAATTCACGCTTTCCAATAACATTCTCCACTACCTCCCCCAAACGTTCGTCTTAAGCGACACCTGTAAGTCATTATTATCCGTTACTTTATATACTTGGTGTCATTTATCTTGATATACATAATAATTAGCGAAAAGAGAAGATTACTTGGGGATTTATTCCGAATAAGTTCTGCGAAATCGTGAATTTTATGGTCAATTGTGATGTAGTGACGTCATGCAACGCCACCACCAGCTGTGCCTTTGACAGTTACATGAAAAAGAACTTATATATGAAACTAATATTTTCTGATTTAGTTCATATTTATATATATATACACACACTGGCCTCCTCATAACTATACTCATTAACGAATATTTTTTTATTCTCGTTGAGACAAAGTGCCGTACAACAAACAGTACACTAACAAGTACTGCACTTGGGGAGCCACTGCACTTGGGGAACCACTCCGCGCAGACACACTTCTGACCTTTCGCTGTAACTACCCAAAACACGCTCAACTGTAACCACAATCCATCAACTTTATCCCCGGCTGTAACGTTGTACCTGTGTGTAGTATCAATCACATAGTTCCATCAGTTTTCACAATATTTAACTAACTAGCTAACCAATCAGCTGATCGTACACCCAAAGATATCAATTACTAGCACTTCTGTCTGTGGTGTATTTGCATATTCGAAAATAGTTACTCAGCATAAACCACCAACACACCTGTAGCGACAACGTGGGAGGACCAGGTGTGGGGGGGGTGCGGGGGTGAGAATGAGAGGTGGGGGGTGCAGGGGTGAGAATGAGAGGTGGGGGGGGGGAGGTGAGGCGTGAAGCGATAGTGGGAGGGGAATCACGGAGGTGCTGAGGTAGAGGTAGTGGAGAATATCTTATAATTGACCCGCAAGTGAGGTACTGGGCAGGCGACACTGACCAGGTAAGAACAAGCAAGGTGGCTGAGGTTAAATGTTACTGTGTGTGTGTGTGTGTGTGTGTGTGTTTAAAATGGAACATAATGAGTGAGGTTAGAATTATACAGCCCCGATAATAGTACAGTATAATGGGGATGAGGCGATGAAGTAGGACTGAGTATTATTATCCAAGTGAAAGAGGAGGTGTGAGGTAACCAAGTGTGTGAGGTAGCCAAGTGTGTGAGGTAGCCAAGTGTGTGAGGTAGCCAAGTGTGTGAGGTAGCCAAGTGTGTGAGGTAGCCAAGTGTGTGAGGTAGCCAAGTGTGTGGGGCAAGTGTGTGCGTGTGGTGTGTGATGTAACCAAATGTGTGAGGTAGCCAAGTGTGTGAGGTAGCCAGTGTAGCCAAGTGTGTGAGGTAGCCAAGTGTGTGAGGAGTAGCCAAGTGTGTGGGGTAGCCAAGTGTGAGGTATGCAAGTCATCACTGGCAATCACGGAAAGATGACAATTCAGGCAGACCGTTACGTCCTGAACTATGACTACTCCTACAACAACAGCCAATGAAAAATATTCTTACCGATATGTTTCCAACTAAATTAGGACAATAATGTTGGCCAAATTAACCAAATCTAAGCTAATTCATCCTAACTCCACCCATCTTAAAAACCCAACACATCCTAACCCAACCCAACCCAATATATCCTAAACATCCAACATATCCTCAACCCAATAATATATCTCTAACCCAACCCAATATATTCCTAACCCATCCCAATATATCCTACCAACCCATCCCAATATATCCTAACCCAACCCATCCCAATATATTCTAACCCAACCCATCCCAACATATCACACCCATCTAAATATATCCTATCTAACCCAACCCAATATATTCTAACCCAAAATCAATATATCCTAACCCAACCCATCCCAATATATCCTATTTCAATATCTCCTACAACCCATCCCAACATCTAACCCAACAATATATCTAACAACCCATCCCAACATATCCTAACCCAACCCAACCCAATATATCCTAACCCAACCCAATATATCCTAACCCAACCCATCCCAATATATCTCTCAACCCATCCCAATATATCATTAACAACCCAACCCATCCCAATATATCCCTAACACCAATATATCCTAACAACCCATCCCAATATATCCTAACCCAACGAAACGCAACTCGTCTCAGCTCAACCCCGGTGAGTCATCATTGTGATAGTTTACTTAATGAAGGCAAAACAGAAAGTATGTGAGGGATGTGTGAGGGGAGGGATGTGTGTGTGTGTGTAAGGGAGGGGGATGTGTGTGTGTGAGGAGGGATGTGTGGTGTGAGGGAGGGATGTGTGTGTGTGTGTGTGTGTGTGTGTGTGGGGAAGGGAGGGATGATGTGTGTGAGGAGGTGTGTGTGTGTGTGTGTGTGTGTGAGGGAGGATAGGGCACGAGGCAGGTGTTTGTGAGAGAGAGAGAGAGAGGACCAGGAGTAATGTCCTCAGCCGCTTCGGTATCAACTCGCCCAGGTGTTCCTCCCCCACACCTGTGCTAATATACTAACACCTGTGCCCTACACAACCTCTCTATACCACACACTAACTCCTCCACCTCACGTACATCAACGAGAAGTTTATTCCTTTTCAGGATTTAGTAAGTGTAATATTTACACCTATAGATAAAATTAATAATAATGTGATAAACAGACGAAGTGAGAAATAAATTAAAATATTAAAAGTAAATGCACAAGGTGAGGGCAGGTCCATGTTTGGGGGAGGGGGGGGTGGGTGGAGCGCACGCACACCTCTCACTCAACTCCATTTCACTGTACCACCAGAGACACTTCTCTCACCACACCACCTACAGTTTTCATCACAATTAATAATAACAAAGGTGCTTACAATGCAACAAATAAAACAAGGGTTTATTTGGGGACACACATATAAAGGTACCACAGTCATGACTGCATGTTGTGGATACAGCGTAGCCGACACTGCATTCAGCCTACCACTGGGACATATGATTTATTATTACAGTCCTCAATATAAGAGAATTAATTAACGTGAGCACTTTTTGATGCGATACAGTGAGTGTGTTACCCCCAGTTCTCACAGCAGCCCTTAGTGTCCAACCCACGATATTAAGAAACTTCATCAGGCAGTGAGACTCCTCGTTGATAACATTCAGCAGGTCTTCCCCAAGGCTGAATATATATATATATATATATATATATATATATATATATATATATATATATATATATATATCTCAATTCCTACCAGCACAGGCGCTCTATGTTGACTCCTCGTAATGGTGTTTATCGCTGGTCATTGTCTGCCTCCGCCCTCTGCTGCCATTCTATCCAGACTTGTGTAATTTTCTCAATCACTCGACACAGTCCTCCGTATTTTTATAGTATAGTCCTGGGTGACTACCAAAGTTACAATCATTCGCTGAGCGCTTCGCTCGCCTTCAAGATGAAATGAATTGGAGTTGGAGGATTAAGAATCACGAGAAGCTACAATATGACGTAATAAGATGCTGAATCAGAAATAACCTTGAAAGTTAGCGTCAAATAGCAGTAGAACATGTATGGAGACAAGCTGCTGGGGGTAGGTGCCACGCCTCTGTACATTATTCCTAAAACTAGCACTCGACTCTCACTGACCATCACCACGACCTCATCTGCAAATTCGGTAAACTTTCTATCCCGACACCGGCTCCTACTACCTGAGATCCCTAGCCGGAGTGCTGTCCGACACCACAACCGCATCCAGCCCATACGTGCAGAACTGATCGCTATAAGAACAGAGTCAACCATTGTAAAAATTATCAATAACGTAATAAATCAGTGTATTCATCAGTAAACAATACTCCTTGCACTGTCACTATGTTGAAATGAACTGTGGTTGAGCTTTTCCCATCTAGTTATTATTATATGTCTTTTTGTGTCACTCATGTTACTTGTATATTATTTGTAATTCGTAATCCATTCCCCAAATATGTAACTGTATATTTTCAGCCTTCTGGCTGCCAAGCTCTTTCAATAAACCGTTAATTATTATTATTATTATTATTATTATAATACGGGACCATGTAGTAACTGTTATCCCGCGCGGCCACCTCACGGATCATACTCTACATCTCGACGGGTATTAGTGCAGAACCTGGTGTTGCCTTCATCAGCTGGGGTCACCTATTAAAAAAATCTCGAAAAACCCAACTCGACAACTCATCACTTAACCCCCAGTGCACCTGACCGTATCAATAAAACTGGCTTAAAACAGAAAAACAAGTATAAAAAACATCCTGGCAACAGACACAGTGATGGTCTTACCTTTATGCAAGTCTAGCAATCTGCCTCACCTCACCTGCGCATCATTAAATTCCCCCAAGTTCAGCATAAACAACAAAAAACATTAAGAAACTAACCAGTCACTAGAGGCCTTTGAAACGTAACACACACTTAAACAGCAGACAGTGTAGTAAATATATAACTACATTCATCTTATCAAATATCTCTATATGCAACATACGAGTTACTCTCACAAGATACACCACACGTTTACCAACACCCAGGTGAACACAGATCTAAGCCATGATAACAAGTGTGTTGAAGAAGAGAACAGATTTAAGAAAAGCACGTCATCATACGCATCTTGGGGAACTGATGATGGCTGTGGGGGATAATAGAATATACGAATTATTACGTCATAAACCATCATGAAACGAGAGTGACGACACATGGCATAAGAAGTATCACACTGAAAACAAACACCAACAAACACACTCCTTACTCAGAACTCAACGGGGATTCGCTTCCATCACACCGGGGTAAGAAAAACATAACAAAACCTTTTAAGAACTAACCTTTTCCTAACAATTCAAAGACAACACCAGACACGATAGTTTAATTTAAGAGTTGTACAAAGCGGGTCAAGTGGAACCAGATGTAAAATGTAGAAGTTCATAAAAAGACAATTAGTAAGTTGTGTTCACGGTTGAGGTGGCACGTTCAGTACGGTATACTGTCTCCCAACACAAGAGAAAACCATCCACTCTGCAACAAAGTTTATTCGCCAATAATCATAAATATCAGCCACACCTCTCCCAAGTGACAAGAATAGTCACTGGAGAGATGGGGCTTTAAATATGTCCAAACTGTGGGTATTATGAACGAACCAACCGGTCTATCTGTAAAACGCAATCCAGTACTTTATGGCCAAATGAAAACATCTTATTTGTTTATATATCTTAAGTCAATTATGCCTCTAAGCCTCTTTAAGTATTTGTTATCCACGGATCTACCTTCACCTATGACGCACTTGTGGATTACTTATTAAGGCAACGTTAAGTATAGGAGACGAGGCAGCGCTCTCAAGTGTGTAACATCGAGCTCTAAAGACTCAAGACACAAGCCAGGGTTGAGAGCGGTGGCGAGAGAGCTTGTGGTCTAGAAGAAGGCTGCCTGTCCGCTCCATTCCCGTGCCATGTAACAGCTACCCGCCACACCACCAAACCGTGAACCCCCGCCAGCAAAAACTCAAACATATAGTAATCGAGTTTATCGTGTAAGATCAAGGTGCATCAGCGGCTAATCTGTGTATTTAATTCAATACCTTTTGTGAAACCAAGATATCAGCCAACCTTGACGATGATGAGAACAAGATAATTTTCGCCTCAAAAGCTGATACTAAACAAAATGAGATCTTATTAAGTGGTGCGTTTTGTAAGCTAAATTTTAACACGAGCAGCAAGTAAAGAAAAAAACACCTTTACAGTTTCTATAATTGTGGACTTGAAGACAGGAACGGCAGGAGGGTGATGTTGTGTAGCGAGGCGAGGCTGCTAACTCGGGAACTTACTCAATCGGACTCCGTGAAGGGTGACGGGCAGGGCTGGTATAGCTCTTCCCGTCGTCGTCACATGCTAGAGAAAAGTCGACCAAACCCGCCAACGAATACAAAGGGTTCGGTTAAAAGGACTTCGCTTCAGTGACGGAGGATCGAGTCACATACCTCTAGTACTCAACCACGCTAAATAGGACCAAGTAACACCTCAGGACCACCAATGGGCAGTGGAGTGAGAGAAGTTAGCTGATGGTTCTTGTCCACACCCACCTACTACCTCCCCCACGTCCCTCCAACACACCACCTACTACCTCCCCACGTCCCTCCAACACACCACCTACTACTCCCCCCAGTCCCTCCAACACACCTACTACCCCACGTCCCTCCCACCACCTACTACTCTCCGTCCCTCCAACACACACTACCTCCTCCACGTCCCTCCAACACCACACACCTACCCCCCCGTCCTCCAACACACCACCTACTACCCCCCACGTCCTCCAACCACCACCTACTACCTCCTCCACGTCCTCCAACACACCTACTACCCCCATCCCTCAACACCACCTACCCCCACGTCCTCCCAACACACCACCTACTACCCCCCACGTCCCTCCAACACCACCTACTACCTCCTCCCACGTCCCTCCAACAAACCCCTATCTCCCCCACATCCCTCCACACACCCACCTACTCCCCACGTCCCCAACCACCTACTACCCCACGTCCCTCCAACACACCACCCCTACCTCCTCCACGTCCCTCCAACAAACCCACCTATCTTCCCCACATCCCTAACGGACTGAAAGGACTTCACATTGACAGACAGCTTTTAAAAACAAACATTAACTGGGGTCACATTTTTACCTTGTACAGCCTCTCCTCACATCACACGTTACACTTACCTGAAACACAAGAAAAAGATGTAATTAGTAATGAGTAATAATGGTACTGCCAGAAAAAGCCCGATATAAACACATGAATAACTGTAAAAATAAATAAATAAATAAATAAGAATCTTAACAGGAAACCCAAAATATTTATGCAAATTTTCAAGAAAAGTTAGAATTCTTTTTATTGTAAATTGCCCAATCATGGTGGGGTCTACATCACACACACTATCCTCTTAACACTCCACAGGTCCTCTCCATCTATCATCCATCCTCCGCTGTTGATAAATCATCTCACAGCGTCTAATTATCTTCATTATTTTTACTTTAAACATCAATCACTCACTACTAGTACCTGTCTATAAGCTCATTCCCTAACCTCACCTTAACAACCTCACCTAACCTACTCTCCACTAACCTAACCTCACCTCACCCCATCGACTCGCACTATAGCAATGACTGATGGCTTTAGAACCTCTGCTAACCTACTGACGAACGTGGTTCCTTGTATAAGATGGTGGGAATGATCAACCTGTCTAGTCTCCTCTTCACAGATATCCTTCCCTTTACAGTCCCAATCCTTCCTTTACAGTCCCTATCCTTCCCTTTACAGTCCTTATCCTTCCCTTCAGTCCCTATCCTTCCCTTTTCATCCCTATCCTTCCTTTACAGTCCTTATCCTTCCCTTCAGTCCCTATCCTTCCCTTCACAGTCCTTATCCTCCCCTTTACAGTCCCTATCCTCCCTTTGTGCCTATCCTCCCTTCACAGTCCCTATCCTCCCCTTACAGTCCCTATCCTCCCCTTCACAGTCCCTATCCTTCCCTTCACAGTCCCTATCCTCCCTTCACAGTCCCTATCTCCCTTCACAGTCCCTATCCTCCTTACAGCCCCTCCTCCTTCACAGTCCCCCTCCATACCTTACTAAGTCACCATCCTCCCTACCTTGCTGGAGTACAATAGGTAACCCGACCATCATCCACACTATTGTTGTTTACATGTCATACAACACTCCAACAATAACAGGTCTTCAAGCCTATGTACTCTCAAGCAGGTCAATACACTGGATAAATCATTAAACTACTACGATAAGAAAAGTTCCTCACTGGACGAGTAGTAAGGTGAGGACGGACGGATGGACAAGTCTGCGGCTTCACTCACGGTTTCAATATCCTAACGGGAGAGAAGACAGTTCATAATAGATACATAAGAAATCAATGGTATGAATAAAGTTGGTGCAGGTGAGGTAGGCATACCTCCTATACAGGTGCAGGCAATTAACACCTGGGAGTTTCAGGAAGTGTATAATATCATGTCACTTAAAAAAATTTTTTCTTTACTTGTGATCTATCTATCTATCAATCTATTTGTCTATCTATCTGCAACATCAGGTCACAAACATCACAACATCAGGTACAAACACCACAACATCAGGTACTGGAAACACCACAACATCAGGTACTGGAAACACAACATCAGGTACTGGAAACACCACAACATCAGGTACTGCAAACACCACAACATCGGGTACTGGAAACACCACAACATCGGGTACTGGAAACACCACAACATCGGGTCTGGAAACATCACAACATCAGGTACTGGAAACACCACAACATCAGGTACTGGAAACACCACAACATCAGGTACTGGAAACACCACAACATCGGGTACTGGAAACACCACAACATCAGGTACTGCAAACACACAACATCGGGTACAAACACCACAACATCGGGTACTGGAAACACCACAACATGGTACTGCAGGTAATCAGAACAGGAAATCATACACAGGTATTTTAACAGATGGGACACAGGTGAAGAAGGAGGGAGGTAATCAATAGTCCACAGACGATTAACACCCCGAGGGCAACACATGCTCTGGGTTTTAAAGCCTTGAGGAAAGGTAAAGTGGTGGAAATGTTTAGACCTAAAGCAGTAATTCTCACGAGGTCACCAGTCAGCCACACGTCCTGGCCTCACTCACGCTGTTCAAGATGTCACTCAAGACGTCTACACACAGTATAGTTATTAACATATACAGTATGTACCTGATTATCTTGGAGACTAAATAAAGATGAAAATGATGAACGAAAGACGCCACCGCCGTCCCCCAAAAAAAAATTAAATAAATAAATAAAATAAAAATCAAATAAACACCACAAATACAAATCATGAACAGGACTAAAACACGTAAAACACAAGGGTTGAGATTAAAGAGGCCAGTGTACAAACTAATCATCGCTCCAGTACACACAAATGACCTAACATCACCGGTAGAGCAGGTCACACCACTTAACACACTTCCCCGTACATCATTCAGTTAACCGTATATCCGGATATTATACTATTTAAGTCTACCAAGCAGGTTTTTTCTGCTGATGACACACACACACACACACACACACACACACACACACACACACACAACACACACACACACACACACACACACACACACACACACACACACACACACACACACACACACACACACACACACACACACACACACACACACACACACACACACACACACACACACACACACACACACACCTGCTGCACAACTAAAGTTCTAAAAAAAAAGTCTGAAGATTCATAATATATTCGACGATTTGTCAATTTAATGTAACCTTGGAGATTGTTTATTTCTGTGATGGGAGGAGGTCTTCACGGAGGTGTTGAGGGGAGGTACAAGTAACATTATCAGGGCTCAAGGAGGTGTTTAAGCTCGGTGTATCGTGAGACACTTAAGAAAATCCAATACCGAGGTATCCAAATATTTCGTAATCTCTCTCTCTCTCTCTTTCTCTCTCTCTCTCACACACACTGATCATCTCCTTCTCTCCAGCACACTAACTAAACTGGTCACCATCGCGCTTCTGTAGTTAGGCAACAAGTGTGTGTGTGTGTGTGTGTGTGTAGCAGTCATGAAAGCTCTTAATGTATTACAACAACAACAACGATCTAAAGTGCGATTCATGTTCTCTTCCTTCTTACATAACACACATCTGATGAACGAGCTCGCTCTTTGTGTTTTAAAGAACTGTTATAATACAACTTCAATATATAACGAGATAACCGCACTGTTTCAAGCTATCAATGTTATCACGCACTGCTCACCCAAACGATCACTGTTATCACGCACTGCTCACCCAAACTATCACTGTTATCACACTGCTCACCAAACTATCACTGTTATCACGCACTGCTCACCAACCACACACCTCACCCAAACTATCACTGTTATCACGCACTGCTCACCCAAACTATCACTGTTATCACGCACTGCTCACCCAAACTATCACTGTTATCACGCACTGCTCACCCAAACTATCACTGTTATCACGCACTGCTCACCCAAACTATCACTGTTATCACGCACTGCTCACCCAAACTATCACTGTTATCACGCACTGCTCACCCAAACTATCACTGTTATCACACACTGCT
>NW_024721079.1:4795707-4910707 GCF_018991925.1 Homarus americanus | reverse complement strand
ACACACCTGTCACAGTCCTGTTGTCACTGACACACCTGTCACAGTCCTGTTGTTACTGACACACCTGCCACAGTCCTGTTGTTACTGACACACCTGTCACAGTCCTGTTATTACTGACACACCTGACATAGTCCTGTTGTTACTAACACACCTGTCACAGTCCTGTTGTTACTGACACACCTGACATAGTCCTGTTGTCACTGACACACCTGCCACAGTCCTGTTGTTACTGACACACCTGTCACAGTCCTGTTGTTACTGACACCTGCCACAGTCCTGGTTTTTACTGACACACACCTGACATAGTCCTGTTGTTACTAACACACCTGCCACAGTCCTGTTGTTACTGACACACCTGTCACGGTCCTTTGTTAGTGACACACCTGTCACAGTCTGTTGTTACTGACACACCTGTCACAGTCCTGTTGTTACTGACACACCTGTCACAGTCCTGTTATTACAGACACCTGACATAGTCCTGTTGTTACTGACACCTGTCACAGTCCTGTTGCTGACACACCTGTCACAGTCCTGTTGTTACTGACACACCATCACAGTCCTGTTGTTACTGACACACCTGTCACCAGTCCTGTTGTTACTGACACACCTGACATAGTCCTGTTGTTACTGACACACCTGTTTACAGTGCTGTTGATTACACACCTGTCACAATCCCGTTGTTACTGACACACCTGTCACAGTCCTGTTGTTACTGACACACCTGTCACAGTCCCGTTGTTACTGACACACCTGACATAGTCCTGTTGTTACTTACACACCTGTCACAGTCCTGTTGTTACTGACACACCTGACATAGTCCTGTTGTTACTAACACACCTGTCACAGTCCTGTTGTTACTGACACACCTGACATAGTCCTGTTGTCACTGACACACCTGCCACGGTCCTGAAGGTGTTGATGGCCCACACAGTAATCACGCCAGCCACCAGTGTGTCCAACACGATCGTGGCAGGAAACATATATATCTATTAAGTCATTATTACCCTCCTCCAGGTACTTACCTGTAAAATTCCATAACGTATAATAAGTCGTAACAATTAGCGAGCGTCACCTGCTGGGGGATGAAGGTGACCCTACCAGTTTTGTCGCTGGAGGGTAAAGAATACATACTCCTGTTCTTGATAATCATATAATCCTGCCACTATACTGTATGTTGGTAAGTGACCAATCCTGCTGTTGCTACTCTCCCACATTCACTGTTTTGCCACATTATTATCTAAAAAAATATTAGTTACAATTTATTTTTCTTCTACTACTACTACTACTACTTATAATAATAATAATAATAATAATAATAATAATAATAATAATAATAATAATAATAATAATAATAATAATAATAATAATAATATTATTATTATTATTATTATAACTACTAATATCAACAATAATAACAGTGTGTGTTGTCTGAATACCGAAATAACAACGACACATCAAAAAAAACTTGAAACGCATTTATTAACGACTACGACGACTAAGGCTTGACTACGACGACTACAGTTTGACGACTACGGCTACGACTAAAAGAAGTTTATTAGAGAGAGATACCCATGTACAGTATACAGTGTATCAATGAATCTCAGACTCCATTGTACAGGGTGATGAAAAACGAGATATATACAGTTTTAAAGTCAATTATTACCGTACGTAAGATCTTACACGAACCTTAATAATTAAAAACATCAACAACAACACCATCAACAATAACACCAACAATAACAACACCATCAACAACAACAACAACAACGTGTCATAAAGTAAGACTAGTATTTCTTGAGGTAGTAAATCCCAGTTACTATAAAGTATTTCTTATGGTTACCAGTAAATCCCAGTTACTATATATATATATATATATATATATATATATATATATATATATATATATATATATATATATATATATATATATATATATATATATATATATATATATATATATATATATATATATATATATATCTTAATTTAAGCAGCAAATCTCAGCAAATATTTTTTTTTTCTGATCACTTTTACAATATATTTTTTTCCCTCTCGCTTCAATATTCACGCACCGTTTCTATGCGTTTCCTGCCCTGGCGATATATATCTCGACACAAATTTCCCACGCAGCGTTGGTACCATAATTTCTGTATTTTTCGCTCATTACACGCTATATGAGTATATTTTGTTGTCATTAAACTATTGTTGGTATTTATTTATTTTTATTTTTTTTTTCGGACTCCGTCGTGTACCGTCAATAAATATTCACCTTGCATGTTTATCAGCGAAATAAATTCCCCACCTTGAACAATTATGCAACAACTTCTCACGATTCACTTACACAGTTCCCGACGTCTCTATTTACCTGGTTCTTATTAAAGGAATTTGGCATGTATGAAATTCGTCTGTTTTCAATTGTAGTCACTCGAAAAGTTTAAAGATATGAAGGAAAGCATTGGGACTAAGGCCATTGGAATATACTGAAGAGGGTGGGGGAGATAGGAGGTTGGAATAGGTGGGTGGGGAAGGAAGGGGAAAGAAAGAGGAGGAAGGAAGGGGGGAGGAGTGGGGGAAGAAGGGGAAGGGGTGGGTGACTGGATGAGGTGGAAGAGGTCGAATGGGTGGGGAAAAGGGAATTGGGAAAGGGGAGGTGGGGAATGGAAAGGAGGAAGGGAAAGGAGTGAATGAAGCAGGAAAAGGAAAGAAAAGAGAAGAGAAGGTAATGGAGTACAGAAAGAGAGGTGGAAGGGAGATTGAGACGACTGAGCCTAAACAAACGACTTCTCAGTTCACTATCACAACCACTCAAGGTATCCTAACACATCATGCAGCAGCAAACACCACAACAGGTTCTTAAAGATTAAAGACTAAATATAATCCAAACTAATCCGTGTAATCCGTCGCTTAATCTAAAGGAATCCGAGACTTTATCCGAGACTTTATCCATTCAAAGCATCACACGCCTGTACAGACCCACAGTCACATAATGCAGGTACAGTAATTCCTCGTGTAATATAACAGTATACCCGTACTGTAACATGAAGGAGCTACATTAACCGAACTACAGGTAACAAAAAGTTAACACTATTTAACCCAGTCATATATATACCAGTACACAAACTATTTAACCCAGTCATATATATACCAGTACACAAACTATTTAACCCAGTCATATATATACCAGTACACAAACTATTTAACCCAGTCATATATATACCAGTACACAAACTATTTAACCCAGTCATATATATACCAGTACACAAACTATTTAACCCAGTCATATATATACCAGTACACAAACTATTTAACCCAGTCATATATATACCAGTACATACTATTTAACCCAGTCATATATATATATATATACCAGTACACACTATTTAACCCAGTCATATACACCAGTACATTTATGCAATCAACTCAATGTCTACCTAACCTAACCTAACCTAACCTAAACAAGTCGAAAGTAAATCATCACTCTCTTCTGTGACTCAAAATCTTTCAATGCCATCATCATCAACTTACTAACACCAAGTCACTCATCATTGCAGCTCCTCCAAAATTTTCCATCTACATCTTCATTCCTAAACACAAAAGACAACAAAATAACAAGTAAACATCATCAGTTCTTTCTCATCATTCCTAAATATACAATAGACAATTCTGTTACTCGTTGTATTATCAAATTCAACAACAAGCACCAGTAAACACCCTCAAGACATCATCATCTTATTATTATTATTATTATCTCGAGCAAATGTCAAGTTTCATAATCACCGGCTTTGTCAACTCCCGATACAAATTATTCTTTCCGAAAACTAATCAAACTTCAACCACACAAAACCACAAAAACACCCCTCCCCCACCCACCACCCCCCCCTCCCCCAAAAAAGTCCCCTTAAAAATGTGCACAGAGTTCTTAATATGAGCCCGACAATTATAAGAAACAAAGGAGGGAGGAGGGGAGGGGAGGGGAGGGAGGGGGGAGGGAGGGAGGGAAGGGGGAGGGAGGGAGGGAAGGGGAGGAGGGAGGGAAGGGGAGGGAGGGAGGAGGGAGTAAGGGGGGGAGGGGAGGGAGGGAGGGAGGGAAGGGGGTGAGGGAAGGGGGAGGGGAGGGAAGGAGGGAGGGAAGGGAGGGAGGGAAGGGAGGGGAGGAAGGGGAGGGAGGGAAGGGAGGGAGGGGGAGGGAGGAAGGGGAGGGGAGGAGGGAGGGAGAGGGAGGAGGGAGGAGGAAGGGGAGGGAGGCAAGGGGGAGGGGAGGGGAGGGAGGGAAGGGGAGGAGGGAGGAAGGGGAGGGAAGGAGGGCGGGAGGGGAGGAGGGGAGGGAGGGGGAAGTGGAATAGAAGGAGGGAGGCAGGGAGAAAGAGGGATGGGGGAGAGGGGAGGGCGAGAAAAGAGAGGGTGGAGGGAGGACGGAAGGGGAGAAGAAAAAGAAGGAGAGAGAAGGTGAGAGGAGGGGAGAGGGGAGGGAGGGGGCAGAGGGGATTTAGCGAATGGATCCAGATAGCAACTTAGGACAAAAAGTTTTCGCTCATATGTGGGTGTTATTTAGCCAGGACCGGGTCTACATGCAATAAATAAATTTATCATATGTGCATGACACACAACTGATTTCTTTCCATATTTACATACCCCCTTTTTGACTGTCTGTGTGTGTGTGTGTGTGTTTCTGGAGTGTACGTGTGTCTGTGTGTGTGTGTGTGTATGTGTGTTTGTCTGTGTGTGTGTGTGTGTGTGTGTGTGTGTGTCTATTCCATACACCTACAGATTCCACTCCACCGTCTCACCTGACCATAATGCTGTACAGTTAAGTCCGTAATGCATTTAATCAGTCCCGTACTGAAAACATAAGAGTGTGTGCCATTATATTTTATTTGAATCACCTGAAGATTAACCCCTCCAGCTTATTTCACTTGAAGATTAACCCACCCAGCTTATTTCACCTGAAGATTTCACCTGAAGATTAACCCCTCCAGCTTATTTCACTTGAAGATTAACCCTCTCAGCTTATTTCACCAGAAGACTGACCCACCCAGCTTATGTTACCTGAAGATTAACCCACCAAGTTTGTTTCACCAGAAGATTAATCCACAGTTTATTTCACCTGAAGATTAAGCACCCTAACGCTACCCTGAAGGGGGAGGTTAGGTAAGGTTTATTGATTAGGTTAGGTTAGCTTTATTGATTAGGTTAGGTTAGCTTTATTGATTAGGTATCGCCTTTATCAACAATGAGGAAGCAGATGGTGTTTTTCTTGTCTCACCAACACTAAACAATGCATCGTCAGTCTTTCACTTTTTTGTTAATTAATTTGAAACTTGGCTGACTTGTACCCTGGTCCAATACACCCACTTTCCTTTTTTTTTATTAACTTTCACCTTTTTTTAGGGATCTCACGAGGTCAAAGGTCAAACACAGGAAAAGAAGTATATTTTGAGCTGATGTCATTTTCAGACCCAGTACGGTGAAAGTTGATAACTCTACCTGGTTAGATAATCCACGAAATTAATTATTTTTGGATCAGTCGCCCAAAATACGCAGCTCGGGGTTCTGGGCCCATTGTAGCCCCAAGCACATCACTGGGATTGAAGAGGGAGAGACATGGTGTATGCACCTCAGATTGTCCGCCTCTTTAATTTACGCAAATGTTTTTAATTTTATCATGGGGGGGGGAGGGGGGCGTGTACACAATAAAAAATGTATCTTTAAAATCTTGTTTTTGACAATATGACACAACGGACGAAGGATTTTGACAACCTTACCGAGACAACAGGAGTCGCAGTGTTCATTTTGAGATTCATCGAACGACCCCCCCCTCCCCCCTCCCCGTAAAGATACTTTTTTCTGACTATCCATTCGTGGGTCACTGCCGTCCAGTAGAGGGAGGTCACAGTGTCGACGGGAGGGGATGATCTTCGTATCTTGTGTTGGATACAGACTACTCAACTGTACACTGCAATGTAATAAGTCCTGAGTGCTGTGGCGTTCAAGGTGGGAGGTCAGTTAGTTGGTGGCGGGCAGCGGCAGGCGTCACCACCCACCAACCAGCTGGGGTGTACCTAGATAACCGTGAAATCGGATAATCTGTAATCAAGAACCGGCCCCACAATCACGGATACCAGCGAAAGTACCGTAAATATAATAGACACATATCACATACAGTCTCTTGTGGTTCCTGGGCTCTGTAACGTGCAAGCTCTTGTGGTATAAAAACAATTGTAATAAACCAATGATTCTGGAGAGCATTGATCTTCATACCAGAGAGTAAGCCAAGTGTCGTGTGCAACCTCCCAGGCCAGCGGTGGACGTCCAATCTAGAGCGCGTGTCACCTAGGACTCAGCCGGCCACATGACTGAACACCTTGTTAATGTCCTGCCTGACCCGAGGAGCTACATGTTTCTACCTCTTTGTTTAGTGGAGACATCCTGCTGCACCACCTCCTGCTGCACCATCTGCTCCACCTCCTGGGGGTACCTCCTGCTGCACAATCTGCTGCACATCCTGGGGGTACCTCCTGCTGCACCTCCTGGAGTATCTCTTACTGCACCTCCTGGGGTACATCCTGCTGAACCATCTGCTGCACCTCCTGGGGGTACCTCTTGCTGCACCTACTGCCATCAACTGTGACATTTCCCTTAACTGCCACCCGCTTCCCCCACTTTATGTTAACATCATGTGACTGCTCTAAATAACTAGTTTCCGCAATAACACGACACTGATATATTCCCTTGTGTGTGTGTGTGTGTGTGTGTGTGTGTGTGTGTGTGCACGTGTCTGGGTTCATTATGACCGTGTTGGTTAAATAACGGTGAACTATGCACAGATAAAACATACCTTACATGAGTGAAGTTGGCAAAATAAAAGCAGATGGGTGTAAAAGTTAACTGGTAAAGGGAAGACTCAGACGTGTGACTGACAATGTTGCCGTCCACAGGTGCAAGTCACTCAGTCCTAATAAACCTGGGGATTATTATACTTCAGGTCCCCACACACGTACCCTGTAGGGACGCTCACCTTAATATCTCTCTATGTTCTTAATGATAAAGAAACCTCTATAAATAAAAAGTATTCTAAAATAGTTAACAATTATTTATATGATATAATAAAAAAAATCTTGGAAGTATTTTTTCTTAAGTTCATTAATTTTAACATAAGCACGATGTATCTAACTCTATAGAGCCTCCTCCTGTACCTATAACCGAGGGAAATGTACACATCAAGTTGGCTCAATAATGATGTTAATAAGGTAAAACAAAATGTATACTGCGTTGCTTATTTATTTCGCTCACTAGACTCACTCATGGCGACAGGGCGTTTATGTTTATTAACATGTAAATATAATTGTCGGTTAAGTGAAGCTGGCAGGAGCCTTGGGGAGTGTAAACGTTTGGCAAGCCAACATCGAGTACGACCAACAGATTCTGACAGTTACCGCTAACGAAAGTAATCAGATACGGGTACGGTCAGCGGGTACAGGTACACAGGTACGGTCAGCGGGTACAGGTACACAGGTACGGGCTCCGGCGGCAAGTGGACACTGGTGCGTCCAGTGGGTACCAACCATGGAGGTACAGTACCTCCACGGTACCAACGGTTTCCCACGACGATTTTGGCCGCATTTCAAATTATACTGACATGAACTAACGTTCCCGTTCTTCCTTCTCAAGGGAAAACGTCTCTCACTTAATAAAAATATACCATAGTGTGCGCCCCTTAATGAGAGTAGTAATGGTTATACTCTGTCGCTTGTCTCCTGTGGTCTTGCGTTACATCCACCCGTGTAACCCGATCCGGTAATTTGCATACGGTCAAAAATATATGTAACATGAGGAAGAAGAGTCAGAGTAACGGGCGGAGGCAGACCTACAAAACCCTCCCGAGTGTCACCGTAAATTATTCAAGTCACAAAGTGAGAATGTCAAGACCAATTATTCTACACAAGCGATGCCAATGTTGACGGGTCCTCCACAACACTCACACCTACAGTAAGACAGGAAGGGATAGTTAACTGGCCAATGTGTGGTAGAGGATGAAGATAACAGGGATAGTTAACTGGTCAATGTGTGGTGGAGGATGAAGATAACAGGGATAGTTAACTGGTCAATGTGTGGTAGAGGATGAAGATAACAGGGATAGTTAACTGGTCAATGTGTGGTAGAGGATGAAGATAACAGGGATAGTTAACTGGTCAATGTGTGGTAGAGGATGAAGATAACAGGGATAGTTAACGAGGCAATAAATGGATGGTACAGGTTGGGGGTTACAGCGGAATTTGACTTGGTGGTGAGTAGTGTCGTGGCGGAGGAGGAGGAGGAGCAGAGGGGAGGGCGGTCATTATACGGCGGTGCTTGACCCGAACACACACACACACACACACACACACACACACACACACTTTATCTCAGCAGTGTGTTACACCACTTCATCGCCACGCCCGCCACGCCCTCACCCACTCCTTTCCCACAACTTTTATGAAGGTGCACTAAGAGAAAGACCAATAAACTGTGCGACTGTAAACCGTAAATCCCAGACCATTATACGCGTGGCATGATCTTAGGAGGGGGTAATGAAGGTCAGAGACATGTCCCAAGAGCACCTGAATGTGAGAGGACACACACACACACACACACACACAAGAATAATACTCCCCTCCTTATCGACAATACTGATAATACAACATCCTCAATATCTCAGGACCAGACCCCACTTTACCCGGGCCGCCCTACCATTAAAACACCGGCGCAAGTCACTGTGTATCGGGTGTGTCAATACGCGCCAAGACGATCAAGGAAGGCCAAGGGGGGTGCACATGGTAATGAACACGCTAAGGTGCACCTATGAATGCTAAAGTAAGTATTATCATGACCTATCGTAAACTGTTGATCTGTTAATTAGGTTTATCTCTCTGTATCTTTCTCCAGCTGCCGTTTAAACTTTTAGATTATAGTAGTTAGTTAACCGACCTTGAGCTCAATACTTCCCGACGATCAGTGGAGGGGTTTAGTTAAATACCTTCTTGTGGTCACTTGTTCGTAGTAGTAGTAGTAGTAATAATAAAATAATAACAGCAACAACAATAATAACAATAATAATAATAATAATAAATAATAATAATAATAATAATAATAATAATAATAATAATAATACAAAACGATAATAATAATAATAATTTTTTATCGTTATTACTGTACAACTGTGTTCATTCTTCTTGGATAATCTCGTCAAGTTTGTCAATCTATCAGTCACGCTTCCTTGTCTCTGTCTGTCTGCCTATCTCTTTGTCGTCCAACTCCCAAACGCTTCGAGTTATCATCTTCCAACTTTAAATTATCACATACTCAGGGTCAGGGCTGGAAATCTATTTGTCTTCAGGGTCAAAGGTCCCTCGGTCAACTGGAACACTCAACTTATGTGTTCCTGATCATGAGCGCCAGTAGCCGTGTGGGTGGTGGTGAGGCAGTCATCTCCCAGACCTCTGCACACAGCTGCTCCCACACCCCCAGACTATGACTTATCGGTAACTACTAAACAATTGCATCTTAACAACTGTATCTCATCAATAAAATCCTAACTATTACACCTTAACTATACCCTAATAACTACACCTTAACTATACCCTAATAACTACACCTTAACTATAACTTAACAACTACACCTTAACTAGACCCTAACAACTACACCTTAACTACACCCTAACAACTACACCTTAACTATACCCTAACAACTACACCTTAACTATATCCCGAAAACTCATTCTGAACCCAAATAATTAAGTTCACTACAGTACTAGTATACAATAAGCCTTGGTTACAGGTACATATCAAAAGCGAAGTCACATCCTATAGGTGAATATAAAACTAAATAAAAAAACAACATAACCTAATCATAGAGACAAAGCGAGGGATTCAAAAGGCCTGAGTATCACACCAAGTTAACTCTCTCTCTCTCTCTCTCTCTCTCTCTCTCTCTCTCTCTCTCTCTCTCTCTCTCTCGTCACCTCAACAGCAGAACACTTCCTAGTTGATATAATCATTCCTTGACGTCCTCTACCCGCTTAGTGATGCCCCCTCGTTTATGATAGAATAAATCAGTTTCCAGATACCAACACTGCTAACACTGTCTTTACTTACCACACAGGGGAGGGAGAGACCTAGCAACAACTGCACAAGGGAAAGGTTATCCACACACACACACACACACACACACACACACACACTTCATGCTTGACCACGGAAGGGTCAAGACGTACCTGGCGCTCCTCTCGGAGCAGCCAGGTCAACTGTTAAGTTGGCCCATACCAACTCCCTCCCCTGAACCCTCCTCCCCACCGGAATATCAACAAGTTCACGCCAGAAGTTACTATTTCATTTAGGAAAGGAATGGAACCAGTGTTAAACAGAGGTGAACAGTGGTGAACAATGCTTAAGTCAGTGAGAACAACTCAACAGTAACAGTGGTACCCAAGTTGACCTTCACACAGTGAGGTCCCAGGTACCCAGTGATAACGGCCGACCCAACAACCAGCTATGTGTTAATCCGTCTACGATAGGAAGGCCTGGGACCACACCTCACTCATAGAACACCGTCTGTGAGGGAACTACTACACCACGTGAGGCCCCTCATAACACCATCTGTGAGGGAATTACTACCACCACGTAGGGCCCCTCATAACACCATCTGTGAGGGAATTACTACACCACGTGAGGCCCCTCATAACACCATCTGTGGGGAATTACTACACCACGTGAGGCCCCTCATAACACCATCTGTGAGGAATTACTACACCGCATTGAGGCCTCATAACACCATCTGTGAGGGAATTACTACACCACGTGAGGCCCCACATAACACCATCTGTGAGGGAATTACTACACCACGTGAGGCCCCTCATAACACCATCTGTGAGGGGATTACTACACCACGTGAGGCCCCTCACAACACCATCTGTGAGGGAACTACTACACCACGTGAGGTCCCTCCTAACACCATCTGGGAGGGAATTACTACTCTACGTGTTTGCTGTTCAACACCTACATTAATCTGTATGTTCAATGTATGTTCCTTCACCTTTCTCTGATGAAGGCTTTTGTTAAACCACCAATGTATGTAATAAGTCATTTATGTCCAATGTATATTTTCAGCCTTCGGGCTGCAGAACTTTTTCAATAAACCGTTAATTGTGTGTGTATTACACACACACACACACACACACACACACACACACACACACACACACACATTTCCACCCACTAACCCCCCCCTTTCATATATATGCCTACCCATCATGGCGCCCTCTTTTGGCCTCGCAAGCGAATACATCCATGCTTAATGAAATATGGAACCACTATATACCTGTCCACCTGCCACAAGACACGGCCATCATACAGGTATATGGACAGGGGAGAAGAGAAACAATGGGAGACGAACAGAGGAGTTGTCTACTGGAGGCTGGTAGCGTTTGTTGGTCGACGATGCCCCTGTGACGCAGAGACAATAGGGTGGGGGTAGGGAGGGTGGTATAGGGTGGTCCCGGGTAATTGTAAAGACCCTCTGTAATTCACGACATAAATGATCTCAACTCAAAGAACTTAATGCTCTGAATCTGACAGTTGAAGTATATAACAGAGACTAACGGATGCTGACAAACAAGAGTTGAGATAGAAACAAGACAGACGGAGCGGCACACCGTCACAGTACCTGGACAGGAGACCCATAATTATGTAAATCGTCTCTGCTAATGGAGTCCAGTGTCGGCACAAGCAGCCTTACCCCACCACGTGACTTTTACGACTGCCGCTGCTCCATCACCCACCTTGATATACGACGCCCACCTCCCTCCTCCTGGCAGGTGACGTCCACTGTTTCCCAGGTGCTCAACATTAGTTCCCATTCCTGGCTGACGACACCTACTTCTGCATGTCGTCGTCTGTGGTGGCTGATGACATATCCTTCGCTCTCCCTGGGGTAGCTGATGTCGTCTGTGGTGGGTGACATCCCTGAGGTCTTCAAGTCCCCTGTGGTGAGTGACGTCTCCTAGGTCTTCACGTTCCCTATACTGGGTGACATCGCCGAGGTCTTCACGTCCCCTGTGGTGGGTGACGTCCCCTAGGACTGTATTCACGCCCCCAGTGTTTATAGTAACCCGGCAGTGAGTGTCGTCGTACCTAATATACTTGGGGACGCCCTGCGATTTCTATTCAGATTTGAGGTTTCGTCTTTAGTGCTTCACTGTCCTATTATGGCGATCATTTAGTTTAGTGGTTTGCTGCCCTGTGATGCCTGCTGTTGTGTGGAGGAGGTGGCTTTCTGGTGAATCTTGTCTTATTTTGCGCTCTGTGTGTGTGTGTGTGTGTGTGTGTGTGTGTGTGTGTGTGTGTGTCATCAGGGGTTGGCTGTGGTCCTGCGGCTACTATCGTCTGGTGGAGGTGTCACCCTGAGTGGTTCTCGTCCTGGGGTGACTGTGGTGTTGTCCTGGGGTGGCTGTGGTGTCCTGGGGTGGCTGTAATATATCCTGAGGGGTGGCTGTGTGGCGTCCTGGGGTGGTTGTGGTGTCCTACAAGTGGCTGTGGCGTCCTGGGAGTGGCTGTGATGTCCTGGGGTGGCTGTGATGTCCTGGGGGTGGCTGTGGTGTCCGAGGGTGGCTGTAGTGTCCTGGGGGTGACTGTAATATCCTGCGGGTGGCTGTGATGTCCTGGGGTGACTGTGAGGTGTCTGGGAGTGGCTGTGGTGTCCTGGGGTGGCTGTGATGTCCTGGGAGTGGCTGTGATGTCCTGGGGGTGGCTGTGGTGTCCTGGGAGTGGCTGTGGTGTCCTGGGGCAGGAAAATCTAAACCCCCAAACCTTCAGATGAGACTACAAAAAGCTTTTAAATCTTTCACTTCTAAGCACTGAATACTTTTTACGAATTCCTGGTCAACAAATTAGTAACTCGGCGTCGTCACTCACATTAAAAAGTAACCCTCCACTCCCAGGGTAAAAAAGGACACAAATTTGGCATAAAACAGTGAATTAACTATGCAAAAGCAGGGAAATGAGATATGCAAAAGAACTGGCTGAATATGTAAAAGAAAGGGATTAATATGCAAAACAGTAGATTAATTATGTAAAAAGAAGTGGTTGAAATATGCATAAGTGGATTAAATACCCACAAGGACTGGATTAAATATGTAAGGTAAGAGTCGACCGAGGTAATGGATCTTGTCCGGGCTTCCTCCCTCCTGCAGGCGGTGGAGGTGTTAGAACCTTACTCCACCGCGTCAGGAGGCGAGTGTGGGGTGCGTGTACCAGCTGTCCACACTTGTTTCCCTCTCCACCCTCACACTCCATGCCATCACACACCCGCCTTTAACCATGGACTTTCCTTGTTCAGGTCTGCCGTCATTCAATGTTAATTCAGAAACGGCATTACAGGTACAGATACAAATACAGGTACAGGATTTTTAATAATAATTATATACAGGTACAGTACTCCCATAACCATATCATTATAAATTCATGATCAACGAACACTATGACATAAACAAGGAAGTTAAGCCGTGGTTGGGTTGGGTTTGGTTGGGTTAGGTTGGGTTAGGTTGGGTTAGGTTGGGTTAGGTTCGGTTCCGTGTAAATATCATAGCTTGAAGACTCTTATGGAATCACCTAAAAGATCTCTCTCTGTCGTCCGTAATGAGGAGACGAGGTTTTCCGGTTTCGGTTTTTTTCCGTCTTGCAAACAATTAATAATGAATGGTTCACTACTTCAATTCTCAGCCAATTAATTTCAAACTTGAAAGGCTTGTACTTTTTCTTCTCCAATACCCTAAGTAATTTTTCGTATTTTGGTCATGTTTTAAAAGAATTTATGAGGGTCAAAGGTCAAACAAACACCTAAAATACAGTATATATATTTCAAGCTTTTGTTTTGATTATATTTAGAGCAATAACAATGAAGGTATACAGAAATATACTTAACAATTGACCCCACATAATATTTTTCACTGGGACATCCTCCTAGGCTTTAGACACACTCTTATCAGTGATATTTGTTGGTCTATTCAAGTATACAAGTATTAAGTAAAGGAATAATCTCACAGTAATACGGTTGTCACATTGCATAATCGTCATTCTGTCCCATATGAGGCACCAACACAACTCTACACCCTGCACCACAAGAGACGACTGGACAATGGATACGTACTGGGCAGACTAAAAAACAAAACACAAGCACACTTAAAAAATAAAGAGTTACTACAAAAATATATAAAAAAAATCTTTCACCCTCCCAGGTAGGAATGTACCAAGTGACGCCACACCTTTCAAAAACAAAATATATATATTCAGCAAAACACTAAGCAAGATATATATGAACTTCACAAATAAAGTCATAACAAATAAAAATAAAAACAAGACGAATTATAATGACCACTATAAAACAGACAGACTTAACTAGGTGCTTCCCGTCAAGAACCTGTCAAATGACGGACCATTTTCGCTTGTCTGGCACGAGCAGTTAATTACCGCCTGTATGAGTGACCCGACCCTCACCACCCCTCGACCCTCCCACCCCTCACCACTCCTCAACCCTCACCACCCCTCGACCCTCACCACCCTTCACGACCCTCCCACTCCTCGACCCTCCTACCCCTCACCACCCCTCGACCTTCACCACCCCTCAACCCTCACCACCACTTTCCCTACCCCACTCACCACTCCTCGGCCTCACCCCTCACCACCCCTCGACCTTCACCACTCCTCGACCCTCCCACCCTCACCACCCAACACCTCCACCACTTTAGCTCCTATATCTTCTTGCTCGTGTGATAAATGACTATTAGCTGATATTCCTGACGACTACGAATGCCCCCCCGACACGCCAACCAGCTATAAACACAAGAGTCGATCAACAATCAGCGCTGATTCGCCTAATACCTGACGGGAGTTTAATGTTCAGTAGTGGCGTCCCCTGAGAGGCTGACGAGCTGACACTACTCATCCAACAGGGAGTTTAAGGTTCAGTGGTGGCGTCCCCTGAGAGGCTGACGAGCTGACACTACTCATCCAACAGGGAGTTTAAGGTTCAGTGGTGGCGTCCCCTGAGAGGCTGACGAGCTGACACTACTCATCCAACAGGGAGTTTAAGGTTCAGTGGTGGCGTCCCCTGAGAGGCTGACGAGCTGACACTACTCATCCAACAGGGAGTTTAAGGTTCAGTGGTGGCGTCCCCTGAGAGGCTGACGAGCTGACACTACTCATCCAACAGGGAGTTTAAGGTTCAGTGGTGGCGTCCCCTGAGAGGCTGACGAGCTGACACTACTCATCCAACAGGGAGTTTAAGGTTCAGTGGTGGCGTCCCCTGAGAGGCTGACGAGCTGACACTACTCATCCAACAGGGAGTTTAAGGTTCAGTGGTGGCGTCCTCCTAAAGGGTTGACGCTATGAGCTGACGTTACTCACCCAACAAAGAATTCATCGCCCAGTATCACCTTAACGCAACTTACTTATGATAACTAAATATCGCTTTGTTTTTCCCAGTCTTGCGTACAACGGGTGAAAGATCTACTACACTTCCACCCCCCCCTGAGTATGCCACTTATCGCCCGTTTTGTTTCGTGTTTTTTTTATATTTTTTTTCGGTTTCATTATTTTTCAGCGCCTTGTAGATCGGTCAGTTAGGACACCCGCCGAGCTACCATCTGGTCTTTCTTTTCAGTCGCCCAAATGTTCCAAATAATCATTACGGTCTGTTCGTTCTTCAGCGTTCTTCAGCGTCCCCAAATTATTCAACCACAAATGTTCTTAAATTATTCCAAACTTGTTTTTTATCACCGTAAGTATTCTTAATTTCTGCCAAGTTCTCTAAAATTATATTAAAACTTGTTCTTCAGCGTCGCAAGTGTTCTAAAACTATTCCAAGTTTATTCTTCAGTGCTTTAAAGTGTTCCAGAGCTTTATATATAACCTCTCCCTTCCCTCTAGACTCTTCGTGTAGGAAACTTATCTTCACCACAATCATCCCATCACGCGGACAGTGTTCCAAAACTATTGCCAACGATTTAAGTGCTCCTGTGTGTGTGGGGGGCTGGATTCATTTGATCGCTAACAAAATGATAAGCAGTGGTCCCGGTAAGTCTTCCTGTACCGGTAATTGTGGTGAACAATGCACACACACACACACGCGCGGACGAGTCTTGTTCCTTGGGCTTGGGAATGGTACATTACTTAATTCCTTGAGACGACGATTAGTCTGAATTCTAGTACTGTATTACGTCAGCTAAACCAACCCAACCCAACCCAATCTAACTCTTCCCAACGCAACCTAACTTAACCTGACTCAACGCAACCTAACCAGACCTAATCCAACCTAATCAAACCTTACCCAAGGCATCCAAACCTAACCTAACCTTACCCAAACTAATCCAACCCAACCTTAAGCCAACCTAACTCAGCCTAACCAAAACTAACCCAACCTAAACTAACTCAACTTAATCAAACCATACCCCACCCACCCCAACCTACCCTAAACACAAGACAACAACAACAACAAACAAACAACAACGCTCTCCACACAAGGCTTCACGGACGACATCCTCCTCAAAATAGCACCGATAATGTGTTGCCTCACTAAATGGAAACTCGAGAAGATGCAAAACATTCAGTACTAATTGAGAGAGTCAAACTATCGAGGGGAGTTGGGAGAGAGGGAGGGAGAGAGGAAAGGTGAGGAAGGGAAGGGGAGGGAGGGAAGGTGAGGTAGAGGGAGGGAAGGAGAGGGAGGGAGAGAGGAAAGGTGAGGAAGGGAAGGGGAGGGAGGGAGAGGAGGAGGATGGAGGAGGAAAGATGGAGGAGGAAGGGAGGGAAAGATGGAGGGAGAGCGGGAAAGAGGGAGAGCGGGAAGGAAAGAGGGAGGGAGGGAAGGAAAGAGGGAAAGATGGAGGGAAGAGGAGAGTCGTGTCGTCCGTGTGAGAGGACGCCCCTGATAATAAAAGCAACATATGGTATCAACAAGACGAAGTGAGCGTGAAATATATATCCAGCAGTTTAAGAGTACATATATAGTGGGTCACCTTAAGGCGCATGAGTCAGGGGTGGGTGAGCTGGGTGTTCTGCCCTTATCCTGCGGTGTGTGTGTGTGTCAGGGGGAAGGTGTATCAGGGAGAGAGAGAGGGGAGGAAGAGGGTGTGTCAGGGAGGGGGAGGCAGGGTGATGTGTCTGGGAAGGGGAGGGGTGGGTGGGGTGTCAGGTAGAGAGGGAGTAGAGGGAGGATGGGGTGTCAGGGAAGGGGAGGGGTGGTGTCAGGGAGGTGGAGGGTGGAGTTAGGGGGTGTGTCAGGGAGGGGCTCGGGAGTGTACACCTTACTATAAAAGACCAGGCCACTGACTGCTGCTTCCACTCCCCCCTCTCCCCAACCCTCCGTCCCAAACACACCACAACACACCTATATATAAATATAAAATAAATAAACCTATATCACATAACCAATTAAAACTTCCTGTCCTATAATGGAACCACTGACTAAGATCTTTTTCGTTCTTGTTCTTGTTGTCTTTGAAGCTTCTATTACTACACTTGATTCAAAAAAAATACAATTTACTCGAGCTATTTCAGCCAATGGTTAGTTTAAAAGGTACACAAACACACACCAAAAAAAAATGTCCTCCGCGTCCCGTACATCAAAGTTTGGTATGGAGATTAAGCCAAGTCCAGATCACACACCACTGAAGACCCCTGGCAGCCACGAATTTGGATTATCTGGCCGAGAGACTGACATACAGACACACAGACCACACTCACTATAAATACCCCCGAGGAGAAGACCAGGAGAGTAAATGACACGTTGATGTTTAACTGAACGAATACCTGTGTGTGTGTGTGTGTGTGTGTGTGTGTGTGTGTGTGTTAACTGTTGTAGGAGTTAATATTGAGGCGGTACGACGTGGCGGAGGGTACGGGGTACGTCAGGGTGTGGAGGAGAGTACGGGGTGCGGCAGGGTGTGGAGGAGAGTACGGGGTGCGGCAGGGTGTGGAGGAGGGTGCGGGATGCGGCAAGATGTGGAGGAGGGTACGGGGTGTGGAAGAAAGTATGGAGGAGGGTACGGGGTGTGGAGGAAGTATGGCAAGGTATGGAGGGGGGTACGGGGTGTGGCAAGGGAGGAGGTGGCCCAGCAGGGAAGAAGCAGTCATAATGCAGGGAGCGTCACCGTAGATAATGTGGCCGTTAATAACGCTCAGCTATATAAGTGGTGCAAGTGAGTGAACAAGCAGGAGCTGTCCACCCGCCCTCCTGCTGCCGCTGCCTCCTCCACCACCCACTCATGTTGACCTCTCTCACACACACACCACTAATATCCTACACATAACAACACCCTATATAACCCCTCTCACAGCAGTGCCCACGACCACACACTCCTCCTCACCAGTATCCTTCAAACAGCACCACTTTACAAAACCCCGCTTCACGGCAGCACCCACAACAGAACCAGCAATAAAGACTTTCCTGTTTCTTATGTAGGTTGTAAATATCACATTAATGATAAGGTTGCAGGAGTATAATAATATTTCCATGAGACCATTACCAGTGTGTTCTGTTAGGGAAATACATGATTGTGGGTGTATTATCATTATTATCGTGGTGGCATAATCAGACCATATACCTGAGGGTGAAGGTGTACTTGTAAGGAGGGAGACGCCCCGCCACACGCTCGCCCTCTCTCATATTATCAAATAGTCTTATTTATATTTCATTCATAAAAGAAGTGTCACAGCTCATGACCGAATACTTATTTATTTACCCAAGATAAACAGGAGAGTAAAAACGCCGAGGACACTAATATGGCGCAGGTGGTGGTTTGTGTCTCCCTGGGTGGTGGTGTGGTGACCGTGGGGCGAGGCCTCTCTCACCTCCTACATTAACACAAACATGCCGCTCTCAAGTCACATTTATTCCCATCTTATATATATATATAAGCAGACGGAACTATGCAACACATTTAATATTTTTCCAACTGCAGTTACGACAAAAAACACATAAACATAATTTAAACTCCACGAATCAGTAAAGGCTCCGCAAAAGTTTGATGTTCACATTCTCAACAAAATATTTAAGTCTTATATATACAAAATCTAAGAAGTCTTCTAACATGACCCAAGTTCTGGAAGACTCACTAAGGCCAAACATCAAGGATAATATTTCCAGTAAGTATGAAGAAGACCTATTCTGGGTAAAGCTTTCAAGAAGGCAGGTTATTGGTTGTGTTATGGGAGGCCGTCTAGTAGTAAATATCTCAAGGTGTGAAGCAGCGTCGATTTACAAATGTTACCAGAAATGACAGTACTACACCAGGGTTACTGCAAAGGGAATCTCAAAGCTGAAACTAAATATATAATTTTAAAATGGAAACAGACATTTGAGGTGTCAGCTGGTAGGAAAAACATGAACATTAATTCGCCATGATCGTCTCATAGCGAGTTAAGGTCATCCTCTGAACACAACCTGTTGATATATGTTAATGAAAAGAAGTAATAATATACACGATCTATTCACAGCGGAGGATGACATTCACACGTGGGTGACAACTGAATTTGTAACGACACAGTAAAAGCAACAACACTTTTATACTACCAACACACACAGGCGATAATAGGTTAGGTGGGACGTAATGAACTGACATCACTACCAGGTACAGTATGTTCCAGCCTTCGAGGACGATACTATATACCACACCTGTACATTACCTGGTTTAAAAATCAATCAATCTTGACCCATACGTACGCAAGATTTTCATCATCGACCTACCTAAAACTTCTTACCATATCAGCTAAAATATAAACCCTTGAAAAATACATAGTTCTTTTTTTTAATGTAACTCTTGATTTTTTTTTTTTTTTTTATCATGGCTAAAAGTTTATTGCCGTAGTCGCTGTGTTTACAATCGTCTGGGACTCTTGACCCCCCCACATCCGGCCGCTCTTGGGAAGTATACCTCCAGCGACAAAAGGTTTTAAAAGCCCTGCATACAAATGTAAGCAGTATCTACAATTTCTCACCCATTATGTTTCACTGCTTAACAATCCATACCAGAAAGTTACACTACATATAAAACGACACCCAACTTAAAAATTAATCAATAGTTAAAACATCTAATAATAATAACACAAACCTAAAAACACTTACCTACACCTAACCGAACCAACACAGACCTCTGACATTTTCCAGATTTCACCACAATAACATTCAACTACCAGGAACCTTCAGGTGATCTATCTTATAACTTTCTCTCAGGCGTTCAGATACTATAACAACACGGTAACAAGACAACCACAGTACAGTAGTTAGTATGGTGAGTTACGTCTCTGTGTACGTACCTAAGTCTCTCACACACGATAACTACACACGATAACTACACACACACACACACACACATCCCTCAGTGACCTCCACCACCAAGCACTGGAAGGGTTTGGCAGCCAACTAATGCACCACCCTCGTCATCGCCACCTCCTGCCACCGGCAGCCCCCCACCCACCTCGAGCAGTCCGCCACTACAACAAAATTCAGCCCATAAGAGCCCGCACCGATAGATATAAGAATAGCACCATCCCATCTATTGTTAAAATAATAAACACCTCCTGATTTATGTACTGTGCAGCCCTGTAAATGTATTCAACGCATATTATATCATTATGTCTAAATCAAATGTAAGTCTGTATATTTTCAGCCACCGGCTGCAACTCTATTAATAAACCGTTTATTATTATTATTATTATTATTATTATTATTATTATTATTATTATTACACACACACACACACATAACTACACACACACGCACACACACACACACACATACAACAATAACCTCTATTTTACCATTACGAAATATATAACTCCACCAACACGATACTCGACGCCAATAAGACTAATATTATAAACGAGAAAAATATAAATCCATACAGTGTCACATCCTCGTATACACTTCAACACTTGATTACAGAGTTCTTATGTCCTTAATATTAGTTGTGGGGGGAAAATTAGCCATGTGCCGCCATAAAACTTCCCCCTTATCATCACCAGGAATTTTACGTACAATTTAAGAGTCAAAATCATATACTTAAGGCCAAGATTTAAAAAGCTGTTGTGCGTGATTTGGGAAACTGATCAACAATACTCCTCGGTAAGAACCTTTTAACTAGGAATTTTCCACTAAAGTGCCTCTCGGAAGTGTGTACTTATGTGTATTATTATTATCAAGCTCGTGTGCACTAAAGATTATTTTTTGCAGGGAAATAAATCTACATAGGATAGCTAGCAGAGGTTAACACGTAAAGAACTGCGGCAGGAAGTGGCTGCGTCAAGCGCCACCAACACCAGCGTCTACCTGTTTCCACCTACACACCCACCCACATACCTACACCCACCTACACCCACCCGCACCCCCAACACCACCTGTAATCCCCAAAGTGGAATAAATATCCGAGTGAATTACAATATAAGAGTGAACAGGTACAGCTGGAGAAAAGGCTTAGAGAGTTAACAGGGTAATAACATTTAATAATTTCCTCGGTGGTGCTGTTGATTATATCTTGATTATATCTTGATTATATCTTGATTATATCTTGATTATATCTTTATTATATCTTGATTATATGTTACAACACCAAAGGCTACACACCTAAGGCTCCCAGAACATTTTGCCCACATAAAAAATTTCCAGGCTTTTCAAGTTCCCAATACCGTCCCCCAAACTCCTCCATAATCACCTGTAGGAATTATTCTGACAGGTAAATAAACTAAAAACAATTTCCAAGCATTTATGGTTCCCAATTTTCTTCTTTATGTCTTCCATGTTAATATATAAGACAAATTCAAACACGTTAATAAAATGTATACTTTTAGCTTCTCTTTGTCTTCCGTCCATTTATCATTTCTAGTAAAAGAATAATTCAAACTTAAAATCGTTACTATCCTTTAAAAATAATATTCATAAAACTCCGAAACAAATAAATAAATAAATAAAATCACTAATTATTTAAACATTCAAAATGGTGGTTCATCTATCCGTCACAATCGATATCAACAACCAAGTGCTTCCGGGTAACGTATAGTCTAAGCGACGCCAGGTAAACCCCCTCTCCTTCACGCCACGACCAGATACCTACTTGCCCCACGTTGAAATCACCACCTCAAGAATCCTACGCCCAAAATATAACCTAAAACTATATTAAATGGGATTATTTGATGAGAGAAAAAAAAAGATAAATTCACCATTGATAAATATATTAACTATATCTTAATTGCATAACGTAAAAATGGCAATATATTCGACATTGAAAATATCCCAATCTAAAGTTGTCTAATTATCCTATATACCATAATTGAAAGAAAGGTATTTAGTGTGAAGTTGCACGTAGGGAAATATAAAGGTGCAGATCACACAGACTGGCTAAGCTGCGTTAACAATAATAACAATAACAACAATAATAATAATGTCAAAAACAATAACAACAGCAACAATAATAATAATAATAATAATAATAATAATAATAATAAAATAGTAAAACAGCAATAATAATAAAGGTCAGTCACATCCACAAGCACACTAACAAAATCCCTCAACTGACAACACACACCAAAGCTCACCAAGCAACATACACTGGCTGCTGTACTATGTTGGTCGCTAAGACAATTCCACAATGACACCAAATACTGTAAAAAAATACGTTTACCAGAGTAACAAACATACGTCAAATAACAAGAAGATACACAGTATATACACGGCAGTAAAGAGTTAGAGAGGTCATAAACTGGACAAAACAGACAAAGACAAACAGAGTGATCGCGAGTCTAGGCAACAGGATTACTATATACATAACTATTTAAAAAATCACAGCCATGATAGTCCCGAGTCTGACTTTAATCATGAATGACCTACAGCTCGATGAACCAGCCTCTCTCTCTCTCACACACATACACATAATGGTTACTCCTCGTGCAACGAGGATGGACGGCCCTAGGGCCACCTAGGCGTGAATTTGTTTAAGGTGAAGAAGCAGTCACCAACACAATAACCACACCCTGAGTTAACGAGCCGAGTGACCCAGTCTCAAGAAATAGTCCGAGAAGACCGGACAACTCGCCAACTGCATTAGCTAACCATTATCCCAGAACACAATCCGCAAATCGATTAACATCGAGGTTTCTAATTACTGCTAGGTAGACAGAGGCAAATGGCGTAAAGAAACTTGCCCATATTTTCATCTTGCCCGGGAATCGAACCCGGGTCTGCTCGCTTGTGAGGCGAGGCATGCTGCCATCAGGCCCACCCACAAACACACAGGCCACACATACACTAAAACAGAGATAATTTGATAGATGTTAGTTAATGCGTCATAACATTTCACCCCTGAGCAGGAGTTGGACCTCTCCCCCTCCCAAAAGAAGAACAGGTGAGAAGCTACCAATACCTCACGACCCGCCCGTACATCACCCCTAATAACACACCTGTCCACTGAAACACCTGAGATAACTTATTGGAATGTCGAGCCAGATCATTAACCGTAAATAATCCAAAGCTTCTATATCATTAACACCACATTTGCATTAATAATAAAACAAATGAAACACTTTCTCGCGTCAAGGAAGTATCCAGCAGCCCTCCCTCGTTCCCCTCCCAGTGATGACGGTTCTCGCACGAATAATAATAGTAGTGCTGAAAATAAATATATACTTAAATCTTGAAAACAGTGTATTTACCGCTATATTCCGCCGTCTCGCCTTCATTTTATATACAAGCGGTGAACTTATAACAAAAAATAACAACCGAGAACGTCTTACAACAGGACTTAAAAAAAAAGAGAAGTGAAACCTTGCTTTTATATACCACACATTAGCATACTCACTGTTCACTTAAATACACAGCTAATGTTTTCCACGTGTTGACTGCAGGCTGTTCAAAAGGTTGTCTTGAATAACTCACCCACAACAGCAGTAGGTAACACATACAAACTGCAACTTACCTGAAAAAAAAATAAATAACAACATAAAACATTTGTCAGAATCCATACTGAAAAAACATGTAATTTTTTCTTGGTGTTTCTGAAAAAAAATAAATAAATAAATAAATAAATAAATAAAAAATATAACAAACTATAAATAAAAACAAACACTCATCTAAGAATCGAATAATTTGTCAACATTTCTCGATTTTCCTGTAAAAAAAAAAAAGAACATGTTAATTTGTTCATAATACATAACAAAATGACAGCACAGAGCATATCGTATCACATAAGAGATTAAGTCATCGTACTCAAGAGGGGTTGTCATCGTACTCAAGTGGGTTGTCATCGTACTCAAGAGGGGTTGTCATCGTACTCAAGTGGGGTTGTCATCGTACTCAAGTGGGTTTGTCATCGTACTCAAGAGGGGTTGTCATCAGAGGGGTCATCGTACTCAAGAGGGGTTGTCATCGTACTCAAGAGGGGTTGTCGTACCCATCGTACTCAAGAGGGGTTGTCATCGTACTCAAGAGGGTAGTCATCGTCCCAAGAGGGTTGTCATCGTACTCAAGTGGGTTTGTCATCGTACTCAAGAGGGGTAGTCATCGTACTCAAGTGGGTTTGTCATCGTACTCAAGATCATCGTACTCAAGAGGGGTTGTCATCGTTCTCAAGTCATCGTCATCGTACTCAAGGGGTTGTCATCGTACTCAAGGGTTGTCATCGTACCAAGAGGGTAGTCATCGTACTCAAGTGGGTTTGTCATCGTACTCAAGTGGGTTTGTCATCAACTCAAGAGGGGTTGTCATCGTTCTCAAGAGGGGTTGTCATCGTACTCAAGAGGGTAGTCATCGTACTCAAGAGGGTAGTCATCGTACTCAACAGGGGTTGTCATCGTTCTCAAGAGGGGTTGTCATCGTACTCAAGAGGGGTAGTCATCGTACTCAAGAGGGGTTGTCATCGTACTAAAGAGGGTTGTCATCGTACTCAAGTGGGTTTGTCATCGTACTCAGAGGGGTTGTCATCGTACTCAAGTGGGTTTGTCATCGTACTCAAGTGGTTTGTCATCGTTCTCAAGGGGTCATCGTACTCAAGTGGGTTTGTCATCGTACTCAAGAGGGGTTGTCATCACTCAAGTGGGTTTGTCATCGTACTCAAGTGGGCATCGTACTCAAGTCATCGTACTCAAGAGGGTTGTCATCGTACTCAAGTGGGTTTGTCATCGTACTAAGTTGTCATCGGAGGGTTGTCATCGTACATCGTACTCAAGGGTTGTCATCGTACTCAAGTGGGTTTGTCATCGTACTCACGGAGGGGTTGTCATCGTACTCAAGTGGGTTTGTCAACGTACCAGGAGGGGTTGTCATCGTTCTCAAGAGGGGTTGTCATCGTACTCAAGTGGGTTTTGTCATCGTACTCAAGAGGGGTTGTCATCGTACTAAAGAGGGGTTGTCATCGTACTCGAGGGTTATCAGGTTATCATCGTACTCGAGGGGTTGTCATTGTACTCGAGGGATTGTCATTGTACTCAAGAGGGGTTGGCATCGTACTCGAGGGGTTACCATCGTAGTCGAGGGGTTATCATCGTATTCAAGAGGGGTTGTCATTGTACTCAAGAGGGATTATCATCGTACTCACGAGGGGTTATTATCGTACTCAGGAGGCGTTGTCATCGTACGAGAGAGAGAGAGAGAGAGAGAGAGAGAGAGAGAGAGAGAGAGAGAGAGAGAGAGAGAGAGAGCACCAGTCGCCTCAAGCAACAGCGTAAAAAAAAAAGTTTATAAGTAACACCAAGACAATCATAATATAGACTGGGGTGCATGTAAGGTTTTTCAATGACTCGTCTCTGTCATATTTAGACTTCTTCCTCAAACCTGTAATGGCTTTTTGCAAGAAACTTCATCAAAATACTTAAAATAGTCTGAAATTGTTGTTTGCTGTCAACTAACTACCTGTTGTCCACATATAAACCTGCCATCAAGGTTTACAAGCCCAGGTTTGTCCAACAAATTCCCACACTATATTGTTTTATAAGCTTGGCCAGCCATGATGCTCCCTCCTCTCTACCACATCATTATACCGCGTCCCAGTCTCTGCTAACTGAATGGTTTACTTAGCAGAGTTTCACACTTACCCTTAAACAACGATAAAAGGTACGTTATTCTGTAATATATAAATGTATATACTGATTAAATATATATATACGTATATTAGCAGATAATATAACAAACAACCTACACTCGTAAAATAGGGACACACATACGAACAAAAATTCACTACAAAATTCAATGAATAGTTGATAATATCATACAAATTTCAGTAACAATAAATCTTCCACATACGAAAAGTGATGCAACTACTTTGAGTAACTTTTATACAGTGATCCCTACTTATGGCATCATTGAAATCTCCTCGACCAAGACTTCACCAAGCCTGTGTGACGATCTGACGAATCCCTGCGACAAAGAAAACGACGTCCACAGGAGGAGGAGGAGGCTTGGACGGCCACCTCTCCCACGGTTGTGTAAATTTATGGCGCGGTTTCAAATATTACGGGAGAGGTGGTGACTGGGAGGCCTAAACTGCCGCTGACCTGGTCATTATCTGGAGAGTAATTAAAGTTGTTGCGACACACCCCACTGCCCGATCACTTCACCGCAGTCACACACACATACACAACCACTTTGGTTAGAACGGTCTAATGACACGTCAATCTGGTAGCTATATATTCACCACAAGAGGGTATATAGAGGTAAGACGAAGAGGAAATTTGGTGAGATAAATATTATCCTCTCATTAAAAGTCATGATTATCAGTTCCTTATTATCTGATGTCCCTTGTCATTACCCTCAGCCACTCAGGAAGGTTCATACAGGCAGCGACTAGTCCGGTGAACGGAAAAAAGTCACGAAAAAATAAAAAATAAATACAAGTTTTGGCTACGAAAAGGTCACAGGAAAAAGATTAAATTGTATTTAATTACCATTAATAATTAAATTAATAAAATAAGTTAGGTTAAGTGAATTTTTTTAAACTTTTTTCCTGGATTCACCAGTACCGCCTACCTTAAGAACTTAGCTGCCTCCTTTACGTAGCGCCGTCACATACAAGTCTGTTCTCAGTTGTCAGGGCAGCAGCTCGCTGGTAATTTTATTTTATAACACGAAATAAAACTTAATTATCCTGAGGTTAACTGCCGCCTTTCTGCCATTCTTTTATGTTCATTTTCACATCCACTGTTATTGTCAGCAACCTTTCCATATTTTCTAAACAAGGTTTGTTTTACTGAATTTCCTTTTATATTTGTTATAATTATTATTATTTTTCTTGTGTTATTTGTCGCTCTTCAGTGAATATTGTTTATATTATTTCTGCGTTTCTTGTTATTATACTTTCAGAGAGTGTTATATAGCTCTTGGCTTCACTAACCAGCTACTTAAAGTAATGGCGGAGGAAGTGAAGGAGTAACCCCCCCACATTATCAGCCCGTGTGCGTCACCTGCGACGACGGCTGCCGCTGCCGCCAGATTTAGCAACAAGGTGGTGTGTGGCGGCGTCTCATCGGGTCAACCACCCTATACATCACCACCACCGCTAATTACCACATATCCTTTATGTCCATGGTAGCTGGTGGCGCTAAACCTCTCCCCTTACACAACAAACGTCTACACTATCACATCACCCATCCCACGGTACATCACCCATCCCACGGTACATCACCCATCCCACGGTACATCACCCATCCTACATCAAATTAATGTATGTCTTATTTAAAACAAACAAGTGAAGCTAAGGTATGGAGGAGGAGGAGGAGGAGGAGGAGGAGGAGGAGGAGGAGGAGGCAGTGACAAGAATAATTAAAGAAGAGGTAAATGTGGAGGGTGATAAATAAGGTACTATGGGGACCTCCATAAGTGGCGGTACATGACGACGACCACACTGCCGCCCACCACCCACGCTCATCACACACTGCCGCCCACCACCCACGCTCATCACACACTGCCGCCCACCACCCACGCTCATCACACACTGAAGCCCACCACCCACGCTCATCACATTAACTACCTGTACAGTCAACAGAAGGAGACCATCTCCCTCAAAACGACTCATTTTAGTATATCACCGCCTCATTTTGTACAGTCGGTAATAGAATATTATCTTCAAATTAAAAAATAAAAGAAGGGTCATTTACGTAATAGCTTTAAGGAATTTCAAACCAATTAATTAAAATTATATTTATCTCTGGGATATCTTCAGAAAATATATGAACATTTGATTTACGGAAATACCTCGGCGTCCCTTGGTGAGTTATTGGAGGTACACACGAGTCGAAATCTACACTGTGTACAGAGTGAGTTTAGACTCATACCAACAGAGAACAAAGTTTCAATGTAATCAGTAATCACATACAGATGCCAGGATACACTAACCTCTTAATGTAATAACACACACACACACACACACACACACACACACACACACACACACACACAAAATTCCAATATAACCGCCTGCTGTTTTTTGAGGCCGACATCATCACTCACGGAGTTCCAGTCTTCAGAAGTGTGTTGGGAGTGAGTCCTTAAAGCCACCTGTTCCACATCTGGGTCCTCCACAGTCATATAATTTACACACACTGGATCTCAGTTCACTCCAACAACAACAACAACATTAATCAACATTCCATTTATCATAGTTAGCCGGTAATGTTCTTAATTTATATATATATATATATATATATATATATATATATATATATATATATATATATATATATATATATATATATATATATATATATATATATATATATTTTACAATCAAACGTGTCCAACTGACAAACACACATGTACAAACGTATGCAGATATAAATTACCTAATGGGAAAACGTCAATTATCTTTATTAACACTGAAGGTTAATCTGACACCCAAAGTTTATAACAAAATGTTAATAATTTTATTCTATTCTACAATCATTACTATAACGACCACTCAACTAAAGAAAGAATAATAATAATGAAGTCAGTGAACTTTATCTCCACAACACCTACAGTAATGACTGCCTACCCGAGGTCGGCTCCTGTACTGGCAATCTTAATAAACAAATACAACAAAGAGAACTTGGCATGTGAGTAGTAAAGGTATCGAAGTGGATGAGCTGGGGACGTGAGTACTGGATAAATAAAGTATCCAAGTAATGGACCGCATCAGGTAACACAAGTTAATGCTGACGTTTATTACAAGTAATTTCAACTCTCCGAAGGTAAACACAATTTAGGTAAGAACTGGACTGACCGACGAAGGTGATTAAGTGGAAGACAACCAACCACGACACTTAAGTGGGAGACAACCAACCACGACACTTGAGTGATAACCTTGTCTCAGCTTAAAGACAAAAAAAAAATCAGTGTTGTTGGAAATTAATTGATGTATTGTAAGATTAAGTAAAAGAATACAGGTTTTGTATAACGGACGAAAACAAAAGACGTGCGTGTCCGTAGTACTAACATGTTGGCCTACTGACGTCATTGTGGAAAACTGTTCTTGAGACACGTTTAACTATTGGGCATCAGGCCTCATGGCTCGCTGTTCCTGCCCGGAGCGAGTGAGTGTTGTCAGTACAGTATACACGACAACATGGAGCCATTACTGTACTATGGTGATAATACCCATATATTAACTTCTGAAATGCGAACTCGACGTACACACACACACACACACACACACACACACACACACACACACACACACACACACAGATTCCACTATACCAACTGAATTAACCTTCATCTTCATATATCAGTATGAAGGAAAATTACTCAAGTTGCTAACCTAAGGAGTGTAAGTGTGTGTGTGTGTGTGTGTGTGTGTGTGTGTGTGTGTGTGTCGGTGGAATATTAATCTTCTTGATGTGTCAGCATTAACCTGTCGTTTCCTACACTTACACAACTCATGTACACCATTTCACACAGGGTTTCCACTTAGGAATCTCTGAAGCATATCACGAAGGAGGAAAATTGGATCCCTGATGGATGATTTTTTTTTTTTTACTCTCGTTGTATGACGTTGGCAGCAGCAGCAGGGGACAGACGTTTGAGGCAATTCTCTTCCTAGACACTAATTAGTAAACCCATAAATCTTTTCAGCTGTTGGAAGATAATATAAACGTGCCAGGAAAATTTTCAGTGTCAGCTAAAAAAAATTATTGTGTCAGATAAAATAAATCATTGCCCCCAAAAAATTGAATTCGGCAAAAAAAATAGTCAGGTAAAAAAAAATATATTCCGCTAAAATAAAAATAAAATAGAAACAAAATCATTGTCAGCGAAAAAAAAAAATAAACGAAAAAAAATATTTGTTAGAAAAATAAATTATGGCAGCATCTAGAAACTACTGCCTTTGACCTTACGAAAAAAAACCTTACATTTGCAACCATCCATAACGAGTCTGTGTCACCTTCATCCACAAAACAAAAACAATGTGAACTCTTGCATTATTTTTTAGAGACTTGAACGAAAAAACAAATCACTAATTCTTCGTTTGTTTCTACTTGTAAACAGGAAAAAATAAATAAAATATCTATAAAGGGCAAAATAACAAGATAAACCCACGTCTGAGAATCTTAACACTTTCATTGGATCACCTGAAGAATCACCACCCCAGATTTCGCCTAAGGATTAACTACTCTTACGCTAACCTAACCTCATCCCACCCATATGGTTTTAGGTGTAGTTAAGCTTTAAGTGAAACAAGCTGGGTTGCAGATTTTCAGGTGATCCCTTTCATTAATATTAATCAAGAAAGAGACGACAGGTAAACAGACGACAGGTAAAGTGACGATAGGTAAACAGCCGACAGGTAAACAGCCGACAGGTAAACAGCCGATAGGTACAGATACACAAGTCCTGAGCCCGAACGCGGTCACATTAGGCCGGTGTTAACAAGTCCGACCTTAACACAAAGAGGCAGTGCCGAACAATTATAAAGATTTATGGGTAATGAAAATGGGTTGTGGCAGGCGGGAGGACAGCCTATGAATAACGAGGAGTGTGTGTGTGGGGAAGAGAAGGAGTATAGAGAAGAGAAGAAGTGTGTGTGGGAAAGAGGAGTGTGGAAGAGGAGGAGTGTGTGGAGGGGGAGGAGAGAAGAGTGTGTGGAGGTTAGAAGTGTGAGTGGGGAAGAAGAGTGTGGGGGAGAGCAGGTGGTGTGTGGGGGAGGTGTGTGTGTGGAGGTGGAGTCCACCTTACCCCCTACCTCGCCAACACGCTATTAACCTCACAACTTCAACACGTTTACGCCACAGCAGAAATAAAGTCAGTTTTATGATGCTACCCCATGACTTGCTGAGTTACACCAGAAAGTAGCTCCCCCCCCCGCCCTCACCTGACCCCCCCAGCCAGACATATTATTTATTGGTGCACCAAGATGGACAGCGGCTCCTATACTCTGAAGCATATTGGTTTCTTCAGGATCTGTTACTTCGTTCCCTCAACACTCGGCCTTGATAACTTATTAAAACTGTAGTTGAAATCTCACACGGAAATTTTATTTCAATTTTGCAATCAGGACTTTCAAATTTTGGGATATAGTTCTAATCTTTCATAATTTCTGATAGAGACGTGTTCACAAATTAACGAGGACTGTCACATGGTTGGCTGCACCAAGAGAATCATTCTCCCAGCACTGAACACCACTAATCGACAGTGATAACGGCTTTGGCCTCTAGTTTTAACACTTCTTCACAATAATAATTGCTACTGAGAGCAGCAATTCTCCCACAGTTGATCACAATTCTCGCTTCCAAATTTTCAAACAGAAGTCAAAACACAATCATGGAAGCACCGCAGCTGTGGCAGAGAGCCCTCCCAGTATTGGCGGGACAACACGGTGTACATATTTGTGTAAGGCAGAGCTGTCAGTCGATATCCCGGTTCAGCAATTATTCGATTATTGTGAAGAAAACTGCATTAATATATTCCGAGTCATAGGCGCCTTCGAAGATCCCTCAGGTCATCGTAACTGGGATTCTGACGTCACTTCTCCTTCTGGCCAAAATTCTTTTACATTGGATGTCGGTTTTTTTTTAACTAACAGGTTTTAGTTCCCACTGGCCCTGTTGACAATGATAAAGCAGACACAACCTTCCCCACTGCCGCCTTTTATGGGAGTAACTGAGGTGTCTAAGTCTTCAGGAAAAAAAGGATAATATAACGTTCTCAAACAAGGTGTACCAAATAAGACAACACTATCACCCACTTGGCCTTACTCACAAGGAACAGTAACTGACCTTCCTTAATGACAGATACGTCAAACATAATTCCCACCTGGTAAAACACTCAAAAACCTCGAGGATGGCAACACAGTCCAACTAGCAAAGACCATTTTCTGCTCAAATGTCCCTCACGTGAAGTTTGGCTACGGTATATTGAAACATTATTCCTCCCCCTAACCTGTTCCTCTGTACTACCTGTACTTCGACCTGTTACAGTAGAAGTATTTTTGAGAGAGAGAGAGAGATAAGAGAGAGAGATATGAAAGAGAGAGATATTAAAAAGAGAGAGATAAGAGAGAGATGAAAGAGACAGATATAGGAGATACGAGAGAGAGATATAGAAGACAGGAAAAAGAAAGAAAATAAGAGAGAGAGAGAGAGAGAGAGAGAGAGAGAGAGAGAGAGAGAGAGAGAGCATCTCATTTATTCCCCCGTGATTTACCAAGATAACATCCTACTGTAACTTGATGAAGGCGCCACGTTACCTCCCCGCTGTCGTGGTGGTGAACTGGAGGATACTGACCCTAAACATACTAATAATCCTATCCATGACACTCTCGATCCGATTCACTATATAATCATAAGTGTTTGTTACATTTGCCAATTACCTACTGAAGGATTTGTATACTTTACACCACACTGCCTTCCAATTTATTAATTTTTACTCTATCACATCAAGAAACTTGATCTTCTGGTTGAAAAGTAACTAAACAAATAATAACATATAAGACATTTTCAGGGATATCAATGTAACTCCTTCACTAGTGGTGTCTTTCCGGATAAACTGAAAATTGCTAAAGTTCACCCAGCATATAACAAATCTGGTGACAAAGGTCTCTTCAAGAATTACCGCCCCATATCAGTCCTCCCAGCCTTGAGTAAGATACTGGAGAAGCTAGCATGTAGTAGACCAAATTCTTTCTGCAATGCCAATAACATCTTTACAGACTCCCAGTTTGGATTTAGAGCTAGAAGGTCGACTGAGAGTGCTCTGCTCTCCTTTACTAATGACATCTTAAATTCCTTTGATGACAGTCAGTTCACAGTCGGTATATTCTTGGACCTCTCTAAAGCCTTCGATAAACTAAAAAAAAATAATAATAAACAAATAAAATAATACATATTGAAGTGATAACTGGGGTAACATTATGAGATGTTCTTATTACCACCATGCTGTGTACTATTCCAGATGGTACTAAATGTTACATAATACTTCCTTGAGATAAATTTATAGTATATATATCAGGTGCCTAAGAGAGAGCTCAGGTTCTCAACTGGCTCAGCCATGTTAATATTGTTATTATTATCCACTCTGTATCTGTGTTTTTCTGGCTAAATAAACTGTTTCAATTCAATTCAATCACATATTTTCTAAGTTAGGCCGTATAATCATAACTAATTATAGGTCAGTCAAACCCATGATAGCTGTTATAGTTAGTTATATAATACCCAAAAATTCGTATTCATCAGACCATCCAGTGAATAACGGTATAAAAAGCTTTAATACAATATTGTAAAAAAAATAATTCCCACGAGAAGAAAGTTTGGCTGGGTTATCAAGTCCTCCGTTACATTAAATCTCTCTACCATGTTGTTCGCAGAGACAAATCTGTGCTTTCAAAAATATTAGAAAAATGATATTCCTTTGTAAGAAAACTTGGGCCAACAGCGGAGTCAAAACAACTGGTGTCGTGGCTGTAAATACTTACTAATGAACCACAACAAGCTCACGTAATGACAATTTGGCCACTAATAGCTTTCCAGCGTCAAAGTAATTTTCTCGTAAATCTCAAGAAATACCTTTGGAGTAAATGTATAATGTACCTCAAATTGTGGAAGATAACAGGCGTCAGCAGAGCGTGCAGGCCACAAACTGCTGGCAGCAGCACCCACAGTCCTACACTCTCTTTACTAAGATGGACCTCTTTCTCTGAGGTAAACTTGAAACCTTCAATCTGCTGATGTAAGTCATTTAAAGTCGAGTCTCGTGAACATTTCGTCTCACGCACGGCGGACGCTGCCCAGTCTTATATTTGTATTATTATTTATAAAAACGTTCTCCTACGGAAGGACTGAAGCTTTAATAATCAGATCTTGGTAAGACAACACCAAGGTGCTGAATGGGTTAAATTCATCCAACAGCCATCCTGTGTCAACCAAGAGTTAGACAAGAGTTGTAAAATAAAAGGAAAATAATGTTTCTTTTTTCAAGATGGCCGCCATGATGGCCATACAGGGTGACGGAACAACAGCAGACCTGTAACAAACGTCGAGGAAATTATACCCATAAAGTTTCCTGTACACAAGATGTATCGTGTACAGTACGAGAGGTTACCTGCCAGAAAGAAAAACTTATCAGACACAGGACGACGGACGGACCCATGGCGATGTGCCAGGGCATAACCTCCTCTGGTCATCAACCAGCTGGGCTACAATAGCTAATTTACAAACTGTTGTTGTACATACAGTATATGAAACAAATGTGAACAAGATTTATTTCGATCTCTTAAACAAACAATCGAGGCAGCACCACTTGGTCCTAGTTATATTCATGAGCAAGTACAATAAATTAGTCTTAGGTCCCAAGGTAGGGTGGGCAAAACTGTGATCTATTGCATTATACGTGTCCACTATACAGGCGATAAATGTCTCTGAGATTTGGAGAAATCTTCAAAGCAATGCCAAACACCTAGGACCCCACCTGAATTTCACTGCATCCAACACAACCTTGCGTCAATACCAGACTAAACAACACAATACCTACCTGGCCCATTTGATGAACATATGCGGGCCTTATAAACACTGGCCCACACCAACACTAGCCCACACCAACACTTCCCACCAACACTGGCTCACACCAACACTTCCCACCAACACTGTATCACACCAACACTTCCCACCAACACTGGCTCACACCAACACTTCCCACCAACACTGGCCCACACCAACACTCCACACCGGCCCACACCAACACTGGCCCACACCAACACTTCCCACCAACATAAGTCACGTATATTGAAAATGAATTAAATTTTACGTAATAAATGTCTATACAATTAAAAGGTCACTTCATGAGGCCAGTTTCACAGAGGATTACACACAACATTTCCTTCATCCAGTGATACAAAACACATAAACAGGGTCAAAGAAAAAGATTCCCCAAATTTAAATACACACATCATCTAAAATCGGGCTATTCTTTTTCGACGACCCTCTACCTCCGATGGTGTCACTAATGTCCCATCAACTGACCAACCCTTCACACACACACACACACACACACACACACACACACCTCACGTCTACCAGGAAAAAAACAACCACCATTAACTGACAGTTCACCTCCCAAACTGGACAGGTGGGCGCTGTTTGTTTTTTGGTTGATGATTTCTGGCCAGCTAATGATGAGTTGCAAATACCGTTGACTTGTAACACATTTTCTTAATCCAAACATTTTCATTTTGTGCAATTTAAATTTATTTTCTTCAAGTACATAACTAATCTTTAGGACTTATCATTGGGGGTGGAGGTTATGGGAGTTGGGTCGACCGAGCGCTTTACGTGACGAACTCTGCACCAAAAAGGAGTTAAGTTCAGACGACGCGTAGGTTGGTAGGCGTGATGAGACTTGGCAGAAGAGGAGGGAAACTGGGTCAGGTGGGGGGGAGGGGGAGGAGGAGGAGGAGACAGACAGTAGCCGCCAGACGGGTGAGAGACGGCGTGGAGTCAAGTTACTACCCCCATCCCCCAGCACCCACAACCAACCCCAGAGCCCCCCCCCTCCCCCCAATAAGACCCTACGCCTCCATCCAATTTTTCCCTCCTCCATCTCCTCCTCCACTCCAGCCTGTACATCTCACCGCCAACACCCCCTCCCCCCCTCCCCCTTCACCTCCCCTGGGCCAAAGTGTCATCTTACACTATTAAACCGCCAGTCTTAACACACCCACCTCACACATACATACTTGAGCCTTTCACATAATTAGAAACCCAAATAAAAACACGAGACTATAAAAATTTAAATTATTTCACTACAGTGTACAGAGTTAATGTGATTATACATATTGAACTTTTCATAACATTTAGTTTGGGCAAAGTTAATATCGCACACACACACACACACCGTAACATGTGACTCATCCTACAGCTGACGGTTTAATCTTTTTAGTGAAGCGAGTGTTTCCGAAAATAAATAACAGCTATCTTGAAGTTCATTGTCTTCGTCACTGTCCGGGTTAAGTTTTCTCGTTCAGCTCAGTAACCTTCAAAACACACACACACACACACACACACACACACACACACACACACACACACACACACACACACACACACACACACACCTGTTACTCACCCCTTCCTTGTTTCAGGTGTGACAGTCTTAAGCCAATCTCTCCTCCAGTAACACATAAGTAACCATGGTCTCACTAACACCAACACATTATCAAGCATCACTGTACCTAAAACACTCAACTCCGTGCTCCACTACTGTACTCGCCAGAAACATACTCAACACCTTACACCTCTCGACGGTGAAATACTCGTACGTACTTCCCTATATAAGTCTTTCTTCTTGATTTATAACCCTTCAAGTACAAGACGACTAACACCCCCCCACCCCCCTCCTCCTTCTCCTCCAAGAGTTAGAAAGACATGTTGCGCCTGGACATATGGCAGTGTTACCTTGTGTACAGGTGTTGTTACATCTATCTGGCGTCTACGTGAGGAGGGTCTCGAGGACGACTCTCTCTCACTGGCCCTGCAGCTCCACCCGTGGCCAGGGCTTCCCGGGGTGACGACCTGCTCTACCTGGCCAGTCCCACTCTACCAGGTCAGGGTTTCAGGAGCTCTTCTCTATCCCAGCAACTCTATCAACTGTTAAATATTCTTTTAACACCCTAAGCTATCCTATTTAAACCTAACTTACCTTCTAAGAGCATTTCTGCGGCCCACTGAACTAATATCTGACGACCTTTTCAGAATCGTTCAGGGAACGAGATTTTTAACCTGCCTCTGATGTCTACGACGAAACTTTGTCGTGTTATTTGTTTCTTTATGGACGCCGGATGCGAGAAACAGATTAGGGGACAGCGACTTATCCTGGTGTACAGGGAGCAAACCCGTATGTTTACTATCCCCTCGGGTTCTCTTTACATACAAATTATACGAAAATTAAAAAAAAAGTCTGAGACAAGTGGAGCCAGAAGGACTTTCCTCCAGGATGCAGCAGTGCCCACTTACTCTGTGTTAGTTAGTGGAACGTGCCTAGTCCGGTCCCTGTGTCACTGACGTCATCACTAAGACCACGATAACCATCAAGATTTTTTTTTAGACATACAACTTTCTCTACCGTAAAAAAAAAGTATGCATAAAAAATAAATCATCTGACCAAGCAACCGTGGCCGTAGAATGTGAGTGTCCTTCAGGCAGCGGCAGGGAACCAATGGCCCGTGATGTAAGCGAGGGCAGCGAGTGAGTGAGTGAGAGTGCCAGCGGTGTGAGTAGCTTCACCAGACCACCCGGAGCGGCAGCGGTCAATTAAGCGCCTGCTGGCTCTCATACCACCATTAACTTTAACGGCATTAGACAACATGCAAACTATAGTTATAATACACACTTGACAAGAAAACATTAACATGTAATGTAAACAACCAAACACAAGACAAAGAATGTGTGTATGTGTGAACATATTTGTGTCTGACGCACATATACTCGTACATGTACAGTTCTATATACGTGTGTGTCTGACTCGATACCAAGTGACGACACTGAGAAGAGTACTTTATATATATATATATATATATATATATATATATATATATATATATATATATATATATATATATATATATATATATATATATATATATATGCTTCTCCTATTATACAACGAAAGAAGTAATAATAAAAAAAATCCATCACATTTGTGATTCATTTGTCACTGTTTTTATATTCGTGTTTCACGAGGATTTGTGCTGGGCACACACGCAAGCGCGTGCACGAGAACGCACGCACACAAACACGTACGTGTTTTCCTCGTCATAAACCAGTAGTTGAAACTTATCTTTTCTCACTGCATGGAATATTAACCACACTGACCAACCCGACCAAAAGTTCACCGCTCCGGCACACTTCAATAGACCAATTTATGGGCTCAAAGTTGGCAGGATATATTTTGATGTCATAGACAAACACACTATAAACATGTTTACCCGTACAGGCTCCCTGAAGCAGCACACTGCTGCCAACTATGAGACTATCAACTGGCTGCGTACTTAACCCTTTAGAGGGGAGGCGTTTCTCTTGGCTGAGTAAAATCTTCTGGCGTTGGTGAGAATAAAGTACCTAAGTGTGTGGAGCTTACCTCTAAAGAGTTAAGCGAGATAGGCCCTAGGAATAACAAACCCTCTGAAACGTTGTACAGTACGTGTAAACCATGTCAAAAAAGTCTACTGAAATATTAAGTTTATCTGACAACGAGACTTAAAAAATAACATTAACGATGCTAAATAACAAATTTCCAATTTCACGCCTAACGACCTTAACAACTACTCTCAACCAGTCTCCACTACCCACATAAACTACACAAGAATGATCACATACCGTGGTTAATTTACGGAGAAAGTAGTCTTGGATCACGTGAACATTAGGCGTCCTAACTTATCCCCCTTGATAATTAAATACCTTAACGTGACCTTTCAGTGTTGGGTTAGGTTTGTGATAGGTTAAATTAGCGTTACGTTAGGTTAAGTTACGTTAAACTAAGTTAGGTTAGATTGGGTTAGGTTAGACTGGGTTGGGTTAGCTTTGGTTAGATTAGCGTTAGGGGGTGTAATAATCAGGCTGAATAAACTGGGGTGCCTAATCTTCACATCATCTAATGTCTAGTTTGAATGAATCACATACTCGCAATTATTCAAAACACAGGACTTTACATAATCCCTGAAAGAACAACTACAACACACTGCTTGTAATGTGAGAGACAACTGCACACGTTACAATCTTTTCAAACCTGTTCTAACTGCCTAAAGTAATCACAGAGTAGTCTTTGTATTAAGTGGCCTCCATGTTTCATTGTGCGCGCGAGGAACAACACCGACGCCCTTTCAACAAATAAACGGTGACAAACAAACAAAAAAACACATTCTTTCGACATAATTGCAACGTCTGTGTATCCAATAAAAGTTCACTTCTAATGTACATCATATAATTTTGATCGTGGGCGGGCAGGGCGGGTTGGGTGTGGGTTGGGTAGGCGTGCGGGTTGTTGGGGAGGTGTGCGGGTTGGTGGGGAGGATACGTGTGGGTTGGTGGGGAGGATGAGTGCTGGCTGGTGGGGAGGATGAGTGCTGGCTGGTGGGGAGGATGCGGGCTGGCTGGTGGGGAGGATGCGTGCTGGCTGGTGGGGAGGATGCGTGCGGGTTGGTGGGGAGGATGCGTGCGGGTTGGTGGGGAGGATGCGTGCGGGTTGAATGAGATGAGACACCGTACTCACCAGAATTGATTTTAGCCACATTTAGCTAGTGGACGAGAGCAAGTTTTCAACCCGTGTAAAATGTTGAAATAAAGAGCCCTAAAAGCTGGACTCATTAAGCGCCGCTGAAAATAACACGAGATTAACTTTGCCCGGAGCTGTGTCGAGGCGGGGTGGGTGACGTAATAATCTGCATACCAATGGTGGACTGCGGGAAAAAAAAAACCCATTTCAGCGAGACCTTTAAACAGTCAACACACCTTCTCCATGTACGGATATACACAACACACACACTCAACATGTAGAGATATATATATAAACACAAACTGGCTTCGCGTGTCTGGATATAACCATTCTCAACTGTATAATATAACACCAAAAAAAAAAAAATAAAATAAAAATAATAATAATAAAACTCATCAAATATGTGACACAATATTAAGCAGATTTTGTTACCGCATAAAACTTATTATATATAAACTTGATACACTAGCACAAGAAACCTACTACCGCGTCCAAGATGTTATTACATTCAATTACAAATGAAGGAAAAAAAGGTAATCCCCGGGGCAACGTGTAACTGGAGGTAAATGAAAAAAAGAAAAGAAAAAAAAAGAGCCAAAGTAATTACGGCGGAGACTAGAATTAGAAAGAGAAGTATAGGTGGAGGAAATGGTTGAAGAGGTAGAAAGTGAGGGAGCCGGCCATGCATAAAAGGGTACTCTTCACGCCTGGCTGATCACACACACACACACACACACACACACACACACACACACACACACACACACACACACACACACACACACACACTTATTAACAAAAAATACACCTCCATCGACTTACTGCAGCTCATTGTCAGGCCCAGTCTTCCGTGAACCCATTTATATTAATCCACAAACCAGGGATCTCTCTCCTGACATAAAAAATAAAAACAACAATAAAAACAACAATAACACACCTATCGTTTGCATCTAATTAAAATGCAATAATCTATTTACTGAAAAATACATAGATATAAACCACACACATCTCCCCTTCTCATCCAGCAATATATGTACAAAAATAAAATAAAAATAATAATAAAAGTTCAATCTGACACACACGCTTACATCATCTGGTGAAAATATACTCAGCACTTGCAGGAAATATGTAAACACTGACTTGTAAAAAAGAAAAAAAAATACCTTCTAAAACATATGTACGGAGAGAGAGAGAGAGAGAGAGAGAGAGAGAGAGAGAGAGAGAGAGAGAGAGAGAGAGAGAGAGTGTGTGTGTGTATTATGGAGAGTAACAATGAAAATATCCTCTCCTTATTTTTTGTACTCCCTCCAGCATAACGTGAAGGAATTTTGACGCCCAAGTATGTTGCAGATCTTGGGTGGGCCACGAGGAAGAGAGGCCGTGATGGTGGGAACTGGGAACACTACACACACCAATGATGGATGAATCTCACCTTTTGTACAGTGTATAGTGTTCCACCCCTCGGCGGCCTTTCCGGACATGGGACAAAGTCGTTATCATAGTCGGACCTTCTTTACACATATTACATCTATCACATCGCTTAGCACATATCTCGAGTACAAATATTACCGAAAAAATATATTGTTGGGTCACATGGTCGGAAAGGTTTGTTGTTTCATGAGTCTTTGTGCTAAGGTGACTATACCATTGTAATCTGCAAGGATTGTAGATTACCGTGTGAAAATTAGACAATGATTCGTTATAATGTTTACCTACAGATACTGATAAAAAAAAAATTAAATTTTATAATAAAACAAAAAATATTAATAATGACAATTACTAAAAATAAAAAAAAATAAAAAAAAAAGAAAAAAAGAAAGAAAAAATTTAATAATAATAATAATAATAATAATAAAGAACCGAAAATAAATACAAAAATGAAAAAAGTCAAAAGTGAGAAACGATATAGTATAGCTCGTATATGTATGTTGTGTTGTCAAAGTAAGAGAAACAATTGAAACCCTGCAATTGTGTGTAAATGAGGCAGAAAGTCAGATCAGTAACCTGGGACTTGGTCACAATTTTTGTGATGCCATATGGCAGCAGGGTCTACCACTAGACAACACATTATGCTTCCACTGTCTTCCCAGGCGGTAGTACCTCCCTGTTTGATAGCTGCCTACTACAGTACCTACTAGCTGTGTGTCGTCTGTCACTTGATTGATCTTAATAAAGGTACTGTACACAAGCTGGAATCCTTCGCCAGTTCACATTTTCCCCTGCTATTGCCAAATATCTTGGACTTACTGAACACCTTTACAGTTATACAGTATATATGTACTTGAATCTGCGTTTATTAACCACTTGGATACAAGGGGTCTCTCTCTCCTGAATAAGATCGTCTGGCGTTAGTCACAAAATATTGAAAGTGGCGTCCAGTAGTGAAGAGATTAAGGTATATCTAAAGAAATATTACATTACATGAAATATATCCACTGTCAGGACACATCAGTGTTATCTCTGAGACCTCCAGCTAACCTTACCTAACACGTCCTAACCTAACTTAACCCAACAGGCTCCAACCTAACCTTACCTAACAGCCCCGAAACAAGCCTTAATTAACCTAACCTAATCTAACCTCATCAGGAAGGGCCCCAAAACTAATAGTTCTGTTTACTCCGTGTGAGGCCCATTACGTGACCAGTACCGTTTCCGTGGTTTGCGTCTTTACGTCACTAGACCCCCCCCCCCCCACCCCGCCCTCCCGTTAACCAACCAGTTTCTAGCGGTGAGGCTGAAAGCTCTACGGGCACCCACCTTCTCCTGTCATACAGGGGCCAAGGATCAAATGAGGCAGCGGAGCCGACCATTATACCTGCAGCCGGGGGCAAGCGCATAAGAGAAGGGGGAAAGAGAAAAGAATTCGACGTGTATTTATTTTTAGTACACTGTATATTTTGAGGGTAAGACTACATATACACGAGTAGTACCTAAAGCTCACAGAAATGATCATAATACTACACTCATCCACTAACAGGACTGATGTAACCCACGTACTGAATTACCAATGGTTATACTTCATGGACTGAGACAATTATACCTATGGTTTGTTTATAGTGATGCTGACAGAGGAGCATGAATTATACTCTTACGCCACTAACTTTCCTCACTTGAAGAATGACGGAAAGGATAAGGTAGGAACTTAGTTATATGAATGTGTTGAGCGAGTGTTTGAGACAAGGATGAATGGATGGAGATATTGGGATAGGAGTGGGAATGTGTATATTACCGGTCGTAATTGAAGACGAAGCAGTAAGAAAGGAGGAATGAGAGAGGTGTGAGATGGATGAGAGGGAGGTAGTATAACAGAAGAGAGACTGGGATGACAATGAATTATGGATTAATGTTACAACAATTGTTCTACATTATGACGCACCAGGGCAATGTCACCCTGACCACGACGCCTGACTCACGGCACCTTGCTGGCTCGACCCTAACTTAAGGTAATGTTGCCTGCTTGCAGAGTTCCCTCGCTCACTGGCTCCTGGCCAAAGGTTCCCTTACTGGTTACTGACCCAAGGTACCCTTACTTATTGGCTCCTGGCCCTTGTCCACTGATGGAGTCGACTACTGCTGCTGCTGGGGGCGGCAAGGTCTGACATGACTAAGTTAAAAGTGTCGGCGTCGGAGACGAAGGCCGACATGCCTAAGATAAAAGTATCTGCGGTAGTTAAATGGTCGACGCCATTAGAGGATGGTGTCTGGTGAAGGATGGTGTGTGGTGAAGGACGGTGTGTGGTGAAGGACGGTGTGTGGTGGAGGACGGTGTGTGGTGGAGGACGGTGTGTGGTGGAGGACGGTGTGTGGTGAAGGACGGTGTGTGGTGAAGGACGGTGTGGTGGTGAAGGACGGTGTGGTGAAGGACGGTGTGGTGAAGGACGGTGTGTGGTGAAGGAGGAGGGTGTGGTGAAGAACGGTGTGTGGTGGAGGACGGTGTGTGGTGGAGGACGATGTGGTGAAGGACGGTGTGTGGTGGAGGACGGTGTGTGGTGAAGGACGGTGTGTGGTGGAGGACGATGTGGTGGAGGACGATGTGTGGTGGAGGACGATGTGGTGGAGGACGGTGTGGTGGAGAACGGTGTGTGGTGGAGGACGATGCGTGGTGGAGAATATAGTGGTCGCGTGGCACCATCAAGTTGACTACACATAGCTCAGTGCCACACGTCATCTGGAGAAAGACACGTCCCCGGTACAGAAGAACCTACCAGAGTGGCACCATCGTCACACACGCATATCCTTCTCCCATATACACCAAAATGGAGGAAACGGCGTAGAGAGAGAGAGAGAGAGAGAGAGAGAGAGAGAGAGAGAGAGAGAGAGAGAGAGAGAGAGAGAGAGAGAGAGAGAGAGAGAGAGAGAGAGAGAGACCATCTACGAACCCTTGCACATTCATATTCATACACAACTCATAATGCTTTTGTTACCGCATATTGTACTGGTATTCCAGACTATTGTCTCGACTCTAGGTCAGGGTAATCAGAAGGGAGCAATGGAGGAGGAGAAATAGAGGGTGGTGGTAGAGGTGTGGGTGGCTAAAGCGTTGGTAATGGCAAGGTATATAAAGATCTTTATACCCTGGGTAATGGAGAGGATAGAGGCATGCGGAAGACGGGGCGGGGCGGGGCGGGGTGAGAGAGGCTGGCAGAAATTAGCGGCACTGGCCACACAGGTCCCAGGCGCCACGCACAAAAACAACAAATTCCTCGCCCTCGTGATTTTACAGGAAATTTAATGAGTGGCGGCTCAGCTCCGACATCTCGTCACGCTCATTAGACACGATGTTCACCCCCTTCCCCTCTCTCCGCCCGGTACACGTTGGGGTTAAGAGGCGTACCTTCTCAGGCTGTACCACTACACTATACGTTCCTTGCTAGTAGACTGGTGATGTACCGTCGCTGATTGAACCATTAATTATGCTGTCCCTAACTGAAGACATGTACCCCTTTGTACCACTATTCCATGTTAATAATAATAAAGATGTTCCCTCTGCTTGTACTTTCCACAATATGGCTACAATCATGGTGAGGATGTACCATTTTACTTGAAGCAGGTTAATGTCATGCTTCAGCGAGGAGATGGTATAAATGACCCCCCCCCCCAGGAACGGCCTTCAAAACAAACATTATACAGTCAAGTTAACCAAACACACCACACACGCTCAGGCAGTAACGTTCAGATAACACTTAATTCACTAGTACACCTTTGCAGCCCCGTACCCACCAGGAGCTCGTGGTTGTTCCGTGTTCGCCGTGACTGCACCCTGCTGTTTTAGGGCTACTGCAGGAGGAACACCTTCACGAAATTCACCGTATCAGTTAACAAATATTTCATGTTTACCGGAGTCACTACACGAGCTTGATGGGTATAATATTTCATGTTTACTCTAGCAGGGTGCGAGTTAAAATATTAATACAGACGTTATCTTCTAAGGAGAGAGAGAGAGAGAGAGAGAGAGAGAGAGAGAGAGAGAGAGAGAGATATTTCCCCCCAAACACAAACCATATCAAACAGTACTGTAATGAGCATCCCATTGCATGAACATCTAGACTTTTGATGTAAACAAACGAATAATATTCAAGAAAAACAACTTGTTCCATTACCTATTTCAACAAAGCAACACTTCTTGCCTAAATCGAGTCTCGTGCACTATTAATACACAACAGCCACCGACCCACAAAAGTTAAAGACACTCTTAGCATTCACTTTTTTTTCTTCATTATCCCCACAGTTTACAGATCACTGAACTTGAGTCTTCCATCACTGCCATTTCCCGCCTCTGAATCTCTTAATCTCGACTCAGAATTAGAGGAAAAAAACACAATCATGATCTGTATCTAGGCAAGTGAAGTAGTCCAGGCTAGAGTGTCATCAAGTGTGGCCTGGGTAGTATGGGACTTTCTAACACCAGTCTCTTAGTTATACCATTACGACCCTCATCACTGTTTACAAGCACTTCTAGGTACTAAGTTTGGCTGGTATGTGGGTCACCTCGGGAAGCATTCACCTTGGTGGGAAAATACAGCACAGGTACAGTTCTTCAAGCACAGGTACAGTTCTTCAAGCAGAAGTACAGTTCTTCAAGCACAGGTACACTTCTTCTTGCACAGGTACAAGCACAGGTACAATTCTTCAAGCACAGGTACAATCCTTCAAGCACAGGTACAGTTCTTCAAGCACAGGTACAGTCCTTCAAGCACAGGTACAGTTCTTCAAGCACGTGGGGCTGAGGAGTTGATTGATCAGGTGTTGATTAGTCAGAGGTTAGGATAATTCTCGGTGAGGTTCTTCATGTGACCGACCACTCGGGCGACGATACAAGCAAGGGCAGGGCGCGAGGGACACACAAGTCTCCGTTTACCCGTGTATATAAACCCCTCACACAAAGTAATAATATAATCAATGAATAAGAAATAAAGAAAGAAAGAAAGAAAGAAAGAAAGAAAGAAAGAAAGAAAGAAAGAAAGAAAGAGAATCGACAACTACTATCATTTTTCAGGTCAATGTTCAGTGAAACAAAACAAAAAACTAAATCATAAAATTGTTATTACAGTATTTAACTCTGTCACAGGTGGTAGGTAATCTGTGTTTACTTCCGCATCACAAAATCTCTCTCCTGACGTAACTTACCTCTCAATGTTATGGTAAAAGAATACTTAACATGTACTGTACTTATGATGTCTTCCACAACAGTAAAATACATTGTTGATATTTCAGAGTCAAGACGATGATACTGACTGATAAATAAGAGGTTAGCGCCAATTCAAGTATGGTTATCATTTAATGCGTCTCTCTCATCAGCACACACACACTTTACACCTGCTTATTAGAAAACACACACACACACACACACACACACACACACACACACACACACACACACACACACACACACACACACACACACACACACTCGGTTCAAAAAACATTACAGAATACAGATAAAACTAAAAAAAACATTATAATAAATAAACTATGAAAATATATTAATTAAAAAACAAACAAATTAAAAGGATTTATGGACGTATAAACCACACACAAAAACAACACTAAAAATAAATAATAAAAACTAAATAATTGCAATAATTAGCCCAAATTTGCGAGGACACAGCGAGCAAGAATGACCACAGACGAACAATTAGGCCGTTACACCTGTCTAGTAATTATGTTAACAATAAAGGTTTGACTTTATGGCCAAAAGCTACCATAAAGTAAATCAGGTGAGGCCAGTATGAGTGTGTGAGAGAGCAGCGGTGTGGGCCAAGTTAGAGGCTGCTGGACGATACTGGTGAAGTGACAGCAACGCCGAGGAGGAGGAGGAAAATGTGATGATGATGAAGAGGAGGAAGATGAGGAGGAAGAAGAAGAAGTATACAGTAATTTACCTCTCTTACCTAAAACCTTCTTTCAAAATCTACCTGTCTTACCTAAAAATCTACCTGTCTTACCAAAAAATCTACCTGACTTACCCAAAAATCTACCTGTCTTACCTAAAAATCTACCTGTCTTACCAAAAAATCTACCTGACTTACCCAAAAATCTACCTGTCTCATCCACTATCCACAATGAACCTGGCGTCCCTCACCCACCACACTCTCTCCACAAATTCTACACCTAAAGGCGATTCTAGCAAGAGATGTTATTTTTACTGCACCTGTGAGTCTGTGACCTAAGGGCGGCAGCGGCGGCAGGTAACCTCATCAACTAAAAGGTAATGTGATTTAAAGTATGAGAACCAGCATGTTCATTACCCGCCCTGGTGATCAGATAATCTCCTATGATAACTCTGATAACACGCTGCGTCTCGGGCCATGAGCAGTTGTGTATATCTGAATGTCTTATAGCCACCGGTAACTCTTGGCCGAGTGTCAGCACGGGTTCAGCTTGGGTATTCATATGCAATTTACCCCCTCTCACACAGGCCCGCCGCTACCTCGCTATTACACCTTATCTCCACACCATCTAAATGTACTCAACAACAACACACACACAACAACGGAACGAATGTAAATAAAGGAGCCGCCTTATTAATTTAAATTGCAAGTAGCGCATAAACAACATCAACCGGAGTGAACCCGTAAATACAGTCGAGTGATGGTGTAGTGGTAGGTTAGTGTAAAGGCGCGTTAGGTGTGTTGTTGTGTGTAGTGAGGCGTTAGTGATGGTGATTATGGTGAAACAGTAGATTGGTGGTGGTGGTAGCGGTAGCGGTACATCGTTATAATCTCGGCTGACAAAACTGCTCTTGTCGGTTAACCCCCCACCCCACCCCCCCTTTCTATCTTACCATTATAAGACAACTAGTTAAAGTTTAGCAGAATTGTAAATGCCGCCGTGGTTAAAGGCTCCGAAAACCTTAACCATTCAAAATCAGTCGAACTTTGTTATATTTACAGATCTACGCAAGAGGTCAAGGTACAAGAATAACTAATGATTGAAGGTAAAATACGGGTAGAAAAGGGGGAAGTGGGGGAAGAGGAAGGAACTTTTAATTATTTTGTTCACTATACTAAGATATTATAATGGAATTGAATAGATGAAACAGTAAGGCATATGATTGGTGTCGTAGTGTTTATCTTATCAAGACTAATTACTCATTCCAGTCCTCCACACTACACGTCCTCCACAACACACGTCCTCCACACTACACGTCCACCACACTACACGTCCTCCACACTACACGTCCTCCACACTTTACGTCTTCCACAACACACGTCCTCCACACTACACGTCCTCCACACTACACGTCCTCCACACTACACGTCTACCACACTACACGTCCTCCATAACACACGGCCCACACTACACGTCTCCCACACTTTACGTCTCCACAACACACACGTCCACCACACCACACGGCCCACACACACGTCCTCCTCCACACTCACACGTCCTCCACACTTTTACGTCTTCCAGCCAACACACGTCTCTCCACACTACACGTCCACCACACTACACGTCCTCCACAACACACGGCCTCCACACTACACGTCCTCCACACTACACGGCCTCCACACTACACGTCCTCCACACTACACGTCCTCCACACTACACGTCCACCACACTACACGCCCAAACCGCACCAACCATACACGTTTTGCATACTCAACCACCGTGCTACCAAACTTCCACTCTTGGGAATAATCACCCTGACCGCCAACCCTAATGACGCCCCTGTACACCAACCACGCACACACGACATTCACTCATACATACATATATAAATACATACATACATACATACAATAAAACACTCACATTCTGTAACACACACATCCACATATATACATTCAGCAACACACACACACACACACACACACACACACAAAACAGTAGACCAATAAACAGGTGATGGACAGGGACAACAGCCAGTGTTTCTACCCCACACTACAAGGCCGCTGGTCCCCACACTCACCCGGGTCACTTCACTCACTATCAAATGTAAATTCTCCCGGGAAAGTTATTCAGAGCATCAGACTGGGAGCCCCGGAAGTATAACGCCGGCAGCATCAAGCGCTGAGGACGAGGCGGTGACCAGGCTAAACGGGTGCTTGAAGGACATCCGGTGTTACACAATCAATGATGTTATTTTAGCATTAGAATTTTTTTTTCACTTTATTATATATTTCATAATATTTGGGTAATGGATGAACTTCTGAAAAAATACTACTACTACTACTACTACTAATAATAATAATAATAACAATAATAATAATAATTTACTAATATTACTTTTATTTTCATTGTTACTTCCATTATTAGTAACGCTGTTATTATTATTATTATTATTACCCAGTATTATTATTTTCAAAATGATACCAATGATAAGATTTTTCTAATGCCGAATATAAAGGTGTAAAGACGGCAGTATACTAGTATGTAAATGATCACCGTGCATACCACACCACACCAGTCACCACACCACAGTCACTATACTGCACCACACCAAACACTACGCGCCACACCACACCACTCCACCATGGAGGTCCGGAAGATGAAGGTCATAGCTTAATTTCGGCAGAATGACCTCTGACCAGTGAGTGACCTATTTTAACCACTCAAAATACAGTTTAATATAATCATAGAAAAACAAATGAAGGGGATTAACTGAACAAAAATCTGCTAGAAAAAAAAATCACGGAGATCTAAAAAGCCTTCAATCTTAAAGCCGGAATTTAACCGGAAAGTTCAAATTGGTAATAATACCATTTGCTCCCTGTATCGCACTAGACCCGTGAACGGCCTCGATCAACTAGCTTCCAGACATGACCCGTAAAGACACTAGTTTGAGAGTTGAGAGGTAATAACTCGAAGCGTTCCAAAGTTAGGAGCATTTACACACAGGCATATCCCACACACCAACACCATTTGAGTCAAGTTGCATATACTACAATAGCACAACCGAGAAATCAACAACAGCTATAAAAAAAAAAATATGATTTTCAAAACAAGTTCAACATACCGTACGTATGTAAAAAAAATGACATGTGGTAGGTTAATGGACATGAATCACACACTAAGAGGGAAACTTATGGTCAAACATGAAAACTAAAACTCTCCCAATAGCCGTACTAAACAAAAGTATAAAACACACACACACACACACACACACACACACACACACACGGAAAATTTAATCCACCATTAGCAGAGGTGGAAGTTGTATTTTGCAGCTAATGGGTCACAGTCTTGAAGGCAGAGGCGGAAAGTATGATTCTTCCACTCAAGCTTGTGGGGTAATAGGTGAAATAAACAACACTTTACGCATCATGGTGTAGTTTCAAGTTGTAACTCCATCATTCATCCACACCGTAGTGAATTATAATGTCAACGCAGCGAGGGGTGGTGGCTAGGCTAGGCCGGTGGCATGGTGGTGGTGTGGTAGTGGTGGTAAAGATGGTGGCGGTAATAATAATAATAATAATAATGATGCTAATAATAATGTTGTTAATAATAATAATAATAATCACACATGACTATGAGTGCATACAAACTACTTAGGGAAGAGCAGATTAATGCCATGACACACACACACACACACACACACACACACACACACACACACACACACACACAATACCCTTTTCATCACCGCCGACCAACACTGAAATCCATCACATTATATTTATTCCCTACAATCAGCTGCCAGCAAACCACGATTCATTCACACCAGTCAGGTTCTTAAATAAATTCTCCTTCAATAATTTTCTCCACTCAGAATCTTCAACCGGTTTACAGTCCCTGAATATATAATAATATGATTTCTCTGAATATTAAATCATCCTAAACAGAGATCTTTGAATGAGAAAAAAAGTGTAGTAGTAGTAGTGGTGGTGGTAGTAGTAGTAGTAGTAGTAGTAGTATATAGTAGTAGTAGTAAGTTGTAGTAATAGTAGTAATTTGACTTCCGATTTAAAAAAAATTCCAGCCAATGACATTAAGTTTATTTTTAGCATATAACTGGAGGTGGTAACACTAACAGGTATTCGAGCTGAAGTGACGCAATCAACATTATAATTGTCCATAACCTGAGGAATAATATTGACAGGTATAATTACAGTCCCTCACAATTAATTTATTCTAATCGGAGAACTCGTAAGCAGCTCCCCCCGAGGTCGCTAAATCAGCCCCCCAAATACATAATTACTGATAATCTGGGGGGAAAAAACTAGCATTATATAACACGTTTGTAAATTTTAATGCACTGCTCAGTAACATATACACGATACTTTGCCCTCAACACCTCCTGGCGCACTGCTATTTCTGGCGGCCAAAGTACACCTCTTCACACACGCAGGCACCAGTTAATCGATGGTGATAAGAGAATACGATGATGTGTATGTGTGTGGTTGGTGGTGGATTGTGAGTGGTGGTGGTGGTGTGTGATGGTAGTTGTGTAAGAGGTGGTGGTATAGGTGTGTGTGGACTGGTGCTGCATATAATCCCTGGGTCACAGTACGTGGGAACCAGTGCACACACAAGCTGTCAACTTCATTATCCCTAAAGACGTTACCCTAGCCATCCAGCACAGTGGTTACCTTCTCACTCTATGCACGTCTTAGCACCAGGTAACGCTATTATCACTGTGGTGGAGGGCGTACACCTACAGCTGCACGTGACGCTGGACCACAGGTAAGGAGGCGTACAGCTGCACGAGATGCTGGGCACAAGTGAACATTTACAAGCCATTAGAGTCATGAACAACAACAACAAGGTGTTATTCTTTAAGGTGTGAAGACAAATTCGCAGCGGTGTTGGTGGTCAAGACAATCAGGTTGAGGCATGCTGGGTGTCATGTGGTGGAGGAGGGTGAATGGTTTTAAGTGACGAATGACTTGTGGCGTGTTCAAGGAACCCACCACGTGTTCCACTCCACAGACGTTAAAGCTTCTCATCCATCTCTAACTGGATCTCTCACTCACTCACACACACACACACACACACACACACACACACAAACCACTCCAAGATACACACGTCATACACCACCACACCCTACACAGTGTTACTATACTGTACTGACATAAGTCGCACCACGGTCGCCTCACCCCTATTCTTCAGGCACAGGCTCCCACGCCCTTCACGACTTGATACACAGTAATATAACACCAATAACAACAACTAAATAACAATAACAATAACAACAATAACAACAACTAAATAATAATAACAACAATAACAACTAAATAATAATAACAACAATAACAACAACTAAATAATAATAACAACAATAACAACAACTAAATAATAATAACAACAATAACAACTAAATAATAATAACAAATAATAATAATAATCGGGTTTTCTCTGAAGGAGTAACACAAACACTAAAACACCGCCTCTCACAAATAATAAATATATATGAGTAAATAAGCAACAAGAAAACTCGAACCGGTGACAAAATTTAGTGTGGGTCGAGAGACCATGCTCAACTGAGCAGCGCGGGCGACGCGGGGCAGGAGGCCCAGGTTTATCCACCAACCAGGCAAAAAATCATACCTATATACAACCCCAACATAATCTATCCTAACCTAAGACTAACCTGACATTAACGCCAAACTAACCTAACCTAACCCAACCTAACCTAACCCAACCTAAAAGCCAACCAAAACCAAACCTTTGAATTAGTTCATTCCTTGCCCCCCCCCCACCTAGTAGCACATTAGGGCATTTAAATCATCAGGGAAATAAGCAGGTAGGGGAGGGGAGTGTGCATAATTTACAAGTGATTCATGTTGCTCTTTCGTTTGCCTCTGGCGTCATGCTGTATAAATTCCAAGATGATCAAAGCACTCACAGGTAAAGTTCTCAGTGGAGGGGAGAGACAGGGCGTAGAGAGGGGAGGAGGGGAGGGGAGATAGGAGGGCGAGAGATGGAGGGAAGGGGAGATAGGAGGAAGGGGAGAGGGAGGGAGAGAGGAAGGAGATAGGGGGAGAGGGGAGGGAAGGAGAGAGGGAGGAGAAGGGGGAGATAGGGAGGGGAAGGGGAGAGAGGGAGGGGATGAACGTGTTGTTTTAACCAGGTATTTAACTTGAGACTCGACATGATACTAGAGCTCTTTCCTCCGCTCAAGACAAACACCATATGGCTTGCCCGGTCTGGTCTGGGCTGTGGTGATTTAGTCTAGGCTGGTCTGTGGTGATCTGATCTGGTCTGGACTTGTATGGACTGTATGGGACTAGTCTGAGCTGTAGTAAGACTGGTCTGGTCTGGTCTGGTCTGGACTTGTATGGACTGTATGGGACTAGTCTGAGCTGTAGTAAGACTGGTCTGGGCTAGTCTGCAGTGGGGTGGGCTGGTCTGGGCTGGCTTGGTAGGTGTCTGTAAAATCATGCGGGCGAGATATTTAAGACTTGTGTTATAATGTATGAGTATGCACGGTTGGGTAGCTTCCACTCTCGATAAAAATTGTAAGCAAGTCACAGCCAGGAGTCAACTACCTCGTGCTGACTAAGGAACTCACTGGGCTCAAACACACACACCAACACACACACTCTTTCTCTCTCTCTCTCTCTCTCTCTTCCTCCCTATTTCTCTCTCTCTCGCTTCCTCCCTATCTCTTCCTATGTCTCTTCTTTCCTATCTGTCTCTCTTCCCTCCATCTGTCTCGCTTCCTCCCTATATGTTTCTCTACCTCCCTATCTCTCTTTCTCGTCCTCCCTATGTCACCTCTTCCCTCCATCTGTCTCGCTTTCTCCCTATCTCTCTAGCTTTCTCCCTATCTCTCTCCCTTTCTAATTTTAATAAGTGGGAGTGGCCAAGGTGGATGAAATGACGAGCAGGACGAGAGATTCAGATTGGTTAGGATTGGTGAGTAGGTGCTGACTTGAATGATTGGAAGTTGAATGTGTGGTGGCCAAGTTGAATGTGTGGTGGCCAAGTTGAATGTGTGGTGGCCAAGTTGAATGTGTGGTGGCCAAGTTGAATGGGTGGTGGCCAAGTTGAATGTGTGGTGGCCAAGTTGAATGGGTGGTGGCCAAGTTGAATGGGTGGTGGCCAAGTTGAATGGGTGGTGGCCAAGTTGAATGTGTGATGGCTAAGTTGAATGGGTGGCGGCCAAGTTGACTGTGAGGTGGCCAAGTTGATTTGAAAATAAATCTGGGTTGACATGAATGTGAAATAGTTGTCTAGACTTGTGTATGATGGCTGACGTAGGCGTGTGACGTAGGCGTGTGACGTAGGCGTGTGGCGTAGGCGTGTGGCGTAGGAGTGTGGCGTGGGCGTGGGTACACTCAGCATGACAAGACTGGTGGGGGTTTCCCTGGGTGGATCCAACACATCCTACCTCACCACCACCTAGCAGTCCTTCAATCCTAACAGACCTACCAACCCTCGCCCCTCCCCGCACCAACCTAACCTTAGTTATACTTTAGGACTGCAGCGGATTAGGTTAGGTTAGGTTGTTAGGCTAGATTTGACTAGGACAGGAAGGGTTAGGTTAGGTTTCACTAGGTTAGGTTAGGTTTCACTAGGACAGGTTGGGTTAGGTTAGCTTTGACTAAGGCAGGTTGGTTAGGTTAGGTTAGGTTTGACTAGGTTGGGTTAGGTTTCACTTGGACAGTTTTGAGCCTACCAAGTCTAGGACCCATTGGGGGAGTAGCTACCCCACACGACACACTCACCCTCACCACTCAACCACGCCTGCAAGGGTCACCGCCACACCTCGAGCTTCTCTCTCCACACACCTAGTCTACACTTCTTAACCGAAACACACAAGTTCTTCTAAAATCGGCTGCCGAGTTTGGCGTTTTGTCTGCTAATCAAAATTCTCAAAATCCTTCTGTTGTAAAATAGGAAAACTGTGTGGAACAAATAAAAAGACATACGTTTAGCTGCCACAGGAGTCAGCATCTAAGGGTTAGGTTTGTCGAACAAATTCAAGACCATTATTACCTCAATGTGTCTTGAGTTGAATTTCTGATGGTTAGGGCGTCTACAGTGACCACCTTGATCAATAACTTACTTTCAGGGTTCAGTACTGTAGCAGGGCGATCGTTCCCCTAAGGTAGCTGCGGGCGACTGAGGATCTCTACAGTCTGCCACATCCTCTAGTAGCGATCATCTCCCATATGTGAGCTAAAGGCACATTAGACACGGCGCGGCCACCGAGTCTGCGACCAACAGCCGCTGCCTCACCGTGCCAACCACCGGCCAGAACGATCACTTAGGCATTCAATGGTCGCGCACCTCGTCATTAAGAACGATGCACCGCTCTTACTCTCCTGCCACTAACTGCCGCTCACATATAATTAACAACTCCCACACACAATAAGCATCTTGATTAAACGGCAGATTCTCATCCTCGTCAAGAAGCACCAGTTTGACGTCTGCCAGTCACGCGAACCACACCTTCAGTTCCCACACATAACTTACTTTACAGTCGCAACAAAAGCTCACATAATGCATCCTTTACTCTCATTACCCAAAACTACACCACACGTTCTCTTACGGTCTAATACAGTGATCATAAACACTGCCGCTTTAAGGTATTAGATGAAGATAATCATAGGCGGGCTCCCGGTACTTACCAGACAAGTACCTCCCACGCGTGACTATCGGTTCATCTTAATGAGTGTCCCGTGGATATAGGTTAAAGGGTGTAATTATCTGCCGGGATATCAGTTAATAATTAGTTAGGGGCACGGAGTGAAGGGCGCCGCGAGGGAGGTTCTTTTAAACCAGCAGTCGCCAGGTGGAGGCGCCCGGCCAGAGGTACAATTAACCAGCGAGGGGCATCACCTGTCATTACCTGCCACCCTCACCTACTCGGGGTGGAGAGCCTCTCATGACATTAATTGACACATCACCCGCTGCTCCACACACAGATAATTACTGGAAAATTTCCTTTGTTCCATACGTTAAGAGGCCCCCCACTGACGACACAAGGCACCGCTGAGGTTAAAATAAAGATTTGCTTACACAGGTACTACTCCACTAGTGCGTTATTATATGCTTAAACAAGTTCATTAATAACCATTACCTAAACCCCTGACGACACATCGCCATGTTACTGAGCTTATGATCCAATGAACTGTTTCTGGCGACGGGTCACATCCTTACCTCTATACTGCAAAATTAACTCAATAGGTATACACAGGTAAGACGTAGCCAACACCTGGACATATCCCTGACTGACTTCCTCTCCCTCCCTACTGTTAACACACAAGAGGTACGTGACCTGTAGCGTGAAGATCAATGTCCTATTTAGAAACCCTTCGCGACAACTCAGTAGGGTACGTCACGGTTCATGATGTTCTAGAGTGTTAGGCTGCGTCAAGAGTGGTCCCAAATGCTGTAAAAGGGTCCCAATATGCTGTGGAGTGGTCCCAGATGCTGTAAAATAGTCCCAATATGCTGTGGAGTGAGACTATGATGCTGTGGAGTGAGACCAAGTAGCGAGGGATTCGAGGTGTGAATGAGCCGAGTTCTTATTATTAATAAGAAAGAAAAAAGAAAGAAATAAAGAAAGATAAAAGGACAGGAGAGGAAGTGAGGAATTTAAACAAAAAAGGATCGGGTCAACAAAGGGATTCAAGAGGAATGTATAAAAAAGGAGATGAGAAAGAGCAGAAGAATGCAGAGGAAATAACAAAAGAGGCAGGGGGAGGAGAGAGAGAGAGAGAGAGAGAGAGAGAGAGAGAGAGAGAGAGAGAGAGAGAGAGAGAGAGAGAGAGAGAGAGAGAGAGAGAGAGAGAGAGAGGAGAGAGAGAGAGAGAGAGAGAGAGAGAGAGAGAGAGAGAGAGAGAAATAAAGTGAAGGGAATAAGGAGACTAGGGAAGGGATGATGATGACAGATAGATACAGGAAGAGGAATGGAGGAGGTGAGAGATAGGAAGGTGAGAGAGGATAGGAGAGACGGTAGTGGAAGGAGGAAGCCGGGTGAGGATTACTAGAAAACAAGAAGATGATGGGTGGGGAAGGGGGAGAAAGGGGGAGGAGGGGGGAGGGAAGAAAGGGGGGAGGAGAGAGGAAGGAGGAAGGGAGGGTATAGCGGAAAGTTGAAGATAAGGAAAGATAAGAGAAGGTGGCAGAGGGTGAGGAAAGGGGGAGGAGGGAGAGAGGAAGGATGAGAAAAGTGGGGAAGGGAGGGAGGGATGGAGGGAGGATAAGGAAAATGTGGAAAATGTGGGAGGGAAGGAAGGGGGTGGAGGGAAGATGAAAGAGAGGGTTTATGTCTGTACGTTTGGCCAGTGAAGGGTGAATAATGCCACAGCTAAGCAATACCACAGTGACAAGTGAATGCCAATGACCTCATAATTCACACCATGGCACAGCAAGTAGGAAAATTCACAGGGAAAACACTTTTGTGACCAATTACTATACGTGTGTCACCAATAATGCACATGACAGTCGGAGTATTTAACGAGTCTGAACTACATAATGACCTCGATCGTATGGAGAAAAATTACCTTCAGCCCCCCCCCCCTCAGTTTATTTCATCCATATGATTGAACGTTCTAACGCTAACATAATCTCGAGTAACCCCCCACAGGTAGCGTTAGGGTGTTTAATCTTCAGGTGAGATATGCTAGTAGAGGGGCTAATCTTCAGGTGAGATATGCTAGTAGAGGGGCTAATCTTCAGGTGAGATATGCTAGTAGAGGGGCTAATCTTCAGGTGAGATATGCTAGTAGAGGGGCTAATATTCAGGTGAGATATGATAGTAGAGGGGCTAATTTTCAGGTGATCCAAAATTTCTTTAAAAATACTAAGAGCAACAAGAATTCAGCCAGTAAATAGAAGGAACTAACTAGGAACTTGACATATGTGAATGGAGAGGGGAGACTGCCAGCACCACCGCCACACCACCTTACCACAATGTACCTTTATAAATAAACTAGATTTTGCCTATGAAAGTATGATGTGACGATCTCGCTCTGATCCTGGTCTCTCGATACTAGAAAGTCAGGTCCGTGTGAGGTACATTAACCCTCATCAGCAGTGTCCACACGTCAACTAACACTAACACACACACACACACACACACACACACACACACACACACACACGTCATGTTCCTGGAGTGACAGCCTGACAAAAAAAAAAAAAAAAAGTTAGACGACAAGACGGAGGGATGGACATGTTAATGATCACTTCCGAAGCTTTGGTGTCGACGAGGAACCTAAAACACTCCACAATTGATGAGGACGTTTTAAAATCTATCATAATCCTCTAACAACGTTCAACTATACCCTCAGTTACCTCAAAATCATTCTGTCCAAAAGAAAGAATGCGCAAGACTAGTGAGAACAATGCCACTGTAGACCCGGCCTCACTCACTCTTCCTCACCGACATCAATTAAGGACTTGTATATAAAAGAATTATAATGGCGAAAAAGGTTGTGTGTGGCAGCAAAAACTGGCCGCGTGACGGACAGAAGCAACAGGTGGGGGGCGTCGCCGGCCAGCGATCGTGAGGGAAATTAAAAAAGAAAATTGGCTGGCATCAGTCAAGGGTGAAAACAGCACAAGAAGCTCAGTCGCATCTTTCCCCCGGCGGCTCCTCCTACACCCGCCACACAGGCTTCCCTCCACCATTACAACCCTAACATACACTGTAACATACTCCTACACTACCTCGACTACCCCAGCACATAAACTATCTTTACTCCACCAATACTACATGAACTACCTCTGCTACACCCACACTACCTGCGCCTCTACTACTGTTACACACATTCCCTATAGTATAATCGTTCTCTTGGGCCATCCTCATCACAACCACGGTTCTTACCATATCCCCGTACAGGTAAAGGCTCCAGTATCACGTGGACGTCACAGCACCAACGGTTGAGGTGAAGCCTCTAGGTCCAGCAACACACTGCGTTTTTGTATCTACTTTTACGTGTACATCTATACCATCACTAATAATAAATAACTACAAACAGTGACATAATACACGCCTTGAACTATCATCTTGTCTTACAACTTCTGGAACCAAACGTCAATAATACTATACTAATCAACTGTAACTCTATTCATCACCTCTTAACTTAGTCACCTAGCCATCCTTACAACCTCAGACACCATAACCTCCTCCTCTGGCTATACTTCACACCAAAAATTCTCTCTCTCCCTTTTGACCTAAAACCTTAAGTGATATCAACACAGACAACGTAAATATATGTCATCCACAGAGTTGATCCCCTTACAGTACTATCTACAGCACGCGAGCCCCTGCAGCAGGTTAAGTGGTTGGACACGCTATATCAGTTCATCTGCTGGAGGGCCGCTCGTGTCCTGTGTATCTCCCTCTCCCATCTTAACTGAAAGCGTTTATCTACTTATTCCACCACCTCAAGAACCTAAATATCGACCCCCCACCCACAGTCACTGTATACTGCGGGAAGACTGCCCACCATACCAACCATTCCTATTAATTAACACACTGTATATGCAACAACCACGTGTTGAGCTTTATACAACAACCAGGTCTAAAAAAAAAATACAGTACGGTGAACAGCATACATAATATGTTCATACTTGTGAACGATATAGCAACGATTACTTACAAAACAACAACTTAATCTACACTTTCTTACACGTTAACTTCACACACGAATTTTACACGACACAGTGGAACCTCGAAAAATCACACCAACTACTGCCACTTTTCTAAATGATTTCCTAAAGTGAATGACCAATGACGTGGGATGTAAAAAGAAGAGGTTTAATTTACCCTTGACGAGGCCACAATCAGCTGAGAACATCCGGGCAAAACTCACCCGGGGAAAGAGAGAAACACAAGTTGTAGTAATGACGGTAGTGGTGACAGTCAGGTTAAATAACAGTCTATTCTATAGTGAGGAAAAAGTGGTAAAATGGTGAAGAAAAGTGGTAAAATGGTGTGGAAAAATAGTGATTAAATGGTGAGATAATGAGTGGAAAAATTATGATAAAGAGTGGTAAAACAGTGTGAGAACAGTGATAAAATATTGAAAGAGAAAATGATAATGGGTGTGGAATTTACAAAATGGCCATGAAAAGATAAGGAGAGAGAGAGAGAGAGAGAGAGAGAGAGAGAGAGAGAGAGAGAGAGAGAGAGAGAGAGAGAGAGAGAGAGAGAGAGAGAGAGAGAGAGAGAGGTGGGGGCGACAAACCAGACCTTCGAGGTGATACAAATAAGTCCTCAAGGGTGATAAATACACGAGTCCGTCCTGGGTGGCACAACAGTCTTCTCGAGTGACACACACACACACACACACACACACACACACACACACACACACACACACACACACGAGCTGGATGAGAGATATGTATGTCCTTGTTTGTTACGATGATTCCTATCTTTCGTGGGTGGGTGAAGGTGAGGAACATTTAGGGTGGGCGAGAGACGCGACTCCCAGAATAAAACATGGATTATTTTTTATTATTAATTTTTGGGTGGGGTTGTGGGTGATAATACTGGGCATATATGAGGGAAACACAACACTGAAACTTTACCATAAGTCTATAACCATAATACACAAAGCCACAACAACAATAACCTCTGATCGATATGCTACAGCTACAAGGAGAGACTATTCATTGCTACAACACAAGAGTTTAAAAGAAAAATCCTGTAGGAGCTGCACCACCAAGTACAAACAAGCGGTGCAAGAAATTAAGAGACGATCGAGAGACAAGTGTGTCAACCTGACGAGTTGTGGGGGAGGGGAGAGGGGGGGGGGGTCCCCGCTAGCTAGACAGTCCAAGAGAGTTCGACGCTCCTCCAACAAACATGTATTTGCCACCTCAACACACACACACACACAACATGCTGACAATGCGACACAATATTAATGCCTTATGGAAGAAACCCTCCACTTAACACATCTTTTGTCTCATTACCTACACGCTCACAACACTAAATTACGACTTAGGATTCAGCGACAGGTTCAACCATAGCCTTCACCACTAACAACCCTGCGACAGTTTAACATCTAACTCGAAATTTCACAGATTCATTCCCGTGACAAAATGTGGTCCTGTTCATTAATGCAACACAGTTCTGGCAACAGTCCACCGGCGACCGTAAGAACGATGCAGTGAGCTCAAGTCTTGGTCACACACGTTGCTGCTACACCGCTACTTTTCTTATACCTAAATGCTACAAAGTGTATAAAATTTAACACAAATAGATGTAAAGAAAATAACCACACTCGTTTGATATCAATAAAAGCAGCAGGTCGACACTTCCGTTTCCTCCCCTGCCAAACCACGAGTCCAAAACTTTTGTCCTTAACCCTCCACAACAAACACCTAGCGTCCTAAACAAACCTTCATAAAAACTAAAGACAAAGTACAAAAACAAACAATCAATTCCTGACATTAGGTGAAATTGTTTAAAGATTATCAATATATAAAACATGGAGCTCCTCAGACCTAACTTACCCCCCCCCCCCGAATACAGAGCTACATGGCTTCCTGTATCTTACTTGATAACAGTCACTTAAAGCACTGTACGGGTAGTTACAAGTCACCAGGTGTTACTGTGATAATATATACAGGTAATGTTATTTATCACCTGGTGGTAACAGATTAATGAAGTGTTATAATCTATGGTAATGATCACCTGCTGATAACAAATGTATGAACATAATGGGATACAAATACATGTGACGCTACGAACACCTGATCATCACAGGGCAACACACTGGCAACAGATATAAAACACTCACGCAACACAACACATGCAAATGACTACAACATACTAATATGTCCTCCTCATACGTCGACAGTTTAAACAGAGTCGTGGTTCTTTTCGCTAGTGCCACATGCTTCCAGGTGTGAGAAGAGAAGAACAGTGTCACATGCTTCCAGGTGTGAGAAGAGAAGAACAGTGTCACATGCTTCCAGGTGTGAGAAGAGAAGAACAGTGCCACATGCTTCCAGGTGTGAGAAGAGAAGAACAGTGTCACATGCTTCCACGTGTGAGAAAAGAAGAACAGTGTCACATGCTTCCAGGTGTGAGAAGAGAAGAACAGTGCCACATGCTTCCAGGCAGGGCAGTTCTGGTCCCTCCCAGCTGCTAGCCGTCAGTATGAATGGAGGTGTAGTTATCAAGCCACACCAGAACAACCGTTTTCTCGCAATAATCATAACAACCTACACCCTGGGCATCCTTGACTGACAGACAGACAGAAACACAAACCTGCTCACATCTGAAGTATCAATTAAATAAGGTGTCCTCACTTATGTTAAACACCTGCTTAGCAATTTTATATACAATTAAAATCCCATCTTTTTTTTTTCGAAGTCAACAGTACAGATATTCTCAAGTACTAACTGTACAGAGTTCAAGGACCAGAAACGTATCGGCACAAGCTAGGCAATAAACACGAAAAAAAAAAACACTTGTAAGTTTAATGATATACTTTACTTGAACCATTGCACCACAACCCTCATCCTCACATCTACACCAAATAAATTTCCTGCCAAATGATCAAGCACACGGTGACTGACAGACACACACACACACACACACGAAAGCACAAGTAGCTGCATATCGTCTCTTGCACAGCAACGAGCGACGTGGCAGCGGACGTGGCTGATAGAACAAGTGAAACACAGTCTTCCGTTCAGGTTCAGTAGTGGAGAACAAGAGGTAGGCGTCACGCGATCCTTGATTGGATAATAATAAGCTTGATGTCAGCCCCCCACCCCCCTCCCACCACCACCAGCCCTCGAGCAGTCATCGTCTGACCTTCAAACAAACGTCTCCATTTGATTTTTATATGGAAATGATTGCATGACACCAACGACGTTTCAATATTACACTTTTCGTTATTACTACTACTACTAATATTGATAAAAAAAATAATAATAATAAATGAAGCATGAGTGAATGACCCGGGAAAATGGAGGTATGGATGCAGGAGTGGGAGTAATGATCACCACCAGACGGACGCTGGGTTAAGAACATAAGAATGGAGGAAACTGCAGCGGGCAGACTGGTCCATACTGGGAAGTCCCATTTACACCCAACCCCTATTGCTCATATAAGCATCCAACCTATGTTTGAAGCTATCCAGCGTATTTGAGTTAATGATGATATTTGGTAACTTGTTCCACTAGTCCACTACTATATTTCCAAACCAATGTTTACCTATTTCGCGCCTAAATCTAAATTTGTCTAATTTAAAACCAATGTTACGAGTTCGCTCCTTGTTGGGTAGTTTGAGTACCTGGGTGATGTCCCTTGTTCAGCCCTGACTTTCATCTATCAGGTCGCCCCTCACTCTACGTCTCTCGAGGGAGTGGAAATTAAGATGCTTTAACCTGTCTCTGTACTCAAGGTTCCTAATGCCTGGGATTAGTCGCCATTCTCCTCTGTTTCGAGCAAATACCACCACCATCCCGTCAACACCACCTCCCCGTCACCACCAGCCCACCCCACCATCCCCGTCACCACCACCTCCCCGTCACCACCACCATCCCCGTCACCACCACCATCGCCGCCACCACCGCCACCATCACCCCGTCACCATCACCTCCCGTCACCACAATCACCCTCACCACCCCGTCATCACCTACCACCACCCTGTCACCACCATCTCCCCATCACCACTACCACCGCCACCATCCCCTTCACCACCACCCCAACTACCCACGTCACCCTACCCCCATCACTACCACCACCCCGTCACCACCACATCTCATAGGCATAGTCGTGAAGGTCTGCCCCATTTGTCATGGAAAAACCTTCGTTTCCAAAAGAATATCGGCAGCGGGTTCCAGGAGGTAGCAGATCACTACCACCTCAAACTAAACAATGGGAAGATAGAAGATGTGGTAGTGAAGAGACTCCGCACCGGTCAACCACTAAAAGCTGAAGCCCGAGTCCTACAGGAGCTGGCCGGGGGTGCTCCACTGTACGGGGTCACAAATAAGCCTCCTGCCCTGGTGATGGAATTTTGCCCCGGGTTAACCATAACCAAGGCGGTAACAGAACTCAATATAGAGGACCTGAAACACGTCCACTACGCCGCCTTCATAGCTATACGGGACTTCCACGCCGCTGGATTTTATAACAGAAGTCTCCACGGCGATAATGTATTAATAAACACGACACTCCCTTTCAAATGCCACATAATCGACGTTGCAGACGCCAAGAAAAGCAGTATTAAGATCTAAGACTTCCTTGACCGCTTAAGGGAGATGATAGAACTACGTTGATTGAACAAAAGCTGTATATAACCCTCATAAGCCAACAAAACCCACTACAATATTAAGTGTTTATCTAAACCCTACACTGTTGTTTATCACCACTAAACGAATTTCAACTCTGACCCAAAACACCCACTCACCGTCGGGTACCGCTGCAACTTACTTATATTTCAAATTCCTAGATTATATTTTTTCCAATTTTTCTGTTTACAAGGATACTCCATTTATGAATTATCCTATTTTATTTTTTGTATCTAATAAAACGTAACAACAAAGGAGAAAAACAAAAGAACAAAGACAAACACAATATTCTCCTCTTCCTTTATCAACTCTTTTTAAAGGAGAGAGAAAGAGAAGAAGACGAAAGAGGGGAGAGCAAGGTTTTCTCGTTCTCTCCTCAATAGAGAGAGAGAGAGAGAGAGAGAGAGAGAGAGAGAGATATCACAGAATGCATCTCACTCCCTTCTACATCTTTTATCTCTTCCTTATTTTCTTATGATGTTCGACACCATCTATCACATAATTCAACATACAAGTGAATTTTATGCCTCTAGAAATTTTTTTTTTTACTCTTGAGGACAATTACTATGTGACGTAAAAGCAACTGACGCTCCCACAAAGACGAACTGTAAACTTAAGTTATTTTCCAGGCATTGCCGTCCCCCCATTTAGTATTTAACACAGTTCATAAAGTTCCTTCATGATTTTTTTTTTAATTTAAGGAACGTTTACAGGAATGTCTTTTACACAATTATGAATCACGTTTATTGTATAGTCTTCATGATACCAGGTCTTGCAGGTCTTGCAGGTCTTGCAGGTCTTGCATTTTTCAACAGTCATACACAGAAAAAAAATCAACACTGCTCTTTACTGAACTCATATACTTTTCCAGGTTCAATTGTTTCAACAAGTCGTAATGCATGTGACCTAAGGAAACAAGATGAACACCGTTACCTTCATTATGAACCTAACCTAACTTAACCTTGGCTCCTTGACCTTATTTCACGTTAGCAAGGATTGGAACTATTCTGGCATTGTTCTCGTGTTGAAGCAATCCTGGCAATGATCGTGCAATGACGCTAACTTAACCTCCCCCTCCTAGGGTTTACACGTGGACTCCATCACAGTGTAGAGGCCTCGGATGGACTCCACTGTGTAAACCCACTCTTATGAGGCCATTGAAGTCAGGCACAGTGAGGTTACTGGACCCAAGAGAACTCGATTACGTCAGTCCACTAGGAGTCACGCGGACACCAGTAGACCCCCGTAAAGGATCTCCCTCTCTGGGGTCTTATAACTAACACATACTATTGATTGAATGCCTCTCCGTCTTAAATTGGACCAGACACCACAACTGTCCCCTTGTTGGATCACGTGACCATGGAGGTTCTCATGTGAGTGGAGAAAAGGGTCGTACATCTCAGGTCACCGGAGCCCATTTAGTAAACAACTCAAGGTCTCTCCACTCACACAGGGTCGAGTTTATCTTGGCGTCATAGTCTACCCTCCCCTGCGGGCTGTTGGCACGTGGATCACTTGTGTTTATCGTGGTCTGAGTCATACTTTGGTTACAGTAACAGGGTGTTGTAGTAGACGACACAAGAGGCTCGTGTAGAGATACACTATGTGGCGACTAACATGATAGCCCCCTCCCCCCCCTACACACACACCAGAACGAAAGTATGACCAAGTCGAGTAGTGCCACGTACACAGGAGTTTATCATTTGTTACCCACACTGACACAGATAGCAACACACATGACAAATTCAACAAAACAACGAGACGGGGCGCACACACACACACACACACACACACACACACACACACACACACACACACACACACACACACACACACACACACACACACCATGTATGCACAAACATACCTGGAAATACTTTCTTTCAAATATCAACTAAATCAAAGATAGTTGATAAAGTTAACACGAAGGAAATGTATCAAAATCACTTACATCTGCGACACAGTACTGTATTACCTTAAACAATTCATCTCTAATGTTTGAGGACACAATACTTAATGAAACAGTGACGAGGTCAACTTAGCGACATACTGTACCTGGAAGGGGAAGGTGATGGCGGAGAAGGGGGCAGGGAACATGTCTCTGGGTTCTGCGGGTGAGTGAGGAGTGATGCCAGGGGTGTATATTGAAGTGGAGAAGATGTTGGGGGTGGGGGGGAGGGTGTAGGAGCCAGGGGGTAGTGTGTATGGCGCGGTGGAGACCTCACACTTGTTACCCCCACTGTTGGTGGCGGCGGGCAGGAGTGGGGGAGGAGGGGCGGTCCCGCTCACCTGCTGTTGCTGTTCCGACCCACCACTAGCCTCACGCCCACCACCACCCTCCCGCCCGCCCATCAACACAAATCTGTTGCAGTCGCCCCCATCACAGCCGTTGAGCAAGCCCACGTCACCTTTCCTGCTGGTGGTTCTCGCGGTGGTGGCGCCGGCGCCGCCCCCTGCAGGCATTGCGGCTCCGGGTTCTGCCAGAAGGGATGCGAAGGAGTGGTCGTTCAGCCCAGGCTCCAGCATCCTGCACAAGCCAGTAGCCACACTCGCTGCCTCAACTATACCGCCTCTCTCTCCTGTACTCACAATACGCCACTATCACCTTACACCCACCATACCATACAACCATACAAGTCTTCACAACATCAAGATTTCCTTCATGTTAAACTCGTGTAGGAAGGTTCATCAAGATGACCTAATTATATCCTTCATTATTAGACACTAAAAACTCAGTTCACTTCATACCGAGGCTTAATATTTTACACCAGTATAATATATCAACAAGTCATCGCACACTTAACGCCACACAATTTATGTTTGTCACTTAATAACACTTCGCAACACTTCTGCACTCCACTGGCTGACAAATGCCCATAAATTACGTTTATGTTAAATGTTTTCTGTATAGTTAAACTTGAAGCACCAACTGGTTATTAAAATACTCGTTTACAGCCTGTGACCAAGGCTGTGGGCAGCGTGTGACACCGAGTCGCAGTGCATGTTAATGTGGAGAACGAGTATATGACGCGTGGAGGGCAGGCGCGAGGTGAGAGCACACACACACACATACATACACACACACACACACGCTGTTCCCAGATTCCCTCGCAGGATAATGGGGAGAGCAGGAGCGGAGGCAGGAGAGAGCGTGGCTGCGGACACCTCCCTCAGTGAGCGGCGGGAGGCTCCACGCTGCGGCAGGTGAGCTACCACCCACAACTTACAACACTAACTGGCATCTGTTACTGGTGGTGGTGGAGCCGTGGCCGCTGGTGGGGAGGTGGGGGGCAGACTGACAGTGTGGCGCAGGGTCGGGGCCTTATGGTACAGCAGCTGTCGCCTGCGTGTGCGCCCATCTGACGGCACACTGCTACTGACCTCCACGCTGCGGGGACATCCTCCTCGTCCCGCGCCCGCCCGCCCTCACACCCACCACCCACGCCTGAACACTTCTCATAATACTCACATTACCAGTTTTTTATTTCTGGTGAGTCTAATGGCGTTTCAAACATAATTATACTTCTAGTCACGTATGGTGACACGTGTAATACTTTCCTGGTGTATTAAGTTAAAGCGCTTAAGGACAAAACAAATATTGTTCCGAAATAATTTTGTTAAAATCTTGCAAGATATTGATTTAGTTGCAAACAAATTGTGATTAAAAATACTGACGTTAATACACTCTTTTCATCAACAGTGAACCTGATCTAGACCCCTGGGTAAACAGTTAACAATACACACACAATAACACTAAATATATTTTCATTAGTCACAATAAGACAAATTACAACACTGTACCACACCACATTGATAACACCAAAATGATTCAATAAACTCAAGTATGAACGGTGAATAATCGTCATAAGAAAAGTTGAAAACAGATTATTTTCAAAGTTACCATTGAATATAATCACACTTCTGCCACCCAGGCTATAGGGATTGTAGTACATCTTAGCAGCCAAGCCTTAAATTCTATAGTGTCCCATCAACATCTTGGGGAGACAGATAGTAAACCTAAAGGAACGATTCTAGCACACACACACACACACACACACACACACACACGTCATGTCAAAGTTCTCCGTGTTTTTTGTCTTGTCTTTACACAGAAACATTAACAGTATGGAATGTCCTGAACCGCTTACAACCCAACTAGTGAACACAACACGAATAATAACAATGGCTTCGAGGCGGTGCTCAGTGTTTGGAACGGTTCCGCCTCGGTATTAAGACGGAAAAAAAAGTTAATTTCGAGGCCTGATGTGCTCTCTCCTTCTCTCTCTCTCTCTCCTTCCCCCCCTCCCCCCCTCTCTCTCCTTCCTTCCCACTCCTTCCTCTCCCCTCCTACTTCCTCCCCCCTCTCTCTCCCTACCTCCTCCTTCCCTCTCTCCCCTCTCCTTCCCTCCCCACCCTTCCTTCCAACACTATATTACTGAATGTGACACTGTCAAAGACTTCAGGCCACCTCTCTTATTGTATCATGAACTTTGTAACTACTACATCGAATCGGGTGTGCTTGAGGACATTCTTGCTGTTTATCCCAAATTTGCTAGATCACACTGATTAGTCTTCAATTAGAATATGACGTCCAATGTATATGAACCACTGTCTTGCATGGCAGCGAACAGTGACAGCACCCGCACGACTCTGACCTATATATACTGCTAATGAATATGATGTATTTCTTTGCGTACGAACCTCTGTCCTGCATGGCAGTGAACAGTGACATTACCAACATGAATCTGACCTCTATATATATATATATATATATATATATATATATATATATATATATATATATATATATATATATATATATATATATATATATATATATATATATATATATATATATATTGATAAAATACACGGGAAAATGGAAATAACGTTGTTTCCATTTTCCCGTGTGATTTATCAAGATTTATCTTATCCACGTTTTCATTGTGCATTTACATGAAATATATATATATATATATATATATATATATATATATATATATATATATATATATATATATATATATATATATATATATATATATATATCTGTTGATGAATATGTTGTATTTCTTTGTGCATGAACCTCTGTCCTGCTTGGCAGTGAGAAGTGATCCCACCCTCAGTGTCAAGACCTGACTGAATTACTCAGAATAGGCAAACTGTACTACAAGCTTTGCCAATAAATATGTTTAACTAAAACTAACCTTCCTTCCCTCGCCACCCTTCCTTCCCTCTCCACCCCTCCTTCCTCGCCATCGTCCCTCCCCTCGACTCCCTCCTTTATTCTCTCTCCTTACTTCCCTCCTTCCCACTGCTTCATCGTAAAAAAAAAATATCAATGACATAAGAGCGGCGGTTCTTAACGTGTTACTAGTAAGGTAGAGAGACAAACAGTGGGAACTAGTGCGGCGTGTGAAGTGTGTACTGTAGTGAATGGCAATGACCCACACCAGGCAGGGGGATTCTTGTGACAGTCAGGATGAGGAGAGTGGGTGAAAGGTCGGATGTCTGGGATGGTTGGAATAAACAATGGATGGTTGGATGATGTGGGATGGTTGGAATAAACAATGGATGGTTGGATGATGATGTGGGATGGTTGGAATAAACAACGGATGGTTGGATGATGATGTGGGATGGTTGGAATAAACAATGGATGGTTGGATGATGATGTGGGATGGTCGGATTAAACAATGGATGGTTGGATGATGTGGGATGGTTGGAATAAACAATGGATGGTTGGATGATGTGGGATGGTTGGAATAAACAATGGATGGTTGGATAATGTGGGATGGTTGGAATAAACAATGGATGGTTGGATGATGATGTGCGATGGTTGGTTTAAACAATGGATGGTTGGATGATGTGGGATGGTTGGAATAAACAATGGATGGTTGGATGATGATGTGGGATGGTTGGAATAAACAATGGATGGTTGGATGATGATGTGGGATGGTTGGAATAAACAATGGATGGTTGGATGATGATGTGGGACGACTGGATTAAACAATGGATGGTTGGATGATGATTTGGGATGGTCGGATGCATGAAATGGTCGGATTAAGCAATGGATGGTTGGATGAAGTCGTAGGATAGTGGGATGATGTTGTGGGGATGGTTGGATAAGTTATGGAATGGTAGGATGAAGTTGTGAAATGATCAGCTGAACTTGCAGGATGGTCAAAAGAACATGAATCGTAAGGTATACGGACAACGGAGGGTCGGTATAAACTATAGAAGGAAGGTTCACAAGAGCCACAGAGGATGGCCCATCGAGAAAAAACAAAACATGACCTATACGGAAAGTTAACGAGGCATACATACTACACACCTATTAAACAACTGGCACACCTAACAACACCATTTACAAGGAAAAGGTGAACGTGATGACCTTAAAATCTGGGTCAATACCGGTACCTTATCTGTTCTTGGTTTCTGTCTAAAGATAAACGGGGCGACTTAAGAAAATGGGTCAAAATCATTCTTCACTATAAAGTTTCTGACCCATTTTGATATAAGGTACAATAATGAAATAAATAAATAAATAAATAAATAAAATAAAAATAAATAAATATATATATATATTATATATCTAAATACAAAAGTAAGCTTAAGCACTACACACACACACACACACACACACACACACACACACACACACACACACACACACACGGGAAAGGGGAGAAGGACAGACAGCGCTTACTACAGGGTCAGAACACACGGTGCCCTTATTAGTAACACTGAAGCGGAGTAATATCTCAGGTTTACGTGAGGAATAATGGGAACAGGAAATAAAAAAAATGGGGGGGGAGCATCTCAACATTACAACATCAAGGAGAGCAACAGTGCAACATGTCTACACCGCCGCAGCATCAGTAAACACAACACCACCTGCAACAACACAACACATCAACCACAACAACACAACAGCCTCAGCCACAACACAACACAACAGCCTCAGCCACAACACAACAGCATCAACCACAACACAACAGCCTCAGCCACAACACAACAGCCTCAGCCACAACACAACATAATCAGGAGAAACAAAAGTCCAGGAACATAAAAGAAAGCAAACACTGAAAGCCCGACACCCATGAACAGCAAAGGGAAGCAACACAGCATAAGTAGCAGCAACACAACACAAGTAGCAGCAACACAACACAAGTAGCAGCAACACAAGAGACAGTCGGGCAGCATGAAGACGAGTACCGGTAGCCCATCTACATACTGCTGAAGCTACTGAACAACATCCAGATCACTCAACCCAGCAGGGAGGCAAGCAGCAGGAGTCATGAAGCATCCGTGCAGGGGGTGGAGGAGAAGCCATCAAGCACAGGAGGTGGAGGAGGAGCCATCAAGCACAGGAGGTGGAGGAGGAGCCATCATGCACAGGAGGTGGAGGAGGAGCCACCAAGCACAGGAGGTGAAGGAGGAGCCATCAAGCACAGGAGGTGAAGGAGGAGCCATCAAGCACAGGAGGTAGAGGAGGAGCCATCATGCACCGGAGGTGGAGGAGGAGCCATCATGCACAGGAGGTGGAGGAGGAGCCACTTCAAGCACAGGAGGTGGGAGGGAGGTTTGGATGCATGAGGTGAGTGTGGAGGAGGAGCCACTGGGCACAGGAGGTGGAGGAGGAGCCATCAAGGAGGTGAAGGAGGAGCCATCAAGCACAGGAGGCAGAGGAGGAGCCATCAAGTGCACAGGAGGGGTGCAGGAGGAGCCATCATGTGCAGAGGAGGAGGAGTGAGGGAGGTTTCACTGGGCACAGGAGGCAAGGAGGAGCCATCAAGCACAGGGAGGGAGGAGGAGCATGAGGAGGTGGAGGAGGAGCCACCAAGCACAGGAGGTGGAGGAGGAGCCATCATGCACAGGAGGTGGAGGAGGAGCCATCAAGCACAGGAGGTGGAGGAGGAGCCATCAAGCACAGGAGGTGGAGCATGAACAGCAAGCACAGGAGGGGGGGTGGAGGAGGTAGCCTACAGCAAGCACAGGAGGTGGAGGAGCTAACAACCGCAGGGGGTGGAGGAACAGCAGGTACAGGAGGTGAAAGAGGAGGAGCCAGACAACACGGGAGGTGGAGGTGAAGGCCCAGATCCAGCACAGCAGGCAGTGGCGTGTGGAGGCCCCAGGGAGCCGTTCCGGGGGCGCTCAGACAAGCCGAGCACGCCCGAACCCCCGCGGGGGACACCCTCATTCCCGGGGTCTCGGCCATCACCCACTGTCTCTCTCAACGCCAATAGACATTACTTTTACCACCGCCACACACAACACGCTAACATAATTATACCGGCCTACCACCTCCTCCACAACCCATACTAACAACATACACCCCTCGTTATTTTGTTATAGAATATTATTTATACATAAAGTGTCGACTATTATACACTTCTTCAAATAGTCTTTAGTTATAAACGTTACAATAAACGGATTCTGCCTTACATACCGTATACTGTACAGTTACCAAGGTTACTGCCGGCATATACGTCATCGGGTTCGCTGTACCATTTATTATGAAAGCCGTCACGTCATTCACCTGCGGGTTATACCTTAATTACTGAGCAGCGGCCAGTTGACAGTCTCCCGCGTCCTCACACTCATACAGAGGGACTTGAGGGTCGCTGTAGTAGACACACCGTCGTGGTCGATGGTACAGTAGAGAGACTCGTCATATATAACAAACATACTCCCATAATAAATCTAGTACTGTGAGTTAAATAAACAAATAAATAAATGAGTAAATAAATAAATAATAAAAATAACAGATATACAAGTCTTTTAAACATATATGAGGAAAGTAATCTGGCTGCAACAAAATATTAAATAAAATAAAACTCGAACTGTGTTTGTAAAACAAATATGCCTCCAATGAAAAGCTTAACTGAAACAACATGTTTGTCAATAAAGCGAGGCAAATGGCCATGACAATTTTTTTATTAAACGTTCAACAGAATTTGCGCAATCGTGCTAAAACTAATCATGTCATGGAGCGTCGCCCTCTACAACACTACAACAAAAAGGACAAAAAATCTACCCAACTCACCTCCGTCTGTATAAATCAGTCAACACCGTTTCACTGATCAACACACAAGTCATCTTCCCTCGTCGAGCTCGGCAAACTAAGGACTGACGGCCGGACACAAACACACACGGACGGATGTCTATAATTACTGCCACACCCTCCACACCTGTCTATAACTACTACCACACCCTCCATACCTGTCCACAACTACTACTACACCCTCCACACCTGTCTATAACTACTACCACACCCTCCACACCTGTCTATAACTACTGCCACTCCCCACACCGTCTATAACTACCACCACACCTGGCCACACTCCATCCACACTGGGTCTGTACTACTGCCACACCCTACCACTGCCACACTGTCTATAAACTACTACCACACCCCTCCATACCTGTCCACTACCACACCCTGCCCCACACCTGTCTATAACTACTGCCACCCTCCACACCTGTCTATAACCACTCCACACCACTCCACACCTGTCTACAACTCCCACACACCTGTCTCTACACCTCCTCCCACCTGTCTATAACTACTTCCACACCTGTCTATAACTACTGCCACCCCTCCACACCTGTCTATAACTACGTCTATACTACCACTACCACACCTGTCTATAACTACCCCACCCCATAACCCACCTGTCTCTCTTCCCCTCCCTCCACACCTGTCTATAACTACTGCCACCCTCCACACCTGTCTATAACTCCACTGCCACTCCCTCCACACACCTGTCTATAACTACTGCCACTCCACCTCCCACACCTGTCTATAACTACCCACTGCCACTCCACCCTCCACCCCGTCTATAACTATCCCTCCCACCTGTCTACTGCTACTGCCACCCCTCCACACCTGTCTATAACTACTGCCACCCTCCACACCCGTCTATAACCACTCTCCACACCTGTCTATAACTACGCCACCCCTCCACTCCACTCCCACATCTCTATAACTACACCCCCCTCCACACCTGTCTCACCTCACACCCGCTCCTACCCCCCTCCCACCCTGTCTATAACTACTAACTACCTGCCACTCCCTCCACCTCCCCCTCTTCCCACCTACCCACCCTCCACACCTGTCTACCGCTCCCTCCATGTCTATAACTACTGCCACTCCCTCCTGCCTGTCTATAACTGCCACCCCTCCACACCTGTCCCCTCCCACACCTGTCTAATTACTGCCACTCCTCCACACCTGTTCCAAAAACCCACAAAACAGTTCCAAAACCTCAAGAGATTACCTCAAAAAAATTATCACAATGAGTCTCCTATACAATTATGGCCACGCTTTTAGTCAATCAGCATTTTAGACACGAGGGGGGGAGGAGGAGGAGGAGGAGGAGGAGGAGGAGGAGAGGAGGAGGAGGAGGAGGAGGAGGGAGGAGGGAGGAGGAGGAGGAGGAGAGGAGGGAGGAGGAGGGAGGAGGAGGAGGAGGAGGAGGAGGGAGGGGAGGAGGGAGAGGAGGAGGAGGAGGAGAGGAGGAGGGATGAGGGAGGAGGGAGGGGAGAGAGGACGAGGAGGAGGGAGGGGGAGGAGGAGGGAGGAGGAGGAGGAGGAGGAGGGAGGAGGAGGAGGGAGGAGGGGAGGAGGAGGAGGAGAGAGGGAGGGAGGGAGGAGGGAGGGGAGAGGAGGAGGAGGAGGAGGGGAGGGGAGAGTGAAGGAGGGAGGGAGAGGAGGAGGAAGAGGAGGAGAGGGAGGAGGAGAGGGGAGGAGGAGGAGGGGAGGGAGGAGGAGGGAGGAGGGAGGAGGGAGAGGAAGGAGGAGGAGGAGGGAGAGGAGGAGGAGGTGAGAGGGAGGAGGAAGGAGGGAGGGGAGAGGAGGAGGAGGGAGAGGAGGAGGAGGAGGAGAGAGGAGGAGAGGAGGAGGAGGGAGGAGGAGGGGAGGAGGAGGAGGGAGAGGAGGAGGAGGAGGGAGAGGGAGGACTGAGACAAACACACACACACACACATTTAGAAGACCCAGAATTTTCATATATATTTTTTCATTCATTCTTTATGATAAAACCTGATTTATATTCTTCTTAATGGTACGACTAACGGTACATGACATATAATTTCACGCATCTCTGGTCGCCGGTTTCAGTGGATAGGTGAACACTCACAAACGGTTGGCTGTTAGTGCTAAGGTGACTCCACACCTACGTACATTTTGTCACCAATATGTGATCGACAAGACGAAATGAGGCACAGGGGTTCCGACTTTGGTAGGGTGCGGCCGCGTGCACTAGATCGGTGTTTCCTCTTGTTGATCACATGTTGGCGACAAAATGTACGCTCGTGTGGACTCACCTTGAGCGGAACATTTCAATAACTCGTGGTGATAATATAAAATGACCTGACTGTCTATATGTCTAAGAGAATGACTACCTACAGTTGATTGCCACTGTCTTCCTCCCAACACGTACATATATAAAATACAAACCTTACAGAGCTATATTAGGACTGTAACCAGGTATGGGTATGGCAAGGTGCAAGTTGACGAACACCTGTTGAGTATTTTTCTAAACCCCAAAAGAAAAAAAAATTAAACAAATAAACAAAAATAAAAAGCTATTTACCTCCAAGAACCAACTTTGACTTTTTCCTTATCAACTTCTAATTAGCTCTAGTTTAAATATTTTTTAATGGAAATATGTTGAGAGATTATGGTAATGACTCGGCTGATCAATGTATGGTGTTGATCCTCACTATATCAAGGTTTACAGGTAGTGGCTAGTCACTGTAACACTAACACTCCCTAATGGCCAGTATCCAGTGGCCTCTCTATCACAGGGCATCTCTCACAGTCACTACTCAGGATCTTTACTCACTCACTCACGTTCCATGTTTAATTCTCCCGTGAGTGATCCTTCTTTGTGCTGGTGTCTGGGACCACTGCTTAGTCCTGCCCTGTCGCCTCTGTTATCTACTACAGCTTCACTGCCTGTGTCTGTCGTCTCACAATAGCTGCCTTCGTTTATTACACTCCTTGTGTCCAATTAAAAACAAAATCACGAGCAATTAACACTACATACATACCCACATAATAATAATAATGGTTGCCCCTCGAGATCGAGGATGGCCGGCCCAAGGGCCACCAAGGCGTGAATTTGTTTAATGTGTAGAAGATGTAGCCAACACAACAACCACACCCTAAGTTAACGAGTTGCTGTGCCCTATTTATTTTCAAATCTATCAATCACTTAATTGACAATAACATTTCCGGTTCCAGAATAATCAGAGATACAACTTAAGACACCCAGAGCTACCAAGACCACCCCTCATGCGATCCTCTCAGTCCCAGACCTCCATAAAATATCACGAGGTGAAGGTGTGGAACAACTTACCCACACCCGTCCGAGCAAAGACTATTGTAAGCTCCCTTCCCTTTTTTTTTACGGGCATAAGCTCACCCGGGCACAGGCCAATTTTAATTACCCACATCAAGGCCTGGGGGGCGATAATATAATATAATATAATATAATATAATACAATATAATATAATATAATATAATATAATATAATAGATAACACATTATGGTTCCAATATCTTCCCAGGCAGTAGTACCTCCCTGTTTTATAGGTGCCTACTATGGTTTAAGTATTAATAATTTTTTAATACCTACTATATATTCCTGCCTTTATTGTACAAGTACCACCAAAACCATTATATCAGAAATTGTCATGTAGATAGATAGAAATTACCATTGCAATTATCATATTTGCCGATAAGACATGATACTGACAGCTTCTGTCCTCTTGTTCCACCTTAATACAACCCATGTACTGCTTCCCTCCCTTATCACATTATTGTGTATCAACTCCACTGTAAAATATGTATATACTCCAATATAAATGTAAAAATAAATAAATAATGAAGTGATAACCGTGGTAACATTCTGATATGTTCTTACTACCACCATGCTGTTGTACTATTCCAGATGATACTAAATGTTACATAATACTTCCTTGAGATAAATGTACAGTATATATCAGGTGCCTACAAGAGAGCTCAGGTTCTCAACTGGCTCAGCCATGTTAATATTGTTATTATTATCCACTCTGTATCTGTGTTGTTATGGCTAAATAAACTGTTTCAATATCAATATCAGTGTCAAGAAACAGTCCGAGAAGACCGGACAACTCGCAAACTGCACTGGCTAATCATTACCCAGGAACACGATCTGCAAATCGATAACTTCAAGGTCCCCAATTACTTCTGGGTAGACAGAGGCAAATGGCGTAAAAAAACTTGCCCATATTTTCACCTTGCCCGGGAATCGAACTCGGGTCCACTCGCTTGCGAGCCGAGCATGCTAACCACAGCATCACATGTCGCCATACATACATACATGCATACAAATTATATACTGTACGTAAAACATTAAAGGCAGTATATAACCCAAATCAAAAGAAGAGAGACATGGGTGGTCTCCTGAGCGCGGCCAAGACAACGTTACAGTCAAAAAAGCTCACATAAAAATGCCACCGAAGACTCAACACGGAGAAGAAGAAACACTTTTTCATCGCTGATAGAACAAACAGCCAGGAAGAGGAGGCGGCGGGGCGGAGAGTTATACCTTATACAATAATGGTTTACTATTTATAACACCCCCACCCCTCAAAAAAAAGTAACATTGATAAGTTTTAAAACTGTTCACCGTTCGTCGTAATCAATAACCATAATAAAGAAGCCTTAAAGTTCCTACAGTGATGGTTAACTCCACTACACAACAGAGGAGTGGGTTAGTACGGTATTACCTCAAACAGTACTTAAAGCCGTACGTTTACACAAGTCATAAACGGGAGTGACATTTTGACCTCACTCATGCAGAAGTCGGCGGTGCAATAAATTATTATTATTAATGTCTTTTTTAATAATTTCGCTCAGTTCCCAAGTACTTACTACAGGATTCTACCAACTCTCTCTCTCTCTCTCTCTCTCTCTCTCTCTCTCTCTCTCTCTCTCTCTCTCACCCCGGTCAAGCAGGTGGTAGAGTGTGGTGAGGATATAAGTCAAAATCCCCCCCTTGGCTCACCACAAGACAAACAGAATGCCACTGAGATCACAAAGTGGGTGCGGGATCGTCAGATATGTTAATTCAGGCCACAAGAAACAGTGATGTCAAAAGCAGTGCCACCAAACAAGGGATTAGAAAAGAGCTGTAGTAGGATTTGCCAGACACTGTATAATGAATAACCTCCAAGTACACCCCCCCTCCCCCCAGCCACTACACCTCAACCTGTGTCATAGAAAATAAGCCAAACCCCATCGAGGATTAAGATTCACTAGAAGGAATCCTAGAAATGGTTCCTTATCATTACATCTTAAGAGGGACATTAAATTACAGTGTTTGATATAAAGAGGTTAGAGATGACGTCAAGAGATGCAGTGACGGGTTACGGACAGCTTTCTCGGATCACCTCTGATTGGCAGCAGGATCTTGTCACTAACACTTAAATGCAGTATACTTCACTGTTTACTGTATACAGCACAGCACACCGCACCACAGCAATACCTTTGACCTTTCTCTCAATGATCCCAACACCACGAAGAACATCCCCATGCATTCCTACGAGGCAACGCACTAGTCATTATACTCAGCAGTACACGAACCATTAAGATATCAAAACACAATTCAATTTTTTTAGCAGCACCGAGTTTAAATCTCTGACCTAGTGACCTTTAAAACTTCCGCTCCATAGAGGCAGCAAGGTGCGTAGAATATCATGTCATATTGGGGTCACCGATGCATGGAGAGAAGCTATGGCTCAAACACTAGACACAGGGACGGTCGGAGAGAGAATGGTCCACAATGAAAACACAACGCCAGGCTCAAGACAACGTGTGTACAGGACATTAACTTGTGAAAACATAACACACGAACACTGATACACATCGTCAGTCGGCACAGAAATTACCACTGTAATCCTATTAAGCGGCCAGACACGGACGACAACACAACACGTCCATCGCTCTTCTTGAAGATCAAAACATTCGCCTCTAAAATCACACACCACACTTGTACCTTGTTGACACACTGATAAACAGTCAGACACGCAACATCTGATGTCTTCTACCCAAGCTCAATGCCTCTGCGTTAACCTGAACAATAAATTTTTAATATACCTGTGTGCAAATAAATCACTGTAGGTGCGCGTGATCTAGGTATATGCTGATAACCACAAGGAAGGAAGAAAACACGAAGTTCCCAAGCGCTTTCGTGTAATTCACATCTTCAGGGGTGAGCACAGACTGTACTCACCCCTGAAGATGTGAATTACACGAAAGCGTTTGGAAACTTCGTGTTTTCTTCTTTCCTTGTGGTTATCAGTGTGTATATATATATATATATATATATATATATATATATATATATATATATATATATATATATATATATATATATATATAATATATATATATATATATATATATATATGGAAGGATGCTCTACTCAGTGAGCCTTAACACAGTACACCTCAATTACCTTATTTACAATTTACATTTTCAAAGAGGCTATATACGATACTGTAGATTTAGTTCCCAAAAGTACAGGGCAAAAAACATATTCTAGGACCTACTGTACTGTACATCACCTGGGGATGACACGGGGCACTGAGCAACTCACCTGTAAATAGAAAGATTGGATTAAAAGGAGGAAGATATTAGACTTGGGGAAATTATTTAAACATTACTATATGACCTAAGTGTATCTCTCAGCAGGAAATGCCGTCAATATCAGCAGAAGAAACTAAATATTGTATAATTATGAAAGTACCAGTTTGAACACTTTATTTCCATACACTATTAAGTAATTATTATTATTAATATTTTTATAATTACTATTAGTAGCAGTGGTAGTATTAGTACCTGTATTAGTATATTTATTATTATTAGTAATGTTATTATCATCATCATCACCATTGTTGTTGTCCTGATATGAACAACACTTGGCTACGAATTCTTGGAAAAAAAAATGAATCGTCATTTCTAAAAATAAATAAATAAATTTTTTTTTAATAAAAGACATTTATGTGACCTTCAACCCACCGTCCTCTCCCCGGAAAAAACTGACATACTGTAGTTCCCTTAACCTTGAATCAACCCGCGATGATTTACAACAGCTCCCGGTGATTGGTGCCAAGGAGCCGTGATTCAGGAACTTCAAGAATGTCATGGATCAAAGACAAACTCGTACGTAAACAGGTGTTTAGTAAGCATTTTTTATGTAATCTTTAACAGCTTTGAAGTAGTGACAATTAAGCAGGGAAGTAGTAACAAGTATAAGCGTGGAAGTAGTGACGAGTATAAGCGTGGAAGTAGTGACGAGTATAAGCGTGGAAGTAGTGACGAGTATAAGCGTGGAAGTAGTGACGAGTATAAGCGTGGAAGTAGTGACGAGTATAAGCGTGGAAGTAGTGACGAGTATAAACGTGGAAGTAGTAACAAGTATAAGCGTGGAAGTAGTAACAAGTATAAGCGTGGAAGTAGTAACAAGTATAAGCGTGGAAGTAGTAACAAGTATAAGCGTGGAAGTAGTAACAAGTATAAGCGTGGAAGTAGTGACGAGTATAAGCGTGGAAGTAGTAACAAGTATAAGCGTGGAAGTAGTGACGAGTATAAGCGTGGAAGCAATGCAAAACAGATCTAAACAACAACAAACATACAACAACAACAACAAACACAACAGCATCAACAGGTAGAAACATTCCCGCCATTAGCAAGAATCTGTTGACTGGTCCCTAATATACCCATTATTACTGTTATTATCACTTACTAATAAATTAAATGATTATATCTTTTCATTATCCCCATTACTCCATTATCATTATTTCAGTGATATTTCGTACCGTAGTAAGTCTTTCAATTTCCGCCTCGCAATAAAACAAAAACAGTATTTCCTCTCTCTTGAACAACACACGTCCTGTACAGTGTGTCCGTGTAAACAAAAGGTCAACTACAATATATAAACTGTCTCAAGCAGGGAAGAGGACATTTAAGCAACACGTATAACTGAGGTCAACCAAAATAAACCTAATTATCAACACGTATAACTGAGGTAAACCAAAATAAACCTAATTATCAACACGTATAGCTGAGGTAAACCAAAATAAACCTAATTATCAACACGTATAACTGAGGTCAACCAAAATAAACCTAATTATCAACACGTATAACTGAGGTCAACCAAAATAAACCTCATTATCAACACGTATAACTGAGGTAAACCAAAATAAACCTAATTATCAACACGTAGAATTGAGGTTAACAAAAATAAACCTAATTATCAACACGTATAACTGAGGTAAACCAAAATAAACCTAATTATCAACACGTATAACTGAGGTAAACCAAAATAAACCTAATTATCAACACGTATAACTGAGGTAAACCAAAATAAACCTAATTATCAACACGTATAATTGAGATAAACAAAAATAAACCTAATTATCAACACGTATAACTGAGGTAAACCAAAATAAACCTAATTATCAACACGTATAACTGAGGTCAACCAAAATAAACCTAATTATCAACACGTATAACTGAGGTAAAAAAAATAAACACGAATAATTGAGATAAACAAAAATAAACCTAATTATCAAACCTCGGATGTTCATAAATAATAATTCCCAGTTAACACGACATAAAATAAATAAATAAATAAATAAATAAAATAAATACCACCCAATATATATATTTTCTTGTCTTATATTTGTAAGTCAGACAACCTAGATACTTAGATGTAAAATTACGTTTAATTCGTGAGAACAATGAGCCACAGATGGTCAGCAGGTGGGAAAATAGAAAACCTGCTAGTGGTAATATAACGGGGGCAAATCACACACAGGTCCAGGCCACTTACTCATCCACTCTCGGGTTCAACAGGGACAGGTATAACGAGGGTTTACGTAATACACATACAGACACATACATACATACATAAAAGCGAGTGTAAACCAATGAAAGAATTAAGTGCGAACACGTGAAAGGAGTGAGTGTGAATCTGAGAAAGGAGAGAGAGAGAGAGAGTGTGTGTGTGTGTGTGTGTGTGTGTGGCCATTATCACCCTCATGAACAACGACAAATCATCGACAACATTATCATGACTGCAAATAACGAAGGACCGGATGGAAGGTAAAAATTATTAACTGTAAACTGTGGGGGGTAGGCAGTGGGGAGGAGAGGGGTAGGCAGGGGGAGGAGGGGTAGGCAAGTGGGGGAGGTAGGCAACTAGGGGAGGTAGGCAAGGGGGGGGAGGTAGGCAAGGGGAGGTAGGCAAGGGGAGGTAGGGGTGGGGGAGGTAGGAAAGGGGGAGGTAGGCAAGGGGGGGAGGTAGGCAAGGGGGGGAGGTAGGCAAGGGGGAGGTAGGCAGGGGGTAGAAAAGGGGGTGGGGATGTGGTGGCGGGGAGTGTGGCAGGGTGGCGGGGAGGGTGGCAGACAGGGAGGGTAGCAGGCAAGAGTGGGGTGTATGGAAGGCAGGAAGCAGGGAAGAGGCAGGTAAGCAAGCAAGCAGGCTGGGAGGGAGGAGACGAGGAAGCAGGGAGGAAGGAGGCAGAGAAGCAGGGAGGGAGGCAGGCAAGCAGACAGGGAGGATGGGTGTTAGTTACTGCAGGAGGTAAACCACATAATGGTGTAACAAGCTTCACCCCGGACGGTGGTCCACGCAGAGCATAAGCTTCCACTGACGTCACTAAACCCATGTGTTGCGCCATTATCCCAGGAACCATTGTTGATGTCTCATACCATGTTGCGCCATTATCCCGGGAACTATTGTTGATTATCTCATTCCGTGTTGTGCCAGTATCCCAGGAACCATTTCTGATGTCTCATTATTCCAGGAACCATTACTGATGTCTCATTATCCCAGGAACCATTATTGATGTCTCATTATCCCGTGTCGAGTCATTATCCCAGGAACCATTGTTGAAGTGTACTATCGGGGTCCCTTGTTGATGTCTCATTATCCCTTGTTATTGTTTCTAGTTATCTCAGCAACGAAGGATTAAGCTTAAAGTTACACCAAATTTCAACACATTACGTAAAATTTCACACCAACAAGACAATAAACTGTACACAAATGCCAGCCAAGCAAACGTCTTATTATATAGCTCTGGCCTTCAGCAATCAACTACTGAACTGTTTCCTTCAACCGGCCAGCCAGTCAGTCAGTCAGTCACTCAGTCAGTCACTCAGTCAGTCAGTATATAACCAAGATTAAAAATTCTTATAACTTGAATATTCTCCTAAAATGAAATAATGAGAATTTATTTACCTGATTTAAAGGTAAGAGAAAACAAACAATCAAACAAACAACACACAAGGGAGGAGTCTAACAATGGCGTCGATACTGGGCCAAGACTAGAGTTTACTACATACGTTAAAGTGAAAATAAATTAGACTTCACCATTTTTTTTTATTAAGAATTCGGATCCAGGAGAGACATACAGTAGAGCTAGTGTGGACACCTCGCACACCACCTCATGACGACACTCGGGTAGATGAGTTACAAGTGGCAGTGAACTTCATGCCGGAAATACCAAGGGGTAAACGTATAGCTGTTGCCTGTAAGTGTATGTAGATCACCACCCTGGAGACACGCCGATCATTAACGCTTCCCTTTACTGTATCCCTTCCTGTTGATCACTCTTTGTATACCTGTACCGTCTATGAACACTGTTTGTATACCTGTACCGCCTATGAACACTGTTTGTATACCTACACCGTCTATGAACACTGTTTGTATACCTGTACCGTCTATGAACACTGTTTGTATACCTGTACCGTCTATGAACACTGTTTGTATACCTGCACCGTCTATGAACACTGTTTGTATACCTGCTGTACAGTCTATGAACACTGTTTGTATACCTGCACGCCTATGAACACTGTTTGTATACCTGTACAGTCTGCGAACACTGTTTGTATACCTGTACCGCCCATGAACACTGTTTGTATAATCTGTACAGTCTGGCGAACACTGTTTGTATACCCGCACAGTCTATGAACACTGTTTGTATACCCGGTACAGTCTATGAAACCGTTTGTATACCTGTACCGTCTATAGTCTGCATAATTGGGTACAGTCTATGAACACTGTTTGTATACCTGTACCGTCTATGAACACTGTTTGTATACCTGCACAGTCTATGAACACTGTTTGTATACCTGTACCGTCTATGAACACTGTTTGTATACCTGTACCGTCTATGAACACTGTTTGTATACCTGTACCGTCTATGAACACTGTTTGTATACCTGCACAGTCTATGAACACTGTTTGTATACCTGCACAGTCTATGAACACTGTTTGTATACCTGTACCGTCTATGAACACTGTTTGTATACCTGCACAGTCTATGAACACTGTTTGTATACCTGCATCGTCTATGAACACTGTTTGTATACCTGTACCGTCTATGAACACTGTTTGTATACCTGCACAGTCTATGAACACTGTTTGTATACCTGCATCGTCTATGAACACTGTTTGTATACCTGTACCGTCTATGAACACTGTTTGTATACCTGTACAGTCTATGAACTGTTTGTATACCTGTGTTCGTCTATGGTCACTGTTTAGAGTTACCCGGTACCGTCTATGAACACTGTTTGTATACAATTGCACAGTCTATAATATTCGTTTGCATACCTGTACCGTCTATGAACACTCTTTGTATACCTGCACCGTTCATGAACATTGCGCCAGTATACCTGCACCGTCTATGAACACTGTTTGTATACACTCCGCAACAGCCTTATGAACGACTGTTTGTATACTACCTGTACCGTCTATGAATTACTCTGTTTGTATACCTGGTACCGTCTGAGAACGACTGTTTGTATACCCGTACCGTCTATGAACACTGGTTTGTATACCCGTACTGTCTATGAACACTGTTTGCATACCTGCACCGTCTATGAACACTGGTTTGTATACCCGTACCGTCTATGAACACTGTTTGCATACCCGTACCGCCTATGAACACTGTCGGTATACCCGTACCGTCTATGGTCATTATTTCAGGCTACCTGCACCGTCTATGAACACTGTTTGTATACCTGTACCGTCTATGAACACTGTTTGTATACCTGCACCGTCTATAGAACACTGTTTGTATACCTGTACCGCCTATGAACACTGTTTGTATACCTGCACAGTCTATGAACACTGTCGCCACCTGTAAAAAATGGGTTCATGAACGACTGTTTGTATTACCTGTACCGTCTGGCGAACACTGTTTGTATGTACCCGCACCGTCTATGAACACCGTTTGTATACCTGTAACCGCCTGGCGAACACTGTTTGCTACCTGTACCGTCTATGGTCATTATTTGCATACCTGCACCGTCTATGAACATCAAAGTTTGTATACCCGTACCGCCTGGCGAACACCGTTGCATATCACCTGTACCGTCTATGAACACTGTTTGTATACCTGTACCGTCTATGAACACTGTTTGTATACCTACACCGTCTATGAACACTGTTTGTATACCTGTACCGTCTATGGTCATTATTTGTATACCTGCACCGTCTATGAACACTGTTTGTATACCTGCACCGTCTATGAACACTGTTTGTATACCTGTACCGTCTATGAACACTGTTTGTATACCTGTACCGTCTATGAACACTGTTTGTATACCTGTACAGTCTATGAACACTGTTTGTATACCTGCACAGTCTATGAACACTGTTTGTATACCTGCACAGTCTATGAACACTGTTTGTATACCTGTACCGTCTATGAACACTGTTTGTATACCTGTACAGTCTATGAACACTGTTTGTATACACTCTATGAACACTGTTTGTATACCTGTATATGAACACTGTTCTGTATACACCGTATGTGATACCTGTACATGAACACTGTTTGTATACCTGTATTGTCCTGGAACACTGTTTGTATACCTTCTATGGGTGTTTGTATACCTGTAGGAACTATACGTCTAAACACTGTTTGTATACCTGTACCGCCTATGTTTGTATACCTGTACCGTCTATGAACACTGTTTGTATACCTGTACCGCCTATGACACTGTTTGTATACCTGCAGTCTATGAACACTGTTTGTATACCTGTACCGTCTATGGTCACTGTTTGTATACACCGTCTATGAACACTGTTTGTATACTGTCTGGTGTTTGTATACCTGTACCGTCTATGAACACTCTTTGTATACCTGCACCGTTATATACCTGTGAACACTGTTTGTATACCTGCACAGTGAACACAGGTCTATGAACACTGTTTGTATACCCGTACCGTGAACACTGTTTGTATACCTGTACCGCTATGAACACTGTTTGTATACCTGTATCTACCCTGCACCGTCTATGAACACTGTTTGTATACATGAACACTGTTTGTATACCTGTACACACTGGTGGTGGTTTGTATACCTGTACCGTGAACATACCTGTGAACACTGTTTTGTATACCTGTGGAACACTGTTTGTATACCTGTGGCCTGTGAACCTGTATGTCTATGAACACTGTGGGGGGTAGTGTTATACCTGTACCGTCTCTAGAGTATACCTGTAATGTATACCTGCACCGTCTATGAACACTGTTTGTATACCTGCCGTGAACACAGCACCGTCTATGAACACTGTTTGGTATACCTGTGGCACTACATGGCCAGCTGAATCCTGAGTGAACTATTGTTAAATGGGGCAGGGACGTGTGGTGGTAGAGGTAGGACAGCATGTGGTCAAAGTGGTAGTCAAGTCATAATGGTAGTGGTGGCAGTGGTGGGACAACAGAGGGTGCACAGGTCATGGTGGTAGTAGTGGTGGCAGTGGTGGGACAACAGAGGGCACAGGTCATGGTCAGTGGGTCATGGTGGTAGTAGTGGTGGCAGTGGTGGGACAACAGTCATGGTGGTAGTAGTGGTGGCAGTGGTGGGACAACAGAAGGCACAGGTCATGGTGGTAGTAGTGGTGGCAGTGATGGGACAACAGAGGGTGCACAGGTCATGGTGGTAGTAGTGGTGGCAGTGGTGGGACAACAGAGGCACAGGTCATGGTGGTAGTAGTGGTGGCAGTGATGGGACAACAGAGGGCACAGGTCATGGTGGTAGTAGTGGTGGCAGTGGTGGGACAACAGAGGGTGCACAGGTCATGGTGGTAGTAGTGGTGGGACAACAGAGGGCACAGGTCATGGTGGTAGTAGTGGTGGCAGCGATGGGACAACAGAGGCACAGGTCATGGTGGTAGTGGTGGGACATGGTGGTAGTAGTGGTGGCAGATGGGACAACAGAGGGCACAGGTCATGGTGGTAGTAGTGGTGGGACAACAGAGGGCACAGGTCATGGTGGTAGTAGTGGTGGCAGTGATGGACAACAGAGGGCACAGGTCATGGTGGTAGTAGTGGTGGGACAACAGAGGGCACAGGTCACAGTGGTGCAGGACAACAGAGGACACAGGTCATGGTGGTAGTAGTGGTGGCAGTGGTGGGACAACAGAGGCACAGTCATGGTGGTAGTAGTGGTGGCAGTGATGGGACAACAGAGTCATGGTGGTAGTAGTGGTGGCAGTGATGGGACAACAGAGGGTGCACAGGTCATGGTGGTAGTAGTGGTGGCAGTGGTGGGACAACAGAGGTGCACAGGTCATGGTGGTAGTAGTGGTGGCAGTGGTGGGACAACAGAGGTGCACAGGTCATGGTCAGTGGTGGGACAACAGAGGTGCACAGTGTGTGGCAGTGGTGGGACAACACAGGTGGCAGTGGTGGGACAACAGAGGGCACAGGTCATGGTAGTAGTAGTGGTGGCAGTGGTGGGACAACAGAGGGTCATGGTGGTAGTAGTGGTGGCAGTGATGGGACAACAGAGGGCACAGGTCATGGTGGTAGTAGTGGTGGCAGTGGTGGGATAACAGAGGTGCACAGGTCATGGTGGTAGTAGTGGTGGCAGTGGTGGGACAACAGAGGCTGGGTCATGGTGGTAGTAGTGGTGGCAGTGATGGGACAACAGAGGGCAGTCATGGTGGTAGTGGTGGCAGTGATGGGACAACAGAGGGCACAGGTCATGGTGGTAGTAGTGGTGGCAGTGGTGGGACAACAGGGGCACAGGTCATGGTGGTAGTAGTGGTGGTGGGACAACTGGGGCAACAACAGAGGGCACAGGTCATGGTGGTAGTAGTGGTGGCAGTGGTGGGACAACAGAGGTGCACAGGTGGTGGCAGTGGTGGGACAACAGAGGTGGTCATGGTAGTGGTGGCAGTGGTGGGACAACAGAGGTGGTCATGGTGGTAGTAGTGGTGGCAGTGGTGGGATAACAGAGGTGCACAGGTCATGGTGGTAGTAGTGGTGGCAGTGGTGGGACAACAGAGGGCACAGGTCATGGTGGTAGTAGTGGTGGCAGTGATGGGACAACAGAGGGCACAGGTCATGGTGGTAGTGTGGCAGTGGTGGGACAACAGAGGGCACAGGTCATGTGGTAGTGGTGGCAGTGGTGGGACAACAGAGGGCACAGGTCATGGTGGTAGTGGTGGTGGCAGTGATGGGACAACAGAGGCACAGGTCATGGTGGTAGTAGTGGTGGCAGTGGTGGGACAACAGAGGGTGCACAGGTCATGAAGGTAGTGGGTGGTGGCAGTGGTGGGACAACAGAGGGCACAGGTCATGAAGGTAGTGGTGGCTGGGGTAGACTGCAGGTAGCCACAGTAAAATAATGAAGCAGTAGTATGCAGGGGGTGGTCGGGAAGCAGGCATTCCCCAGTCCCCCGCTGCTAAGCCCCGCCGCCAGTAAAATACCATCTCAAGACCTTGTTGGCCGAGCTGACGACTTACGCAGCCTCAGGCACAGACGACCTCCCTGGCGTGCTCGGCTCCTGTGCTTCCACCTTATCACCTCCATCACCAGGTTTCCACTTGTGTACTTGTCACTAATTGTCCCTTTACCACTCATCTCGCTTGTTTGCCACTCAACCCCTCGTGCATGTTTGGCACAACTCTTAGTACTTGTTTGCTATTTATCTTTCAAGTTTGCCATACATGCACGCAGCCCCTCGTACATGTTTTCAAACCATTAGTGCCGCGGCTGGTCATACATACTGCCACTCAGCATTCATGTTACTACACTTCAATGTTTACACTCATCAGGTACTGTGTCATTCATTACGCATGTTGTTCCTCATCGAGTTTACGGCTGCTCAATCGTGCATGTTGCTACCCATGAACATACCAGGCCATTATATATATTTGTGTCAAGGAATAATCCAAGACGACCAAACAGCTTGCGTCTGTATGTATGCATGTATATATGTATGTACGTATGTATGTATGTATCCCTCAAGGTCATACTAGTCTCTTAAGCCAATATCCAATGACTGACTTGAACTGTATCCATAAGGAGCTGCATCTTACACCGCCCACTTGCAAGATGATCAAAACTGTACTAATTACACTCACATATAAAACAAAACAACAAGTGTGTCATCGATTACATTTGCCGACTGTGATGTACGTCCAACATAACTCCTCCAGCGCTGAGAGCAAAACCGCTATTACCTACACCCACCAATTTATTTCAACACTGTAATTGGATGGTAGAGGGTTGCAAGTCATCAATTAAGGCGAGATACAATTAAAACAATCTCTTGCGGTAAAGCTTTATATATCTAGAGCACCAGCTACATCCTGATGAAGCTTTGTGGTGGCGGTGGTTCAACTTCTGACCTTGTGGGATATAACTCTTAAAGCTTTCAATGGTTCAAGCTTACATATGAAATAATTATCTAGTAAAATAGTCACAGTTTTCCCCATGGTAAAGCTTCAGCATAATATCAAAAGCTTTATATTTATTTCCAGCTTGAGCTTGCAGTGTACTACTACATTTTAAGAGCTCTGTCTAGTATGCGTTCCTCAGCTTGAGTTTCCAGTACAATACATACATATTAAGAGCTATACCTAGTGTACGTTTCCCAGCTTAACCTGACAAATTAAGGTATGCATCTAAACCAATGCTTAAGGAGTCGTTCTTATGGGGGTTTAAAGCTTGATTGCTTCATTTACACGAGAATTACTTGTTACATAAACACTTTGTTAACTGATGGTCCAGTCAAATGAAAGAGAAATACAAATTTAAGAAAAAATAATAATCCACCCTAATGCTACCTGGGGTGGGGTTAGGTTAGGTTAAATCAGAGGTGGTGAGGTTAGGTTAGATTAAGTTATTGGGTTATAGTATGTTAGGTCAGGTCAAGTTTGGATAAAATAAATTAGTTTAGCATTATGGCGGCTAAGCTTTAAGTGAAATAAGCTTGGGTATTTAAAATCTTCAAATGACCCTTTTTTATTTCCTTCTATCTATTCACACACCGTTAATAATGTTCACTCTTGGTGTTGAGGAGTGAGTTAGGACGCGCCAAGACAACAGACTAGCTACGGTGCTCTATTACTCTCCCCCACAAGATACAGAAGACCAACTCCTCGTGTGGTGGCCAATACTTTACTGCCACTTGCCGCCATGTCAACAAACCCTCTAGTTAGCGTCTTGGCCGTCTCCCACCAGGTGATTAATGACGTCCGCAGCTCTCAAGTGACAGCCGGTCAACAGCCAGTACCTGTCTTCTGTTAATAATGCCGCTAAGGAGGACTCACTCTGGACGTATGATTGACCACGGTGTGTGTAAGGTGCCAACACGCCCATCAGTCATACCTGAGGGACAGCTTCGACACACACACACACACACACACACACACACACACACACACACACACACACGCACACACACACACACACACACACACACACAGTAATGAACTACAGTAATAATCTTTTATAATCTCGCATTTCTTACACTGACAGACTCTTAACACAGACTTTGGACGGGCTGTCGAGTGTTCATGTCTCACTACCAACCAACACAAATGTATATTCTGAATCACTGTAGTGCGTGTCTAGTACAAATTAATATATTAAGCAAAAGTTACATAAAACATCTGTCATTGTATATTGAGGCACCTTGGTCACACCATATTTTGAACACGGGTCAATCCTTCAATAAGCTCTTACGGTTTTCTTATATTTTTCACGTGTTTCAAGTCTTTCAAAAGTGTCTGAGTGATATGTAAAAGAAACCTGAGAAAATGAATTGACTTGTGCTCAATAAACATTATACCAGGAGGTTATAACATTGAATTAGTGTGTGTGTGTGTGTGTGTGTGTGTGTGTGTGTGTGTGTGTGTGTAATGTGTGTGTGTGTGTGTGTGTGTGTGTGTGTGTGTGTGTGTGTGTGTGTGTGTAAATTTTAATATTCTACATAAAACACTAATATTATTTGAAAGTAACACTCAGGAAAATGATAAAAATAACTTCAATTAAGTCTGTACCAAACCTTTGTGTGGAGATAATTTCCACAAGTACATAATGTGTATTCCAGAGGTGAGGTGATCAGCAGAGAGACAGTGTACTGGACTCATGGTCACCCACACTAAGGCTCCTCCTAATAACAATGGTAAAGGACGAGCTGGACCCTAACAAGAGCTGGTGGTGCATACAATGTCCCAGGATTACTTCTGTGTTAGCATAGACTTGGAGATGAAGAGTCAACGACCACATGATGTATTCTATAACAACTAAAAGACTTTCATCAAGGCAGAAATAAGTTGAGGTTTTCCTAAAGTAGATTTTTGTTCAGTATGACATTTCAATTATTTGATTGGGTCTTATGTCATAGTCTCACACGCTTTCCTAAGGATTATGAGCACATTCCACAAGGGGCAAATGTCGCCAGTTGTGAAGGAGTTATCTCCCGGCTACTGCTTGTGGGATGCCGGGCAGCATGCTGAATCAAGAGGACACGGTCGTTAAAATGATAATTTGTAAAACACTTGCATAATGCATCACTTGGTCAGTAACGCTGAGGACCGCTGATAACGACAAGCATGAGAGCACCCCCTGCACGGCACAAGCCAACATAGCTGAGGCGAGCTGACAGAAAAATAAAATTTTAACTGTCATTTAGTACAGATTAACCCCATCACACCCACACCCTTCCCCCTCTCTCAACGAAACAATGATAAATACACAAGTAAACATTAAATCAAAGAAGCAGTTACCATCACCTGTACTGCACCACAGATGAGAACAATAACCACAAGTACAATACACATCAACAACTCATATTTATAACCTCGAAACTAACCAAACTATATAACGCTGTAACCCACCTTACAATTATATAACTGATATGTCAACATGATGTAACACAGCCATCCAACAATGCCAGGTAAGATACTATTTACCACCAAGTACTGCACCGCCGACCACCACAGACCCGCCAAGGACCATCTCCCCATTTTTATTATTCTCCTCCAACTCCAGCTTGTATAACAGAACACATCAAGGTTGTTGTTTTTTTTCTTCTGCTTCTCTATTCTATTTTCGTCGGGTTGGTCAACATACAGGTTGTAGGACCAGGTAAATGTAGCAGTAAGGTTGGGTTACTTGTTACAGCGCCGCGGGTCACTGGGTCAAGTCTGGCTCAGCATCTTAAAGTGTCTTCATGTTCACTCATCTCACTCACTCACATTCATAACTGGGACTCATGTTCACTCATCCCACTCACTCACATTCATAACTGGGACTCCTGGCACGAGAGACAGAGTGGCCGTATCATGCAAACTGACAACAAAATGTGACCATCTAAGACGGGGGTCACAACTCACAAACATGGCATTAACAGGCAAGTTATGACCCACAACATGTTGAGGACCATTAATGTCAAGTGGGTTATTCTTTTCCTTCATTTGTTCAGCATCTGAGGCATTTAATATCCGGTAACTCACTACTAATACCTGTCTCCCTTACTGGGATTAGAGTATAAATAATAATAATAATAAAAATAATAATAATAATAATAATAATAATAATAAAAATAATAATAATAATAATAATAATAATAATAATAATAATAATAATAATAATAAAATAATAATATAAAATGATAATATAAAATAACAATAATAATAATAATAATAATAATAATAATAAAATAATAATATAAAATAACAATAATAATAATAATAATAATAGTAATAATAATAATAATAATAAAATAATAATATAACATAATAATAATAATAATAATAATAATAATATAATAATAATAATAATAATAATAATAATAATAATAATATAAAATAACAATAATAATAATAATAATAATAATAATAATAATAATAATAAAATAATAATATAAAATAATAATAATAATAATAATAATAATAATAATAATAATAATAGTAATAATAATAATAATAATAAAATAATAATATAACATAATAATAATAATAATAATAATAATAATAATAATATAATAATAATAATAATAATAATAATAATAATAATAATAACGCAGTATTTATGACAGTTAGTGTATATTTTTAGACTTTTATCTTCATACCTTCGTTATAACGTTACCAGGCAATAGACACCACCGAGTTGCGTTATTTAATTAAAGTTATCAAGTTCATGTGCCAATGAACCACAACAAAAACTAAACTCAGGTTCACTGCCAGCAAGAGTGAGAGGCAACGAGTGGAAGATACTGAGGGACAAATATATAAGTCTTGCCAGTCCTTACTAGTAGAGCTACCAAGATTGATCACGGCCAAGTGACCCCACCCCGCTGTTACCCTCTCCGGCGACCACACAGTATACACGCCGTCACCACCGCTGCACACCATCACCACACTATACATGAGCTGCACACCAGTTACACCACCACCACACCCCCTCCCACACCACAACACCAACCACTCAACACACCCCCAGCCCACACCACAACACCAACCACTCAACACACCCCCAGCACCACAACACCAACCACTCTTACACCCCCGCCCACACCACAACACCAACCACTCAGCAACACACCCCCCCGCCCACACCACCACAACACCAACCACTCAACACACCTTCCCACACCACAACACCAGCCACTCAGCACCCCGCCCACACCACAGCACCAACCACTCAACACACCCCCCAGCCCACACCACCAACACCAGCCACTCAACACACCCCCTCCACCCACACCACAACACCAACCACTCAACCCCACACCCCCCCCGCCCACACACCTACAACACCAACCCTCAACACACCACAAGACCCTCACCAAGTAGTGTCCACCCCCCCCACCCCCTCCGCCCATCCCTCCCTCTCCCTTTCCTAAACGTTACTCCGGAGATAACAGTCGAAAGGGAACTGCACTGCCATAAAAGTCCTCTCACATGACCCACAATTATTTAACTTCCTAACAGAGGGATTGTCAAGGGAGAAAAGCGGTCCAACTTGAGGTATGACTTCTTCCTGGTGGTCCTCCTCGAAAGCCAAGGTTCAGGTGCAGGTTGTCCTAAGTTCCTTCATCTTCTCTCTCGCCTTAATGTTAAAATTGCCGTGTGAACAAGGCGTGCAAAGGGCCAAGGAATCGTGGTATCCGGGACGCCAGAAAGATAACCCTCAACAGGATGGTATGGGGGTTGAAGAGGAAGAATGGAGAGAGAGGATAAGGAGGAGGGGGGGGACAAGGGAGGAGTTAGAGGAGAAGGGAGAAGAAGAGGAAGAGAAGAGAAGGAGCAGGGAAGGAGAAGCAAGGATGAGAAGAGAAGGGAGAAGGAAGAATGAGAAGGAAAAGGGAGGAGAAGAAGTAGGGAGGAAGGATGAAGGTGAGAAGGAAAAGGAAGGAAGAATTAGGAAAAGGGAGGAGGAAGGAAAGAATGATGAGAAGAAGAAAGATAAAGGGAACAAGAAGAAGAAGAATTAGAGTAAAACAAATAATCGAAGTTTTCTCCATCAGTTCTTTAACGTTTTTTTTTCCGCAGTAACTTCCACTTCCACAAATTTTTAACAACTGGAGGGAAACACCACAGACCCGGAATATGTAACTCACCACATAGAAATCATTTATAACTGGATTGTAAAAGTAAATGTGGACTAATTATTACACCCAGGGATTACTATACCTCACTCGCTTACCTGTATATTGTGACACAGGTTAATAGTGTCTTCAACTGTTATGTTTGTTTACTATTAGTTGCAGGAAACAAAATAAATATAAAAGGAAAAAAATACAAAAGCAGTCAATTTAATTTTTTTTTACATGATCTTTATTTTCAACGGGAAAGGAGCGTGAAGGGGGGTGGTGTTCAACTCTTGACTGACTGACTGACTGACTGACTGACTGTCTGTCTGTCTGTCTGTCTGTCTGTCTGTCTGTCTGTCTGTCTGTCTGTCCCTCCTAAATGACGTCCCCGTTCAATAATTATCTTGAGAAAGGTTTTGTGGGACGAGGAAAAAACTTGGATAAACAGATGACTTCGATAATCACTACATTTTTTGACGTATTCCTCACAAATATTGTTAGGTTAGGTTAGGTTAGGTTAGGATTGGTTAGGTTAGGTTAGGTTAGGTTAGGATTGGTTAGGTTAGGTTAAATAGCATGAAGCAGACGATCGTGCAAGTGGGACGGAATCTTTTATCTATGGTCGAGAGCTTACACCCCCCATACCCCTCTCACCGCCCATTTACTTGGTTCAAATTCCCGTAAGAATTTATATAAAAATACACTATACACATAAAATTCCTATACGCATTTATATAAAAAAAAATAAATGAAACAAAAAAATTCTACAGCGTAACTGAAGCAAAGCGACACCAACACACACACACACACACACACACACACACACACACACACACACACACACACACACACACACACACACACACACACACGTAATCAAAACAATAAAGGCAGCAACTAATACAAACAAACAAAAATAAACACCAGAATACCAAGTTAACAAACACTAATTAAAAAAAATATAATAGAAAATTAAAAGTTAAGAAAATCCCCCAAAACACAACAAGGACAAATAAGCAGGACGGTACAGTACTATAATAAGCAGGGCGGTACAGTACTATAATAAGCAGGGCGGTACAGTACTATAATAAGCAGGACGGTACAGTACTATAATAAGCAGGACGGTACATTACTATAATAAGCAGGACGGTACAGTACTATAATAAGCAGGGGGTACAGTACTATAATAAGCAGGGGGTACAGTACTATAATAAGCAGGGCGGTACATTACTATAATAAGCAGGACGGTACAGTACTATAATAAGCAGGACGGTACAGTACTATAATAAGCAGGGCGGTACATTACTATAATAAGCAGGGCGGTACAGTACTATAATAAGCAGGGGGTACAGTACTATAATTAGCCTGGGAGGAACAGTACAACTTTGCTCATGAACAGTGTATTGATGGCCGGTATTGGCTTCAGTGCCCCAGGCCATTCACCCACCACCACAACCAAAGTTAACCTCCCAAGTACGAGGGTAAACAACTAAAACACGTGGGTATCAAATAGTTTATTGCTACCGCGGTGGCTAAAACAAACAAACAAACAAACAAACAAAACACACACACACACACACACACACACACAGACCAGTCAATTACGGGTAAATTAAAGAACTCGTGATTGCATGGACAAGACACACCCTTAAACTACCGACTGCGCGTGTAGGGAAGATCTGCGCGAGTGTAAAGAAGATTTGCGCGGGTGTAGGTAAGATCTGGGCGAGTATAGGGAAGATCTACGCAGGTGTAAGGGAAGATCTGTGCGAGTATAAGGAAGATCTGGGCGAGTATAAGAGAAGATCTGCGCAGGTGTAAGGGAAGATCTGGGAGAGTATAAGGAAGATCTGGGCGAGTATAGGGAAGATCTGCGCGAGTGGTGGCCGGCTAGCTCTTGACAGGTGTGTTGTTCTCTGTACCAGCAAGACGGAATAGGCGCAAAGCGGGGGTGACAGGTGGAGGTGTATGGAGGAGATAACGCTGGCACACACACAGGAGCCAGAGGAAGGTGGGAGGGTGGGGAGAAGAGGGGGGAAGGGTAGGAAGGGGGAAGAAGGGGTGAGGAAGGGGAAGGGGGTGAGGAAGGGGAGGAGAGGAGGAGGGAGGAAGGGGTGAGGGGAGTGAGGGAAGATGGGGAGGGAAAGAGATATCAGACCCGAATCAGAAATCGAGATGGTAGGGAGAGTAGCGAGAGTGGGAGTAGTAAGGGGGGGGGGGCACAGAGATAAACAGGTTAATAGAAAAAAAAACGAAGGAGAGATGTTGGAAGAGACGGAACAGAAGAGAGACAGTAATCCCGCAGCAGAAATGATCTAGTGGAAGGGATGGAATATGGGGAGAAGAGAGGAAAGGATGGGGGCGAGATGGGAAGGGAAGGGATGGAAAAGGAAGGGAAGGGGTTCACTGGGTGCTGTGGAGGTGGAGGCGCCAGGACACGTGACCGCACTTACTGAGGAAGAACGGAAGGTAGGGGAGGGGGGAGGCGGAGGAGGAAGTGGACTAAAGAAATATGGCGTTGCTCTCCCCACGGAAAGAAAGAGAAAAAAAAACCCTCCCCGTAACTTATACTTAGCGTGGGGAAGGAGAGTTAGAATCCATAAAAAAGTCAGGTGCGGCGCCGAAACAGTGGAGTTACTATCACTGGGGAATGAGAAAAGGGGAGGGGAGGGGAAGGAAGAGGGGGGGGAGAGGGAGGGAGGGAGGGAATGGGTGTAGAAGGGGAAAGGAAGAGAGAGGTAGAATAGAAGGAGGGAGATGAAGATGAAGCATAGATGAGTGAGGTAGGAGGAGGGTGGTAAAGTATTAACCGGGAGGTAGACGAAGTGTCGGTATGAGAGACGATAATACTAATACTTTTACGCGAAGGAAACGCCGAGGGACAAACTTGACCGAAATGAAATCTATCCATCCTTTACAAACACTACGAAGATAGGAGCAGCAACACGAGTTGTAGTCAGTAGTACCAACAAGAGCAAAAAAGAAAGCCGAACCTGGAAACTGCAAAGAGAATGCCGCTGCGGGAACAGCAACGAGAATACCACAACAGGGAACAGCAACAAAAAGGCCGCGCAGAGAACATCATAGAGATATGCCGCTGCTGGAACAGCAACATGTAAGACACAAAGGGAACAGCGAATTAAAACAAAGTCGAAGTAAAAGATATGAGGAGGCGGCGGCGACGGCAGCAGCTGCAGCGGCGGCTGAGGCAGCAGCAGTAGAGGTCAAATTACCAACACCATGCAGCACCACTATGAGGAACAGCATTAAGACATCAACAGAAGCAAACGTCAGGTCAAAAAGAACACAAGGGAGGCACAGCACATTGAGGAACTAAGACTAGCAGCAGGATGAGTATAACGATGGAGGCAGCCGGGGGAGAGTGTAATACAGTATATTGTATCATTGACCACGTGTTCAGAGTGAGAGGCGAGGCCCTACAGAGAGAGACAGGCAGACAGAGAGCGAGAGAGAGAGAGAATAAGCAGCACTGGTGGAGATTACAACATCTCATATTAGATGCGGGTCCCCTGAATGTATAATGAATTCGTAGCTCGGCGTCAGCACACTAATAAAGCGACCTATGGACCTTGGCGCAGGTGAGCTCGACTTCTCAACCGCATCACGTCTCCTTCACCTTTAACCCAAACCCAGACCCAGAACCTCCTGACTCAAGTACAACAAAGGCACGCGACCACACACACAACCATTTATACACCCTTACACACACACATATATAAACACACACGGATAAGAATAACACGACCCCACACAAACTTTTAGAACTAAGCACACAGACACGAATATGCGACCATACATGCAATACGCGACTATACACAGGTACGCTACTTATACACACTTCCATACAAGCGATACACGACCACACACACACAAACAAGGAGTATCGACCAGACCTAGGAACTCATACACTTTCATATGTGTAAAATGTTGATATTTAGGCCCAGACGCACACTATGAACATCTCCTTTATACACACATAAGCTCATAGGTTCCCAAAACAACATCGTGTCATCTGAGACCTCTGGTGTGTTACCTCAATGTACTGTTCACATGCACTTCCATTTTCATCTAATCTACGTACAGTTAGATACAATGTTTTGCGTTGTAGTATGACCTTCAATGTGCTTTTCATACTTAGGCCAATTTTGAAACTATCTCTGTGAGGACGAGTTGCACGCGTCCGCACATACACACACATACAGGCACTAGCACGCACATTCGCACAAGCACACGAACACCGTAACATGTCGACAAACGCTTTGGCATGCATGCGCACATAAATAAACGCGAAAAGTCATACACATATAAGCACACTGACATATGACTATTCCACAAACAACACGTAAACACATACATACAAAAACGAAAGGATTCACACATTATGCACACAAACACAATACATAAAAAACAAATAAATACATAATCACGGACACACACTTCTCTCCCTCCCCACCACCACGCTCAACCTAGACAACACAGCTGTACATCACACACACATAAAGGACAACCAGCGTACATAACCAATTATATATTTTTTCCCCGACAGGTTTACAACGAGGATCTTCAGTCAATGCCAGGAGGACCCGAGGCAAGTGTTAATGAACGCCTCGCTATTGTGGGACAACCTGTCACGACCGGATATATACACCATTCACGGCATAAATAACTCAGAGACTAAATGAACACCATTTCAAACTCATCTGGTATTACAATACACACGATATACAGTTCTAGATTCTCTCACACACACACACACACACACACACACACACACACACACACACACACACACACACACACACCTCACGTGTCTATCGGAGCAGGAGGGGTTAAAGAAGCCAATGCCTCTATACTTGTTATGAGAACTAACAATATCTACAAATTAATAAAGAATAAAACACAAGCAGTTAATCCCTTCACACCTTATAGGCTACTTCAGAAAGAAAAAAAATCGAATAGATTTTCAAACATACAGGTTTACTCCCCTCCATCTACCACTGTAAATGTATTCAATGCATATTATATCATTATGTCTAAATCAAATGTAAGTCTGTATATTTTCAGCCACCGGCTGCAACTCTATTAATAAACCGTTTATTATTATTATTATTACTATTATTATTATTATTATTATTATTATTATTATTATTACTATTATTATTATTATTATTATTATTATTATCATTATTATTATTATTATTATTATTATTTTATTATTATTACGAAAACCCATACCAATATTTCTATAAACCAAGTCTCACTTAACCCACCGACAGATACCCCGTGTACGGTTTAAGGTTTACTTAGCACAGAATATATAACAGGTACACGAGTCAATATTCACCTACACCAATGAACATAATCCAAACAAAATAAGACGGTACCAGCATGTAGGGGAGAGGGACATCATTTAAATAACAATGAGGATACGCTTATGACTCCTACCACCACGGTCCACAGCCGGGGCCGAGTGGTTGATCATCTTGGCCTTAAGAGAAATTTATGAAGAGTAAACAGAGAACAGATCCAGTAGGTAAACAAGAGAGTTGGGTGTGTTATTAGGGGGGGGTGAACCAGGTGCTTCATCACCCAGGGTGGCGCTCACCCAGTGTGCCGGAGTCTTCTTCGTCGCCGCCGCCGTCACTCATTTGTTGTTGGAGTGACTTGTCGCCGCCCCTCAAGGCTCTCCCATTCACCAGGCTGCTTCTCTCTCCACATCATCACGATTACGGGTTATCCCTTTAGAGGAGAATGTCGCTCTAAGGTATTTTATTATCGAACGCCAGATGATTATATTCAATTGAGAAAAAACTCCTGCCTACAGGATTATGTAGCCTCTCACTGACCTCTACAGGACTCTCTCCATCGCACCTCCTGTACATTCACTGCTACACAAGGACACCGCGGTATGGTAGGGATTACAAAAGAGTAATACGTACGTGGGATCTTACTGATGCAAGTTGTCGAATGCGGGAAGGGATGTGATGGGAAAGGAGTGGAGAATGGAGGAGGAGAAGGAATAGAATAGGTAAAAGGGGGATAAGGAAGGAGGAGAGAGAGGAGAGGCTGGAGAATGGAAGAGGAGAAATAATATAAAGGGAAAAAGGGAAAGAAAAACGAAGGAGGACAGAGAGAGAGAGGTGGGGGTGGGAGGGGGGGTTACAGAGGAGTATATCCTAAGGGAGTTGCAGAAACAGACCTAGCAGGGGCGGCGCGTGTGAGGGTCCTGGCCACAGTATTACCCCCTACCTCCCGCCCTGCATACACAACTACCTCCTCTGCCTTGCTTGACATTCCCTCTACCTTCACCACCACCACCATGCACCCTCATTAATGCCGGGTCCACACGGAAAATACAAACACTTATATCCCCCACCGTGGCAATGTATACTAAAACAACGTGTCTCATTCACTTAGGGTTAGATTCTACAGGGAGGAAGACCTATTGTACCTGCGTGTGTGTATGGTGGGGGGGGGGGGAGATGCCGCCTATCGTAAACCTACAAAATACTGGGCTAAACACCTGCTGGTTACCATGGACGACACTCAGAACAATCACCCTGTAAATGCAACATTAAGCAACACAGAGCCGATTTAATTAAGTGAGCTTGAATGAATAGTCAAAAGGTTAAACAAAAATTGGGCGTGGAAAAAATATACAGGCTATAACCTTTTGTATCTGTCCATTATACAAATCTAACTTATGACTGTGATATCATACGAGATACGGGCGACTTATGGAAATGACCTTAAATTAATTGTGATGGCAAAGGTCAAAAACCTACTCTAGGAAAATTCCAGCCCTTGAAGTCTCAATGCCATCCACACAATACACGAGATAATTACTGGAACACGAGTGATACACAACACCTTTCTGAATTACAACTGACACATACGCAAACACACACGCAGACACACACACGCAGACGCAAACACACACACAGACGCAAACACACACACAAAATTAACAGAATTTTTACCAGTGCACTCTTAGAAAGTAAATCTCAAGGTAAGATCAGAGTTTTCGTGTTGGGGATCATCTTATTCACCATACTGTAGCTGATGAGGATGAGCGGGAGCTATACAAGCCAGCAATAGGGATAACCACTCCAACATGCAAGGTAAAAATAAACACGACCAGGAAATAGAACAAGCATGGGAGAAAGACTCGTCACAAATAGCTGACACACACACACACACACACACACACACACACACACACACACACACACACACACACGACGTGAAGAATCTGTCATATGAAACAGTCACGTGACACATTTAGGTACGACGGCGGACATGTTGGTCAAGATTTATGACACTGATGAGGAGGAGAAGGTGAAGGCAAGGCACAACCACCGAGGCTGTTGATCACTGAAGGAGTCATTTAGCTCTCCTTACCACCTCCTCCAAAAGTCTCCTCTCTATTTAACTTTTATTTATTTTTTTAAACATCGACATTTGGTACAACACGTTATAGTCTCACTCTCCTGTCGATTAAATTCGTCAACATGAAGAGTTTTCCTCTTTTATCATGGTCATTATTTTTTTTTGCTTTCATACCTAAAATACAATAACTTTACATGTGCCTTCATTAATATAATATAATATAACACACACACACACACACACACACACACACACACACACACACACACAGAGGACATGGCTGGGTGTCTACAAACGATGCACAAAACCATCCCCTCAACAAAGAACAAATTTAGTAAGAGTGGCAGGTCTATTTTCGTGGGTAATCTAAATTTCAAGTGACACTGAGTGGGCATCAGCGGGACTGTATCAGCAGCCACGGCAGTAAAAGTGATAGGGATGTATATATAACATTTATACGTGTGTTGCAATATACATTCTGCCAGACAAGACCAACGTCCCCTGACCACCAGTGTTCATACCCCGAGTGCAATGGGCCATTAGTGTAGCCAAAAGGGTGCGTCCGCCGCCACCAGGGAGATCTTGTCACAAACAAATATTTTCGTAGCGAAATATATAAATAAAACTTCAAGAGCAGACGTGCGTGTAAAGTATGAGTGATAAGACTGTCTGCTGAGGCAAATTATTAAAATAAGTCAGGAGAGCTGCAGGAGGGTTAATATTATACTTTGAAGGTTATTATTATAACAATATTCCTTATTAATGATATAGAGGTGGTTGATATCATCCCACCACAACAATAACAACTTATGTTCCTACTACCGTGTCCACCGTATACACACTACTGCAGAGAAACACTCTCCACCAGCACCCGTGACCGTCACCCCACACTAGGAAAATCTTTCAACAGCAAAAACACAAATAAAAACAATTATCCCTAAAGTGGAATGACAATCTGGGTAAATTACCAAGAATATATTTTTATTTCAAAGAATGCCTCAACATTTATGTGATGTAATTATTGGATAAAAGTCGTATCTAACCGCGTAACTGTTGTATGTATGTATGTATGTATGTATGTATATATGTATGTATGTATGTGTGTGTGTGTGTGTGTGTGTGTGTGTGTGTGTCCTAAGATGGTGTTTATAGTACATCTACGAAACGAAAATTCAATATCATCTCATCTTTGAACCCTTGAACTGAAAAAACATAAGAATTCAGGAATGTTGGTGAGATATGTATCTGACCAACACATCTGAATATATGTACCACACACACACACTACAAATGTCCTTTTACACACACACACACACACACACACACACACCTAGAGGCCCTAACTTAGACAGTGGGGAGATGTGAAGAGGAAGAACACTGCCACACTCATCCCGAAGAAAAGGCGAAATAAAAGAAAGAAGAAGTAGAGAAATGGAGAGGAAGAAGAAAAAAAAATTTAAACAAAGAAGAAAAAAAAACTAGAAGAGAAAAAAGAAAGAAAATAAAGAAATGGAGAAGGGAAGAAGAAAAAAAATAGAAATAAGAAGAAAGAAAGAAAGAAAAGAGGCGCTGTGGTAGGCAGTAAATACCGGGGATGTGGCACAATAATAGAGTTGACAATAAAGAGATTACGAGGAAGCAACAATAAGGCGAGCGACATTAGCCCAGAACAAACACGGCGCTGTAACACGAGACCTGGAGGAGGAGGAGGAGGAGGAGGGGAGGAGGAGGAGAGGGGAGGAGAGGAGGAGGAGGGAGGAGGAGGAGAGGGAGAAGGAGAGAGGAGATAGGGATGGGAAGAGCAAGAAGAGGAAGGGTAAATGTGGGAGGAGGAGGAAAGGTAAGTGGAGGAGGAGGAGGGAGGAGGAGGAGGAGAGGAGGAGGAGGAGGATGATGGGTGTTGGATGAGATAGATTAAAGGGGAGGAAGAACAGGAGGAGGAAGAGGAGGGAGAGCAAGAAGAGGGAAGAAGAGAGGAGGAAGAATAGAAGAAGGAGGAGGAGGAGGAGGAGGAGCAATAAGAGCAGGAGGAGGAGGAAGAGGAGGAGTGGCAGGCGGAGACAAACGCCACGCTTGATGGAGGAGACAGATGGTGTGGCGCCCGAGCCTCGCCCACCATGCTATAACACACTCACGCTAACACACTCGACCTAACACACTCACGTTAACACACTCACGTTAACACACTATACCTAACACTCACGCTAACACACTCGACCTAACACACTCACATGAACACACTCTGACCTAACACACCCCTGAGCTAACACACTCACGCTAACACATTCTACCTAACACTCACGCTAACACACTCGATCTAACACACACACTCGAGCTAACACTCACGCTAACACACTCGAGCTAACACACTCACGTTAACACACTCACGTTAACACACTATACCAAACACTCACGCTAACACACTCGACCTAACACACTCACACACTCGAGCTAACACTCACGCTAACACACTCGAGCTAACACACTCACGCTAACACACTCGACTTAGCATACTCACGCTAACACGATAACACACTCGTCCTAACACACACATGCTAAGTCTCTAGAGCTAAAACACTTGAGGTATCGCATTTGACCTAACACACAAGTTAACACTGAAACTAACCGACTTGAGCTAACACACACACACACACACACACGAACTCTCAAACTAAACAAAAACAATACGAACCAAAAACAAAACACACACACACACACACACACACACACACACACACACACACACACACACACACACACACACACACACACACACAGCTGTCTCCATCTACACGAACACAAAAACACAAGCACTAGAGCAAGACAATAATAATAATAATTAGATTCTTGGTTTGCAGAGGCGAACAGACAAACAGGAGACAATGCAAAAACAACTGACACCACAGAGGCAGGGCAGACATATTAGGACACGAGAGAGAGTCTAACAATGATGGGAGGATCTCTCTCTCTCTCTCTTCTCTCTCTCTTTGATAGCCGGACGACAGCTGGAACCAGGAAGGGAGCAACGCCCTACTGTTATGGGACATCCATGTGCAGGCCAACACACCACATGCTTTGGGGGGGAGGGGGAGTAGAAAGGGGAAGGGGTGAGATTCCTGGAGGAGGTGAGGAGTTACAGGAGGGGGCTAGCTGGTTCCAGGAGTGGATGAGGGTTCAGGAGGGTGACGTTCAACAGGAGTAGAGAATTCAGGAAGAGGATAGGTTTCAAGAGATGAGGGAGGTTCAGAAATAGATGAGGCTCAGAAAGGAATGAGTTCGGAGGTGGTGGGGATTCCAGGAGGGTGAGTTCAGGAAAAGGAAGGTGATGTTCCAGAAGAAGATAAGATTTAGAGGTGAAGGTTCGAGGGTGATAAGGTTTCGGGGAGGGGATGGAAAGAGACATTACAAGAGGGTGGGGAGGAAGGAGAGGAGGAGGAAGGATGGAGAGGAAGGAAGGAGTGGAAGGAGAAGGAGGAAGGATGGAGAGAGGAAGGAAGGGGCAGGAGAGGAGAGGAGGAAGAGTGGAGGGGGAAGGGAGAATTTGGAGAAGGAGAGAAGGAGGAAGGATGGAGAGGAAGGAAGGATGGAGAAAGTGAAGGAGAGAGGGAGGAAAAGAAGTTGAGGGAGGGAGAAAAAGGGGATTAGGGAGGGGAAGGAGGGAGGGGTTTTGAAGGCTGAAGAAGGCAAGCAGGGTCGAAGGTCACACTACAGGGGGTGTGGAGTGGGAAGGAGGGGAGGGGGGGATGATGTAAGGAAAAGGTGTGTAATACAAGGTGGGAGAGCAAAGCCAAGGAAGGTGGAGGAAGGAGGAAGACTGTGAGGGTGGAGGAGGAAGACTGTGAGGGTGGAGGAGGCAGACTGTGAGGGTGGAGGAGGAGGACTGTGAGGGTGGAGGAGGAGGACTGTGAGGGTGGAGGAGGAGGACTGTGAGTGTGTAGGGGAAGACAGGGAGGGTGGTGGAAGACGAGAGGGAAGGTGGTGTAGGATAAGATGGAGGGGGAAGACTATAAGGGTGCAGGGGTAGACAGGGGTGGGGGAGGTGGTGGAGAAAGACAGATCTCAAGTAAATGTACGGGGACCCACCTGTCTTCACTCAACCCTTCACTCGGCCTGCTTGGGTTAGGTGCTTCATAAATCAAACCACAACTGCCGGGACATCGGATCGCATTAAGTGCATAATAAAAAGAATCAGATCCTCCAGGTAGCCGAGAGGAATTTGTTTAATTAAAGGGATCGATCTCAATAAGATACCGATATAAAACTCCATTTCAATCAATATGACGGGTTTGGTTGGGTTGATGGAAGAGTTGGGGGCTAGGAAAGCAAAGCCAAACAGGATATGCAAATGAGGAGGGTTTTTTTTCGAACCCTGTGGCCAAGCCCAAGGGCATCACTCAGGGTCAAGTGATATAAGAGAAAGGCTCACGGGTAATAGTGCTCGGCTTCTAATGTCAAGACAAAATCACATAAAACAAAATAAAAACTTAAAACACCAAAGTTTAACGATGATGTTGACATTTAACCCGAGCACGAACTGAGGATCAAGATAATTACTGTGAGTGTATTGGTGTTGTCGTCTTAACTATATGTAAACCAAATAAATAATTTCTTAAACATATTCGTCACATTAAGACGCGAATAAAGACATAACGGGAGATAGAATAATTTACTCAATGTACAGACACGAAGGAAATATGTCGTTAATACTATTGTTAGGAAGCAAACTACAGCATTTATGGACAAACAAGTAAGTCCACCACTTTTAATCACACACACATGTAACTAAATTGTTCGTGGCAGTTATCGTCACTGTCTAAATTTCAATCTCATACCCACACTCTCAGCACTTGCATACGAAGCCTTTGATACTCAAGGAAGCAACGTATAGCCGGCACAGCAACTCGCTCAGTTTCACTTCCTTAACTTTAAGGTTAGGTAGCTACCCATTTACAGCTGGGTGGACTGGAAGTGCTGCGGGATCGAACCAGCGACCCTTAGGCCAGGAGGTGAGCGCTGTATCGAACACGGCCGCGGCACCCATCTTCATTCTTAAGCACCACATAAAAAAGAAAGAATCAGGTTGGTGAAAATAACATGATGGCATCTTTTCAAGTACCAACATGGACACACACACACACACTGCAAAACTACGGGTATACGTAAAAACAAGTTAAGGAAAGGTGGCGGCGTTACGCACTGTATACCATTGACAGAGCTAAGAGCATAAGGTCATAAAACACGCTCCACTAACTTAACCTATTACCGCTACCCCGTTAATTTTACGGGTCAGTAAGGTGGGTGGCCCCGGTTTAGGAGATGACCAACGGTGAGAAATAAAACAAAAACAACGACAAACTAGTAAAACATTATCCATGGCCAAAGCACCGCATTATCCCACAACAACTATCACATGCTGACGAGTAAATCCACAGCCCATAGTACCGAATTAACATAAGCACCGCTGAAAACACTACCTGTCCACATAAACATATCACTTACCAATAGACGGGGTAGAGGCGACGATGTAGCCACGAGAGATGGTGAGATAAAGGAGTCTGGATAATATGTTCTAAATACCTCTCGCTCTTCATCCATCGACACGGGGAATGTTGTTGTTTATCTATGGGTGGGGAGAGGAGGAGGTGGGGAGAGGAGGAGGTGGGGGAGGAGAGAGGAGGTGGGGAGGAGGAGGGGGAGGAGGAAGGAGGAGGAGGAGGGGGGCAGGAGGAGAGGGGAAGGAAGGAGTGTAGGAGAGGATGAGGGGAAGAGGGGGTGGGTGGGTGGGTGTTGAAGCATACTCAGTGACCTGGTTAACACACGTCGGCTCCCCTCTGCCATGTACAGTACAGTATTTGTCTCGACTTGAAACCGGAAGCCTTGTGTTATTTTCTCAATTCTTTAGCGGTTGCATTGCCTCCCATCTGTCACACAGCCTAACAGCAGCCAGTAAGCGTCGGGGGTGAATGACAAAAATAGCCATGATGATGATATATGCACCGTTATTTATTTATTTATATAGTTATTTAATTTTTTCGGGTGCTATTATAGTATGCGGTCTACTGAGCTGGAGTTGGTCTACCGGGATATTTAAACTGTAGCGTCTATTAACCTAACCTAACCTGGGTGAGGTTAATAGACGCTACAGTGTAAATATCCCGGTACTTCTAGCTCGGTAGACCACATACTATAGTAGCACCGCTTTTCGTTTATAAACCAGAGGAGGGAAGATAAACAGCACCATGCCTGTATAGTAGTATGGTGTTCCCACCTCACCCCAGAGAGCAACAAACTCACCTGTTGACGACTTTCAGGAGAGACTATTCAGTTTAGCAAACCAAAAAGAATCAATGAACTATAAATGGGATTGTAATGCCCTACTGTTTACACACACGACGTCATGGCGTTTGCGACGAGAGTGAACGAAAGATGACCCAGTACAACAGCCCCACGCCCCACGCCCGTAGCAAATCTTTCCTACATATCAAACGAGTTACCCAGCGCAATGAATAAATAAATAAATAAATAAACAGGAATGAAATTGATGTATTGAAAGTGTTACTCTACCTATGACGACTCTGGGTTGGAAGGTGGGTCATTAAGGGCGGTCAGAATGAATCATCAACATTAAGGTTCACGGACCCACCCAACCAAGTACTTCACCAGACCACACCACACCATCAGCTCACACACTCCACCTTGTTCCTCCTCCTTACCTGTGTGCCTCCCGTCCAAAGACCCAATTGTGTACATCTGACCCCCGAAAAATAAGACCCAAGGACCAATTTTACACCTGACCCCCCGAAAAAGAGTACCCAAGACCCATCTCTATACCTGACCCCCGAAAAATATCACCCAAGACCTATTTCTACATCTAACCTCAAACACAAAGACCCAAGACCCATTTTTACACCTGACCCCCGAAAAACAACACACTCAAGACCCATTTCCACACCTGACCTCAAAAACAAACACCCAAGTCAAGACCCATTTCTACAACACGCACACAGTCATCGCTCGTGTTGCACAGGAGATTAAAAGCTACTTCAAACATTAATATTAGCTGATACTCGCACTTAATATTCCGTTCATTAAAATCAGCAATCCATTAACATCACATGTATACGTCAACCGGCTTAATTTATAATTTTCATGAGAATACTGATGCTTATTTATCACCCTGATTTGAATAATCTTTTCATATCAATTCACCTTTTTTTTTATATTAGCGTTCGTTTAATTTAATGCCGATGGGTGCATATTTGTACATACAGAGGGCGATAATCTCTCGGTATCCTGCGTGTGTGTGTGTGTGCGTGTGTGTGCGTGTGCGTGTGTGTGTGTGCGTGTGTGAGTGTGTGTGTGCGAGTGTGAATGTGTGAGTGAGAGCATGACTGTAGGAGTGTGTCTGCGTTAAAGTGTGTACAAGAGTGTCTGCCCGTAAAAGCTACCCATATAGTTTGTGTGTGTGTGTGTGTGTAAAAGTGTGGAGGTTTCGGAGCGACCCACCAATGAGAGAGAGAGAGAGAGAGAGAGAGAGAAAGAGAGAGAGAGAGAGAGAGAGAGAGAGAGAGAGAGAGAGAGACCTCAGAGCTCCACTACAGATAACCTCAAGAGAACGCAGTACATCATGGCGTAATTACAGGCCCCACCACCCAGACAACGATCATGATATACTGTAAGCCGCCTCATACTCCTCACCCTCCGGTACACCCCTCCTCCCTCATCTCTTTACCACTTAATATATCCATAGCAGGAAAATATTACTCCTGCCGCTATCTCTCTCACGCGATCAATTAGTCGAACAATAGCACTTTAGAGAGGTCTTCTATCCTCCTACGTCAGGGTATGTACGTGTGTGTGTGTGTGTGTGTGTGTGTGTGTGTGTGTGTGTGTGTGTGTGTGTGTGTGTGTGTACTAGACAGAGCATGTATTTGTCATGGTATGTCTACATATGGAAAAGCCAAGGTACACAAACAGGTGCATGAATCCCCTTGTGTGTGTGTGTGTGTGTGTGTGTGTGTGTGTGTGTGTGTGTGTGTGTGTGTGTGTGTGTGTGTGTGTGTGTCTGGGCCCAGCAATGAGTAGAGTGGAAGAGGAGAGAGTTCACGAAACAAACCAAGACAAACAGTGACAAGAGATGACCTTGTATCATCATTCACAAAAGCGGATCTTCCTTGTAAAAAAAAATAAAATAAAGGCAAAAAATAAACCCACCACTCATTTAAGACGGTACAGGATGTGAAGATAATACATAATAATAATAAGAGAGGGAGGAGAGTCACAGGCAAATCAATAATAATCTCACCCTTACTAGTTCCGTGTTTTCGATCAGTCAACGATTAGCGGGGAGGGGGGAGCAGAGAGGCAGCGATCACTGCGTCTGGGTTTACGATAATGGGTGAAAATATTTACGACCCCCCCCACTGGCCGACAGGATGAAGACGATACTGAACCACGACCTAGAGAATGGGAAGAAGAGTGGTGCAGGTGGTGGAGTGGGGAACAGAAATGGGGGAAGGGGGAGGGGGGAGCAGGGGAGGAGAAAGAGGTAGGTGGAAGACAGGGGTGGTTGGGAGGGTGGAGGGGTGGGACGGAGTGGAGGAAGGAGTGGGGGGTAGAAGGGAGGAAGAAGGGGTGAGGAGGGGGGAGTGAGAAGGGGGGTAGAAGGGAGGAAGACAGGGGATGGGAGGGGGGGTAGGAGGGAGGAAGAAGGGGATAGAAGGGAGGTAGGAGGGAGGAAAATGGGGGTAGGAGGGAGGTAGATGCAAGAGGAATAAAGAAGGGAGAGGAAGGTGAGGAAGAATTAGACTATCTGATTAGGTTTCCGATTGGATTTTGTAAAAGTGGGACAGAGAGAAGAGAAAAGCCTGCTCGTCTCCACACATAAGGCAGTAGTAGTATTTTATGGCAGTAATACGATTTTTATGACGAGAGAGAACTAGTGATTTATTCTTAATAATAAAAGACAACCTAACATATTTGGGGGTTGTGGTCACCTCGGGAGAAAATAAAGTTTATGACCAACAGAAGAATAATGAAGGAGGAAGGTGATGAAAGGAGTGATGCTGAAGAGGAATGACGGTAGCAAACTGAAATATTGGTAAATGTCAACAAATAAAAAATATTAAGTAACGGTAACAAGTTGGGCGACCACAAGATTTAATTGAGATTATTATTATTCACGTCCACTGTGAAAAATAAATATAAATAAAGTGTAAATTCAGGTTCTAAAACTCGTGTAAAAAATATAGCTATGGGAGGAAACACAATTTATCCCCCCAGTAATATAAGGAAACATTTCTTCTTATCATTTTTTAAACTGTTAAATTTTAGATTCTAAATTTTGTACTTTCAGGCAATACCAAAAAGTTCGATAAGTTCAGATACGAAAACGCCTACAAACACACACACACACAGATGAGAGCCACCTGAAGCAAGAATGACGAGAAAAGCCTGGTGCTACACATCAATAAACAATCCTCATCAACAATAATCAAAACTAGTTAGTGAAAAGGCCTTTAATTCTTACTGAGAGAGAGAGAGAGAGAGAATTGACATTTATTTAGTGTCGTGGTAAAAAAAAATAATCCTCATATTAATACGACGTTTGTTCTGGGTTTCTGAGGAGTGTTTGTGTATGATGGGGGTGAGAGGAAGGGGTGATGCTAGAGGCAGGATTACAGTTGGTGACGGGAGGCAGTGGTCGGCGTGGCGGTGGCGGCCTGGTTCCACACCAAGTGATCAGATAGTCATCATGATTTAATGCGGCGGCGAGAGGGAAGAGGCGCCTCTCTGGTTAAAAGGAGGGTGAGGGGAGGACGTAATCAATCTTGCCCGTGGACTTGACCCTCATACATCAACACAGCTCCTGCCTTCCTCGTGTTACAAACATTCAAGCTCAGTTCCTCCTCCTGTAGTTACAAACGTTTAAGCATAGTTCCATTGTTCCTCGTGTTACAAACGTTTAAGCATAGTTCCATCCTTCCTCGTGTTACAAACGTTTAAGCATAGTTCCATTGTTCCTCGTGTTACAAACGTTTAAGCATAGTTCCATCCTTCCTCGTGTTACAAACGTTTAAAGCTAGTTCCATTGTTCCTCGTGTTACAAACGTTTAAGCATAGTTCCATCCTTCCTCGTGTTACAAACGTTTAAGCATAGTTCCATCCTTCCTCATGTTACAAACGTTTAAGCATAGTTCCATTGTTCCTCGTGTTACGAACGTTTAGACAGCTCCATCCTCCTCGTATTACAAACGTTTAAACATAGCTTCTGCCTCCTCGTGTTACAAATGTTTAAACATAACCTCCCTCGTGTTACAAACGTTTAAACATAGCTTCTGCCTCCCTCGTATTACAAACGTTTAAACATAGCTTCTGCCTCCCTCGTGTTACAAATGTTTAAACATAGCTTCTGCCTCCCTCGTATTACAAACGTTTAAACATAGCTTCTGCCTCCCTCGTGTTACAAACGTTTAAACATAGCTTCTGCCTCCCTCGTGTTACAAACGTTTAAACAAAGCTTCTGCCTCCCTCGTGTTACAAACGTTTACAAACTACACCTGACTACGCCACCGCTTTGTTATTCACCTACAAATGCCACATAAGAATAACGCACCTCATGCTATCAACAATTAAACATAAAAATACAAACAAACATCCCGCCGTATAATGAAAACTGGTAATACAATGACGTTAAATACGAGAGGTCATACTTCACACGAATACATTGCAGCATGCAGTATATTTAGTGTGACGTTCATTATTTTTTATTTACAATACTGCACATACCTGCATTTAATCACCATCATCAATCACACTAACTTAATCAACCAACAATTAAAAAACATATTAACAAATCAGAAACCGTCTTCACCCCGAGACATTATTTTTCATTGGTAAAACTGTAGCCCCTCCCCGCGCCCTTGGAGTACCGGAGCGCAATGATCTATTCTAAGGGCGCCGTGAACAACCCATGTGTGTGTGAGTGTGTGAAGACCATCCCATCATAGCCTCACAAGGTCCTACTGTCTACGGCCTCATCCTACCACGATTCATCTAACAGACTCCTGTGTCCAGTTCATTAGGTTCCTGCTGCTGCTCCTATACTGGCCACGATGTTACGTCTGCGTCTGTTATCGTTTTACTTCTTGAGACAACTGTATGTGTGTGTGTGTGTGTGTGTGTGTGTGTGTGTGTGTGTGATAGACGTGTGTCTGCTTGGCGACCTTTGTGTCTGGTTAAAGCAGTTTTTACCTCACACCACTTGTTTGCATGATGCCTGTTCAAAATAGAACACTGTTCTTGTTTGATAGCCGTGTATTCACCTGACAGCCGTGTTCACACCTGACAGTTATATTCTAGTATGTTGTTGCCTGTCAAGTAATCATCCTATGTGTTCTCGCTTCGTTACTCTTGTTCACTGTCCCTCAGAGGAGCACTGCCTGACAGCTGTGTTCCTGAGCACCATGGCCCGCCTCTCAGCTATGTTGCTGCCAGTCTGCTGTCACGGCGTGTAACCTACAACAGGAGGAACCGCGTCTCTGTTGCCTTGTACCCCTCCCCCCCAGCTTATAGCGTGGGTAATGTGGCTCCCCGTGGCCCACCTGCCTTGTCTTGTGATGATTGTCAGCTTGAAGCCTGCATCAAGGTTGCTACTAGGAGCAACACCCCAACAGCTCAACCCACAATCTGGTGTTACAGTGTTTTCAATCTTGGATGAACTGGTGGGGGTAGTTGAGCTGCCTCTTTAAATATGCAAATTTACTTGTGACCCATGCAGGAAGACACGCACACACAACACACACACAGAGGTCAGTGATACATTATTGGTGCTTGGCGATTGCTCACCCAATGTCCACTTAAGTGCCAACAATATATCCTACCTAATGCTTGAGGTGATTCAAGACCTCTAACGAGACAGTATGTCATATTGCTTAGTTCACCTACCCGGTGGACCTTCAGTGCAAGGCTATTGTTAAACATTAAATCCCTTGTAAAATATATATACTGTATATACATAAAAAAAAATATATATATATATATATATATATATATATATATATATATATATATATATATATATATATATATATATATATATATATATATATATATATATATTTCTATCACAACAAATAAGTGGACACATGAATGGCTTATGTATTAATTTAATGATTTCAAGAAACTAAAATCATAATAAACTGGAAGGCTTCCATTCATGAGAGCAACACAAGTCTGCGAAGTGATGCTTCAGAGAGCCATTTGAGGCAACA